>NC_000080.6:7282500-7582500 GCF_000001635.26 Mus musculus | reverse complement strand
TAAGTACCTTTCCCATTCAAGATTTGGTTTTTTATGCCTCTAAAGTTTCCTGGGAGATTTTTATATTTGTATTAACCGGGAAACTAAACGGGGCACTGCAATACAATATGCTTGTATTGCATAAACACAAATAGGTGTGTTTGAGAGTGTGCCCTACAATAGTCATAGCTGTACAGGGGTGTTCTGTTTTTTTCATGACCATCACTTTTAAGGTTCATTGCTCGGCCTTGGGAATATTTTTATTTAGCAAACTCTTGCAGATTCTAGGACCTATGAAGTACCCATGGGGTTTTGTGTTGTATGTTGTCTCTGGTTATTTGGAGATAGAGGGATTGACAAGAGGAACCTTGTGAGGTTCCTGCACTGGAGAAATAATCATAGCCTTCACTTCAGTTCAGGGCATGCTCGCACCCCATAAGGAATCCACATGGTTTTCTAGGTTGCACACATCTCTCTTGGACTCACATTCAGACATTGTTCAATTGTTATTACTCAATATAATATACCCGCACAACTGGGGAAATGTGGTGTTTTTTTTAAACTCCAGTATAATGTGTCATTGACAGTTCTGATTCTAGCAGTTTTTAAAAGGTGAGAAACAATTCCAAGCTCAGGTGTTCTATGACACTTGGGATGCACGGTATGATCTCAGCTGATAGGTCATGTTGGTTTGTCCAGCTGAATAGAGCTGTTCTGGGAGGGACAGCTCAATTGACAAATGCTTACCAGGCCTTTGTTTCTTCCTTCCCTAAGTCTGAAATAGTCCAGCAGAAAGCAGAACATGGCACAGACCACGACATGATCTCCCTCAAAGAGAAGTGCTGGAGGAAGAGCACTGAGTGTGCACAGGAAATACACCACTGTTGCCTCTCATCCCTAATAACCATGGCTGTAATGGGCTGTATGCTCCTCCTTTATTTTGTTTCTTTGGTATGAACAGGCCTTAATTTCATCTAGCCTCTGGCCCAGGAAGAGTGCACATTTAAAGGGATTAAGAGAAATGCTGAGACACATTAAGAGCTGCTGGGCATCCAGGAAGAATCTGAGTGCAAATTTCTCTTTTCCTGATGGGTCATCATGACTAATTACATGGAGATCAGTCAAGAAAATTGTAAAACCTTGGCTCCAAGTCTACAACCTGTGTTCTGCTTTGACTTGGGAGGCCATATCCTTCAGACCCACAATCCAAAAGGAGAGTGTTGCTTAAATTTCTCCTGCAAAGATTTTTACCTGCAGGAACTGCTTTTCTACTTAGTTGCCAAGGACAGCCACAGGCTATAAGTCTGCGCTACAAAATAAGCAGACTAAGAATTTTGCTTTGCACAATTTTTTGGTTTGATTTTGGTTTGAGTTTTGATTAGTTTAGTTATTTGGTTTTTTCTTGTTTTCATTCAAAGTTTTGTTATTAATTGGTTGTTTATTTGTTCTTGTAATTAATTTGATATTTTGATAAGGCTATATACAGTACATATTGACTGTCAGCTTTTAGTTACAATTGAGTACATTGCATTTATTCTTATGACTAACACCTTGATCTCCAACTCTTCACTCTTAAAAACCTTGTTATTTCAGGTGTGATCATGAAATCCCACAGATATCAGACCCAGATGGATCTCTGCATTCTTCACGGGACCTGGGCTCCATAGTTTCTTCTGAGCCAGACTGCACTACAAAGTCCATCATAAATTCATTGTGGAGAGTGTGTCCAACTCTCTGGATAGGAACTTAATGTTGAAAAACTTACCCATGCTGCATCCTTGTTGTCAAATATTTAGCTACTGTGAAAATTCTGTGGATGATGATGTTGAACACATTAATGGCAAATACATCAGTATTTCTGTAATAACTCTCATTAATTAAAAGCATAGTCTAAGGGAATAAAAAGCTGTCAGAAAACACAGCAGTGTATGCTTCAGCTTTCCTTCAAATATAAAATCACTGGTAACTGTAAGTAGAGATAATAAATTCCACAATCTGTTTCTGGACAGGTTTCTCTACGGGTCCTTCAACATTCATTTTATTACTTTATGATTCACCTGTGTCTGCCAAAAGACATCATTCAAAAACGATGAAGACTGCAATTAGGTATCATCCTATAAAATCCTAACAAATGCTTTTTTATTTGATATTTTCTTTACATACATTTCAAATGTTAAACCCTTTCCTTGTTTCCTCTCTGAAGATCCCCTTTTTCCTACCCCCAACCCCTGCTTCCCAACCTACCCACTCCCTCTTCCTGGCCCTGGCATTCCCCTTTACTGGGGCACAGAACCTTCACAGGACCAAGGATCTCCTCCCAGTGATGACCAACCAGGCCTTCCTCTACTACATATTTAGCTAGATCCATGAGTTTCACCATGTGTTTTCTTTGGCTGGTGGTTTAGTCCCAGGGATCTCTGGAGGTACTGGTTAGTTCATATTGTTGTTCCTTCTATGGGGCTGCAAACCCTTCAGCTCCATAGTTCCTTTCTCTAGCTCCTTCACTGGGGACCCTGTGCTTTGACCAATAGATGGCTGTGAACATCTACTGCTGTATTGGTCAGGCAGTGGCAGAGCCTCTCAGTAGACAGATATATCAGGCTCCTGTCAGCAATCTCTTGTTGGCATCTGTTGTAGTGTCTGGTTTTTGTGGTTGTTTATGGGATGGATCCCCAGGTGAAGTCTCTGGATGGATATGAGGTGTCCTCCTGCCTCAGCACAAATTTGAACACAAATTTGTACACATGCATCCACACACAGGTATACAGGCACACCAAACAGGCGCTGACACTGTAACCTAAGTACATTATGAATCCCTTTGACCTTTTCTGGTCTATGCATCTTTTATCTGTCTTTAAGTTCTCATGTGGCAAGCTTTTTTTTTTTTAAAGATTTATTTATTTATTATATGTAAGTACACTGTAGCTGTCTTCAGACACTCCAGAAGAGGGCATCAGATCTCATTACGGGTGGTTGTGAGCCACCATGTGGTTGCTGGGATTTGAACTTCGGACCTTTGGAAGAGCAGTCGGGTGCTCTTACCCACTGAGCCATCTCGCCAGCCCCCTCTTTTATCTGTCTTTAAACACAGACAACATACCTGACATACCACTTTGTAACCTGTAGTCTCCCCTCCCCCAGCCTGAAACCTGCTTGCTCAGGGGTGGAGCTTCTCGCTCAATCATTCTGCCATGCCCACTGCTGGAACCTGCTGCTTTGCTGTTCGGAGCCCTGCACATTGTCACTCTGCTATTGCAACCCAAGATTAATTGGCGGGAATAGGGGCCCCCTTTCCCTGCTTTATAGTTGCGTGTGGAACAGTAAAATTGAGCTTTGATCAGAATGACTGTCTTAGCTACATTTCTTTATCTCGCCACCTAGCCCCTCTTCTCTTCCAGGTTTCCAAAATGCCTTTCCAGGCTAGAACCCATGTTGTGATCTGCTGGCCGGACACAACAGTAACCTCATGTACTAAAGAGAAGTTCTTTAAGTCAGACGTGATGGAACATTACTGATATCCCAAGACTCAGGAAAGGTGTGAAAAGTACAAGTCCAGGGCCACCATGAGCTACATCATGCTATTTCCAAACAAAACAAAACAAAACAAAACAAAACAAAACCAAAGTTTGTTTTATAAGCATTTGTTCAGTTGGTAGAGTACTTCCCTAGCATGAACTCAGGGGGATGGAGACAGGTAAGTCAATTTCTTCAGCTTCATAACAAGTTTGGGACTAGTCTGAGCTACAGGGAAATGGGCAGGTGTGAGATCAACAATACTGTGTGTGTGTGTGTTCTGAGAGAGAGAGAGGGAGAGAGAGAAAGAGAGAGAGAGAGAGAGAGAGAGAGAGAGAGAGAGAGAGAGAGAGAGAGAGAGAGAGAGAGAGTTTATTGTTAAGACACGTAGATGTGACTTTGATAACTTCTTTCTTGAACAGTCCATGGGCACTGTGGAGGTCTGAATGCAAATAGCCCCCATATATTTGGGAAGGATTAAGAGATGTAGCCTAATGGAGGAGTTTCAAAAGCCCATAGCATTCCCTGTCTCCTGCCTGTGGATCAGATATAAACTCTCAGCTACCACTCCAGTATGATGCCTGTCTCCTGCCATGCTCCCCACCATAAGAGTCATGGACTAGCCCTGTGCACCCATGAGCCCCAGTAGACGCCTTCCTCTATACGTTGCCTTGGTCATGCTTTCTCTCCATAGCAGTAGCAAAGTAACCAAGACGGCCCCCTGATATGTACAACTACCACCACCCAACCCCCACACAGTCGTTCTCAGTAAACTCCATTTATGGTTCATACAGACTTGTACTAAATTTCTCTTTTGTGGTGTAAGTTAAGAGTCTCATTTTTCAGTGAGTAGAAGTCCCCCTAAGGGACAGTTGCCAATGTTGAGCTGTGTCTTCCATTTCCACTGCCATTACTATGCAGCCCAGGACTGCTTGGGGACCTTTCCTGAAGTGCCTTCCCCAGCCCTTTAGTTTCAAAGGCCCTCTCTAGTCTCCTGGATTCCTGCCTCCCTGGTAGATGTCATGCTGGCTACTGAGTCACCTACAGCCGCCTTCAGGCTCCTTCTGTGATTATTCTCCAGAGTTGATTCCAAGAGAATAATCACAGAATTATTGATTCCGAGAGCACCTGGGTTTATTTTTGGCAACTGCGTGTCTTGTCTTTGGAGCTCTAAGCTGGAATCTGAAGTGCTGGGTCCTACCACTGTATAGAGGGGCTCTGCTAGAAGTATCCTCAGGGGATCATAAGAGCTAGCTTTCCCATGCTGCCCCTGGCGTTTCCCCTGCACATTTGGAGGGAACCTTGTGTTTTCTATTTCTTTAAAAGAAAACGTATTTATTTTCAAGTTTATTTTAGGTATATGAGCATTTTGCCCACAGTATATGTCTTTGCACCATGACTTTGCTGTATGCGTAGAGGCCAGAAGAGGGTGTCAGATCCTCTGAAATTGGAGTTGCAGATGAATGTTAGCCATTGTGTGAGTGCTAGGAACCCAACTTGGGTCCCCTGGAAGACAACCAGTGCTCTTAACCTATAGCTGACTCTCCTGCCCTGAACGTGCCATTTCTTGAACTACAACTAAATCTGTCACAATTTATATTTATTTTAGACTCAATTGTTTCATCCTCTCTCTGTGGAAAGCAGACCTCATGTTGGTTTGTTCTTTTCTCTGCATCGTTAACAATCTCACCCAGCAGTCATGGAATACTTTTTTCATAGTTTTCTATACTGATCTCTTTGTTAGATGAATCATTTGTAATTATTAATCATTTTCTTCTCTTATAAGCAACATCAAGTGTGCGGAGAAAAAAAATACATCATCTTACCATATTTTAGCCAAAAGGAAGGAAAAAAATACATGCAATTATGGAATCCTGTTGCACATTAATAACCAGTAGCCATGTTGAGACATAACCTACCAATTCAAAAATTCTTATTTTATCATATGTACACTTTTTACGCATTGGGCTTTAGTTAGCTAAAATATTTAACAGTTTTTTATTTTTAATAATAACAATTTTTTTTACTATTAGTAATGTGTGTGTGTGTGCAGAAGAACATGCTATCCTGGACATGTGGGGTCAGGGGACAACTTTGTAGCCTTAGTTCTCTCCTTCCACATTTATGTGCATTTAGTGATCTATTTAACTGACATCATTAGGCTTGTGTGGCCCATGCCTTTACCCACTGAGCCATCTCACCACCCCTATATTGTGCTTTAAAAAAAAAATCTGTCTTTCATTTTAAAATGACATTTAGTTTTTTTGTTTCTCTTGATAATTAGGTGAGATGAGGACAACAGGAAAATAAGGTCATTTGTAGAATTTACACCTTGAGTTATGAGCTGGAAGTAACAGTGCATGTGGGATGGTCATGTTTACATGCCTGCAATCTCAGCACCTGTGAAGAAAGAAGAAAAAAGGAAAAGCTCCATTGTACTCTATGAAGCACCATAGGAATGATACTCGCCCACACAACTAAAGCGTAGCTGTTCCTTCATTGCGAGCTCCACAGGGGCTTCATAAAGTGGGATTGAGACCAGAGTTCTCCTTCCTTGCACCAGATGTATTATCAGTACTGAGATGCAATCTGCTTGTGAGCCTCCCTCAAGGGCAGTCCTCACTTTAGAGTCTTTATCAGTTTATTTCTGTGGGAAAGTGTTCGTCTCCAGCACGTTCCACTGAAGTCTGGCTAGAAAGGTAGAAACTACTGTTTTTTGTTGTTTGAATGGGAGATACACATGCCTCTATTCTGGGGGACTGCCTTCACCATGGTCTCCAGGGGCTGCATTAGAGGGAAGAAATAGCCCACACTGATGAGCATGGAAAAAAATGGATACTGGTTGCCTGGAGCATGAATGTCAAAACTTATCAAGTACAGAGAGCATTGTGACAGATTGTTCCAATATATATATATAGTCATGTATACATATCTAATCCACATGCTCGTTTGACAAGGTTTTTTATGAAGGCTGTATGTTCTGGCCCTCTTAGTCTAGGTAAGGATTTATGACAGGTTCAAATGACTCATTTGGTGACAATGATGCTATGCGACTTCTGAGACTTCAAAGTGCAGTGTGAGTATATCTCTCTTTCTATCTCAGAATAAATCTTGGGACACCTGACTTTCGGTGTACAAAGTTCCATTCAATACTGCGAAGCCAGCATGCTAGAACAAGTGAGAGCCTGGCCTTGGAGCTGCAGATTCCTAAGAAGCCCTGCATGTACTCAGAGTCCTGAGTCTCAAATCATTAAGGACTACAAACTCTACTCAGACAAGAAAATCTGGTGGCTCCTGGGAAAATCCAGAGCAGACCCTTTTGGGTAGACACCTCCAGGATGCATGCTTTATTCCCTACCCTCACCCCTGCAAAAAGCAAACAACAACAAAAACCAAACCAAACAACCAAAAACAAAACAAAACCAAAAACCTCCAAACTAAAGCAAACAAGGTCACTGAGGAGAACTGCCCAGCAAAACACTACTAAGCATGCAAGAAAGCAAGCTGACACAAATGGGGCCCATATGTGGACAAATGGGAGAATTTATTCAGGCAACTATAAATAAAAGAAATATTTCTAAATAAAAGTGCTTAAAATGGTTAATGAGATGCTAGGCGTGGTAACACATGCCTTTAGTTCTAGCATTTGGGAGGCAGGGGCAGGTGGATATCTGTGAATCTGAGGCCTAATCCTAACCCTAACCCTGTCAACAAGTGGCAGGGTAGCCAGGCCTATGTAGAAAGATCCTGTTGTACATACATGCCCGCCCACCCATGCTCACACACAGGTTTAAAAGATAAATAAAACACAAAGTATATTTAAAAAGACCTAACAGCTTTTTAAAAGAATGAGATGAAAGTTGTAGGAAGATTAACAAATGAGAAGACAGTGGTCATATTAAGAAATTAAGAAGCAGGCTAAACGGAGACAGGAAGATTACTACAAATTTGAAGCCAGTCCCATCTCTGTAGAGACTGGCAGGCCAATCACCAGAACTACATAGCAAAACCTTACCTCAAAAGGACAAGAAATCAGCACTGGCAACTGAACATTGTTGCAAACAAAATTAGGGAATTGGATAATATATCAGAGAAAATTATCCAAGACTAGCAAAACACACACAGACACAAACAAAACAAAACAAAACAAAACAAAAGAAAACAAATCATCATCATCATCACCATCACCATCACCAGCAACAACAACAACAACAACAACAACAACAACAACAACAACAAAGAGGAGAACGGTGAAAGAAAGATCGAGATTTGGAGGATAGTATAAAATCTCTGTGTCAAATCTAGTTATAGAAACTCAAAATAGAGAAAATTGCATGGAACAGGAATGAAGATAAGTAACAGTTGAATTTAAAACATTTTCAGTCTTCTCTTGAGGGACATCTGGGTTGTTTCCAGCTCCTGGCTATTATAAATAAGGCTGCTATAAACATAGTGGAGCATGTGTCCTGGTTATATGTTGGCGTATGTTTTGGGTACATGTCAATTAGTGGTATAGCTGGGTCTTCAGGTAGATCTATTTACCAATTTCTGAGGAATCGCCAGATTGATTTCAGAAGTGGTTTGACCAGCTTTCAGTCCCACCAGCAATGGAGGAGTGTTCCTCTTTCTCCGTATCTTCGCCAGCATCTGCTGTCACCTGAATTTTTGATCTTAGCCATTCTGACTGGTGTGAGGTAGAATCTCAGGGTTGTTTGGTTTGCATTTCCCTGGTGACTAGGGATGTTGAACATTTCTTTAGGTGCTTCATGGTCATTCAGTATTCCTCAGTTGAGAATTCTCTGTTTAGCTCTGTTCCCCATTTTTAATAGGGTTATTTGGTTCTCTGGAGTTCTTCTTGAGTTCTTTGTATAGACTGGATATTAGCCTTTGATAGTATATAGGATTGGTAAAGATCTTTTCCCAATCTGTTGGTTGCCATTTTGTTTCATTGACAGGGTTCTTTGCCATACAAAATGTTTGCAATTTTTTGAGGTCCCATTTGCCGATTGTTGATATTAGTTATCTGGAGACACCAAACCCAGACACTATTGTTGATGCCAAGAAGCACTTGCTGACAGGAATCTGGTATGAGTGTCCCCTGACCAATACAGATGCAGATACTCATAGGCAACCATCTAACTGAGCATGAGGATACCAGTGAAAGAGCTAGGGGAAGGACTGAAGGAGCTGAAGGGGGTTGCATCCCCATAGGAAGAGCAATATCAACTAACTGGACCACCCCATGCTCCAAGAGACTAAACCATCAACCAAAGAGTATACATGGAGGGATCCATGGCTCCAGATACATATGTAGCAGAGGATGACCTTGCTCGGCATTAGTGGGAGGAGAGGCCCTTGGTCCTGTGCAGGTTTGATGACCCAGTGTAGGGGGATGCTAAAGGAAGGGTGGGAGTAGGTGGGGGAGTGGGGGATCACCCTCATATAGGCAAAGAGGAGGCAGGAGAAAGAGGGTTGGGTGGGGGTGGTTGTGGACAGTTAAAGGGGGATATCATTTGAAATGTAAACAAAATGATTAATTAAAAATCCACCCCCCCAAACCCAAAAAACATTTTCAGATTTAGAGAAGGATTTATATTTCAGGGTAAAATGAATATCAATTTCATAAGAAGAAACAAACAATCCTAAAACTAAAATCCACTTAGATTCAAACCATTAGTCCAAACACAAAATGAAAATATTAAAACTTGATGGACAGAAACATAGTGGACTGAGAGTAGACATCTCATTGCTGGCCCGAGGTGCCAAAAGGTTGTTATGAAGGGTTGGTGTTAATCACTTTCCATGTAGAATTCTGTAGACATTGAAATTTTGATGTAGGCATAGGAGGAAATAAAAATACAAGACTCAGAGGCCTTTGGTGAAAGAAATTGAAAAGCACATTCTCAGACACACACATACACACACAGACACACACATAAACACACAGAGACACACACAGAGACACACACACACAGAGACACACAGACACACACATAAACACACAGAGACACACACACACAGATACACACACACACAGACACACACACATATACACACACACAGAGACACACACATACACAGACATACAGACACACATACACACACACACACACACACACACACACACACACACACACACACCAGTGTCTAGAGGTCTGTGAAGCAATGCCCCTCCCTGCCTTTTTTGTCTCCCACCGCAGACTCTGTATCACTTCCCTCCTCTGTATGAGGGCACAGCCTTAGGAGGTGGATGGTAATATGGAACAGAGGACACACCCCACAATCTCCTAAAGTGTACTGTTCCCTGAGAAGGAAACAAGGTGAGGGGGAGGGGCGGTGGCAGCAAGGCTTTCCTAGAGCCCTATAGTCTGATTAATACATACAATGAATGAAAACAGTCATGCTAAAAGTAGTGCTCTTAGGATGGTCTGGTAGTAGTGAGATCAAACCGTATTTTTAGGACATCCTTAAAACACAATGACTTGGAAGAGTTGAAAAACAGAACTAGTTATACTGTGCATTCAGGAGCAAAGAGAACATTTTTATTATACAGGACAGAATTTAATGTTATAAGACAATGGAGATGGTATACTGTTTCTTGCTTTATGTTTTGAATTGTTTTATGTGAGTGTGTGCCTGCCTGTCTATCTGTGCACCATGTTCATGCAGGTACCTGAGGCCAGAAGAGGGTATTGGATCTTTTGGAACTGGTGTTACAGGTAGTTGTGAGCTGCGCAAGGTGGGTACTGGGCACTGAACGTGGGTCCTCAGGAGGAACACTGAGTGTTCTTAGTCACTGAGCCATCTCTCCAGCCCCTCCACCTACAAGACACCAGTTCCATTTATACAGAATCTGCTTTCATAACCAGACCCCTTTCTTGGGTGCTCATGCAAGTTAGGACTTCAACGGGAACTGGGGAGATACCAACATTTAGAACATAGAAACAGCTGTATATGTAGTCACATTAATGAAGCAATCTGGATTATAACCCTGGCTCTGGGAGTTACACAGGTCCCTGGGCAAGCTGCATTCTTCTTTTCCAGTTTTAATCTTTCTTTCTTTCTTTCTTTCTTTCTTTCTTTCTTTCTTTCTTTCTTTCTTTCTTTCTTTCTTTCTTTCTTTCTTTCTTTCTTTCTTTCTTCCTTCCTTCCTTCCTTCCTTCCTTCCTTTCTTTCTTTCTTTCTTTTTTCCTTTCTTTCTTCCTTCCTTCCTGCCTTCCTTCCTTTCTTTCTTTCTTTCTTTCTATAAAAAAATAACGTATGTGTGTGTTTGAGACAGAGAGAGAGAGAGAGAGAGAGAGAGAGAGAGAGAGAGAGAGAGAGAGAGAGAGAGAGAGAGGAAACACAACTTTTGGGAGTTGGGTTGCTCATTCTGCCAGATGGGTTTGGGAGTCTGAAAGGCAGGCTTGACAGTGAGTGCCTTTACTCCTGAGTTACATCACCAGCCTCTGCTCTGGTTTTCCATGAATGGCACTGACTGCTGTGAGAACGAAGTGGGACGATGCAGGGGAAACATAACTCATACCGCATGACAAGTCATTCTTTCAACAGACTTGAGAAACATGGAGTGTGCTGAGAACTGTACCAGAGCCAGGAAGATGGAAGATGTCAGGTATAATATTTGCTACCAGGAAGACGATATGTGAAAGCTGACTTCAAAAGTCTTCTCAGGCATTATGACAGGATTGTGTGTAGCCATTTAGTGTAGAGAGGGCAGACGGGTTTTTGTTTTTCTTTTTTCTTTTCTTTTCTTTCCTCTTCTTTTCTTTTCTTTTCTTTTCTTTTCTTTTCTTTTCTTTTCTTTTCTTTTCTTTTCTTTTCTTTTCTTTTCCTTTCCTTTCCTTTCCTTTCCTTTCCTTTCCTTTCCTTTCCTTTCCTTTCCTTTCCTTTCCTTTCCTTTCCTTTCCTTTCCTTTCCTTTCCTTTCCTTTCTTTCTTTCTTTCTTTCTTTCTTTCTTTCTTTCTTTCTTTCTTTCTTTCTTTCTTTTACCATGCAGTAAAGTCGGGAATACTTTTATGAGAAAGGTAGCCCTTAGGGTGAATTGTGAAAGATGAACAGGTGCTGTACAAGGCTGAGTAAGAGGAAGACCATTCCAGAACAGGGTGCAGCACAAAGACAAGTGGCCTGAGGATAATCACCTGCATGGAACTCCTTGTTCCAAGGGATTCCTAGTGAAGATACTAGGACTTCAACTTGTGACTTGGGTCATGGCAAGAGGGATGACATATAAGCAGCTTAGAGAGGACACAACCAATGAGGGGAGCCGGGGGTGGGGTGGGGCTTGGTTGGTCAGGCACCTGAGGCCAAGCCTGACCACCTGAGTTCAATACCCAGCTCTCATATGGCAGAAGTTGGGAAACAATTCCTGCAAGCTGTCTTCTGACCTCTCCACACTTGCACATGGGGCCCACACACAAATAAGTAAAAATAGAGTAAAAACTTCAAAATTAGTAAGGAACATAATGCAGGCCAGAGAGGAGAGGGAGAGAAATTGCCAGGAAGGGGAAGCAATGAGAGAAGGGGGGAACCCAGGCTTTTTTTTTTTTTTTCTTTTCCTTTGCAGGACTAAGTGAATTGTGGTGACATTTACATAAGGCTAGAGAGAAAAGTCAGCTGTCAGGAAAGCACATCATTTTACACAGGCTGAAAATAAGGCCAGGGGATAAAGGCAGACATTCCTGGTTAGGAAGTTGGCAGGCTTCTGGGCTGGAGAGATGGCTCAGTGATTAAGAGCACACACTGTCCTCTCTGAGGGCAGGGAGTTTGATTTGGAGCACCCACACTGGGTGCCTCCTAACTCCAGCTCTAGGGGTACTGGATGCTTCTGGCCTCCATGAGAATTCACACTGCTGTGCACAAACCCACACACAGACACAGACACCCAAGTGAAAAAGAAAAGTCAAAAAATGTAACAACATGCTTGAAAAACAGCAGTTCGCTTCTGGTCTGGGATAGCTCAGTTGGCCTAGAGGAATGAAGGGCTGGGTTTGAGTGAGCCCCAGTGTTCATCTGTGATCCCAGTGCTGAGGTAAAGGCAGCATGGTCAGAATGATGGAGATCTGTGAGTTATCATCTGGCTGCTAACTAAAAGCAAGGAAGGAACTTGTAGACTGCTCACTCACCCCACTTAACCCTCATTCAAAGTAAATGAAGGGCAGGCTACTTAGGCAGCAGGTAAGAGGCCACTGAACAAAGCATAGTCACAAACAAAGAAGACCCAACATTCCAAGGCCCCTTTAAAGGAGAGATTCAGGAATGCAAATCTAGTCAGTCAAGTTATAGAACGTGAGGGCTGGACGCCATCTAGTGGCTTAGCTCTCTCCACAATCCTTAGTGACCTTAGTGACCTTTAATCCTTAGTGACCTTAGTGACCTTTAATATTCCAGTGGAATATTAGCCTCGGAAGTTAGTATGACGTGGGAGCATGCTGGATCAAGTACGTGTTTTGAATTTTCGGTTTCAAAACGTGTGAATGCATCTGTCTACCAGACTAAGAGCCATGAGATGGTAATGCATCTGTCTACCAGACTAAGGGCCAGGAGATGATGCTGGCAGGAGTCTGAAGTCCATGAGAGAGGAAATGACCCATGCAAATGCAGTCACTCCTCTGTTTGCAACTAGATGGAAACTGTCTCCACTGCCAGTAAAGACGATTTCAGGAAAGATGATTGAAAAACTTGCTAGTTGCAATTTTATTTTCTTTTTCCCAGAGAGCAGCAGGAGAGACAGTTGACATTTGAGCTGTGTGTCTGAACTGCCCCTGTCCCTAATTTGAGTTGAGAGCTCACAGGGAACCACAGACCTGCTCCTTAGCTGGTTTTCTTTCCACAAAATCTTTCAGCCATAGAAAATGAATAAAAGCAGGGCTCCCCAGACAGCCCAGCCAGACATCTCAGCTGCCAGAATAGGTGCTTGGGAGCGGCCCAGGGGTGCAAAGCACAGCCTTGCTCTGTTGAAGCCAGGTACTGTCCTGGGCAATTGGCTCCAGGCTCAGCTCAGGAGGCGACCACCTGGAGCTACAGGCACCTGTGGCAAGGAATGCCTAAAGGAAAGGTGCCAGGTCCTGCTCGCCCCTTGAGAGCTACTTGTCCCCAACATCCCCCAATGCTCCTGTCAAGCCTGGGTCCTTGGTGAGGGTTCCTCTTTTAGCTGCAGCATGCCAGGTGCCTGTGACCACCTGGTGGCTGCTTTCCTTTCAGCACCATATATGGCCTGGCAAGTGGGTCACATGCATCCCGGGCCGCCCGCCTGGAGGGGTCGCTGGGGAAGGGGCGGAGGGCGGGAGAAAAGGGGAGGGAGTCGGAGGCGGGGACAGGAGAGAGAGGGGGCGGATTCTGAGGCCATGGGAGGCGGCAAAGGCTTGAGGAGCCTAGGGCTCTCCACCGCGCCAAGGAGCTGCACTCCTGCGGCTGCGGAGGTGGTGACGAAGGAAGGGACCAGCGCAGGGGGAGGGGCGGGGAGAGCGCGGCGGAAGCCAGAGAGCGCCTTGACCCTGCGCTCCGTCGGTCAGTGAGCGCGGGCCAGCGGGATGGAGCCTCAGCATCTGCGCCCCGGGTTTGGATCCCAGAGCACAGCCTGGGTGGAACCGGTGGGTACCATGCCAGCGCCCGCGCCCACCCCTCCCGCTTGTCCTTGCTCCCCGCCTCCCTCTCCCGGCCCAGGTTCCGTGCAGGAAGCGGTCCGGGATGAGGTCCCCAGCTGCTTCCCAGCCGGGACAGCGCTTCCTCCAGCGCCCTGGCTCCTCCTTGCTCGCCGCCCGAAGCGCCTTTGTCGGGTCGGCCTCTGGTGAGGGTCCTTAGAGGACCGTTTCCTCGCTTCATCCTTTTCTCAGCTTTGCACTTCATTCCCGAGAGTGGTCGGGGGCCCGGGGAGTGGAGGTGACTAGGTTGCGCAGTCAGCGGGTGGCACAGGGAGGGGACGGGGCTCACCTCTTGACCGCACGCTGGCAGTCATCTGGGCATGCAGGTTCCAGAGGAAAGCCGCCTGGGGAGGCCCGCGGCTGCCAGAAGCCCAGAGCCACGCCTCCGACTCGGGTGGCCTAGGCTGCCCTGAACTGTTCCGAGGGTCAAGGACCTGGCCCAGGATCCAGCCCCAGCTAACTTCGCTTTCGCCTGGATCTCAAAGCACACGCCACGCGCAGATGGAGTCACTTTTGGGGCTCAGAGTGTTGCGTGTGAGAAGATGAGAGTCGGGGTCTTTGGATTTATTCCCTAAAATCCATTAACTTATTTCTTGCACCTCAAACTGAACCTTCTGTTATCCATCCATCCCATCAGGGATTCCTCGCAGGAATCCCGCCCTGCGTAGACCCTTGTAATCTTGAGTGGGCAATGAATTTTGGCTCTGCATACCCTATCTATGTATTTCTTACTCCTTTTTGATTGACGTTGTGAACCATCTCAAAAGCCTGGTCCAAAATTTCTGGCTTCATTCATGCTGAGGTGCTGTTCTGATGACATTTTCCCAGGGACTTCCTGAGTCTGCTCATGTGCGCCCTCTGCCTGTTGAGAGCTTGTAGGTCAGGGGCCAGGTTTGCTTCTTTTCTACCCTTAGACTTCCAGCCCTTTTGCCAGGGTACAATTTACTGCCTCCTGCTTCCTGACCTTTCACGAGTGTCTTTCGACTTTGATCCATCTGCCACTGCGTTTGCTTTCGTGAGTTTGCACGTTAGGTAGCCCATCTGCTCGTGTTCTATTGCGATCATTATTAGGGAGTAAGGTGTTCTTGGTTAAACATACAATTCAGTCTTGACATTTTAGATCATTGGGAATGAAATCCAGCGACCTGTTTTGAACTTTACTATATAAAATCTTATCAGCTTCCACCACGTACAGCGGGAAGCTCCAAGTTATGTGTAGTGCTTTTTGGGTGCTGAATGCTAGGACTTCACCGCAGTTAGAAAATTAGAGAACCTCCGGCTTTCTTCTCCAAAGTGCTAAGAAACAGAGTGCTTTCTTATTCTCCTTGAAAATCTTCAGTACTCGTCTCGCCACATGAACGTTTAAAGCTAAAACCTTCACAGAGAAGCGAGATGGAGCAGGAGCAGTGGCTAATTGCTGAACTCTTCAAAACTTGGCGTATGTAGGTGGCTAAGGCATTTTATTAGTTCAGCAGATATTCTTATCCAACACCTGTCGTGTTCTGAGATTGTTGGGCAAGTTGTTAACTCTCAGACAAGCGTTGTCCCCAAGAACCTTACTTTATAGCTGAAGGTTGACATCTATCCAAGTATGTGTCATAAAAAGTTCTCACGAGGGATTTTATTCAGAACTTTGTGTAATGACTACAATATTTAAGGATTTTTCAAATGCTTTATATAACTACTTAAGAAAGTTGTGTTACCTGAACGACTAAAAGAGGAGTATATTCAAGAGAAAGCAAGAATGTAGTAGAGGAAACAGCTTTAAATGTTAAATTTTCTGGCATGGGGTGCAAGTGGGGTTGACGATTTAATCTAAATATGTTTTGAAGGAACACTGGGTCCATCCGAATCCGTGTTGTTTATGTTTGGGACAGAGCATCACACTGTAGGACAGGCTGCTGTGGGATTTACCCGGTAGGCCAGGCAGGACTGAAACTGCATGCCCTGTTCTTGCTTCAGCAGAGTACGAGGCATCATCAAATTCCCCAAAATCAGAGTCTTTAACTTTGATTCAGGGATCTCAAGAATCTGAATGAAGTGAGTTCTGGTTTCCTTCAGAATGAATCGATATGACCGCCATGCGGTAAGCTATACTTAGAACATTAATTGCTAGTCTATATACAATTTTTTTTGAAAGTTTGATATATTTATTCACAAAAGCGATTCAGCTGCAGGGGCATGATCTTCTGTGAGGAAGTCAGCACTCCTGTTGATTCCCTTCCAGCCTCCTGATGAGATTCTCTTGGCTAAGGGTTCTCATGCATTCAGGTACTTAGCATGGTGTCTGATGTGGTCAGCGATTAAGGTTGCAATGAAGCAGTAGCTATGATCATAACCCTCTTGTAGCCTAAAAACAACAGGGATTTTCTTCTCTGTGCAGGCAGCTATGAAGTTATCAGGGAGTAACTGCCCATTTGAAAGAATCTCGTCATCTTTTCCTTGATCAATTAGGATGTCAATCTGGGAACCCGAATAGGACTTCACGAGACAGGTTGCATCATATGCCTTCCATTTGCTTTCATCTGGTCCCAAATATCCACTAAAAGCTTTTTTGCCCCAAGGACAGAGCACAGGGTTGCAAATTGGAGCAAATGCTGACAGAGATCTGTATTTTCCAGGATTTTTCAAAGCACAAATCAGAGCTCCGTGGCCTCTCATGGAGTGATCAAAAATAGACCATCCTCTGTGGGTCCACTGGGAAATTGGCATTTATGAGTTGTGGAAGCTCCTCTGTGACATAAGAGTACATTCTGTAGTTAGCTTTCCAAGGATCTTCAGTGGCATTCACATAAAACCCAGCACCAGTGCCGAAGTCCCAGCTGTCATCTTCTCCTTTAATATTGCAGCCACGAGGGCTGGTATCAGGGGCAATGACCACAAGGCCGGGCTCTGAGGCAGCTTGCTGATAGCCAGACTTTGATATGAAATTTTGTTCTGTGCAAGTTAAACCAGACAGCCAGTAAAGCGCTGGACATTTTCCACTCTCGGCCTGGGGTGGTAGGTAGACAGCAAATTTCATTTTACATTTCAGCTCAACACTGCTATGTTCAAAAACTTACTGGAGCCCGCCAAAGTACCTGTTGCTGGAAATCTGTTTGAGTGCCATTCTCCTCCTCGGTGAGGGGGAGGGGCCTATATATAATTTTAAGAAGCCACACTGTCTGTCTGTCTGTCTAACACAAACACACACACAGACACACACACAGACACACACACACACAGATAGAGAGAGAGAGAGAGAGAGAGAGAGAGAGAGAGGTAGAGTGCGGGGAGAGAGAGAGAGAGAGAGAGAGAGAGAGAGAGAGAGAGAGAGAGAGATCAGATCTAAACAGTAGAATCACAGCTTTCTTGACTGTGTGTGCTTAGAGACTCTCATTTTCAAGACCTGTGTGTGTCCCCTCCCCCCATTGCTTCCTAGTAGGTGGCACAGAACAAGCAGCTGGTACATGCTCTGGCAACCACAGCTAGAGCCCCAGCTCCATGCCTCTCCAATCAAGATACATTTATCCTCTGAGACAAAATAAATCCTTCCTCTCTTAAAACAAAATAAACAACAGCAAAGAAAGCAAACCTGTTTTAACCGGGATTCCAGTTCTGAGTTGTTTTATTTTTTTAAACTTTCTTAAAATTTAAATATAGGCAATTTAATATTTTACCATACAAACTTGACTAAAGGGGATTACTGTGCTATTATGGCATATGGCAACATGCATGCAAGAATTTGGTCTCTCTCTCTCTCTCTATCTCTCTATCTCTCTGTCTCTCTGTCTCTCTCTCTCTCTGTCTCTCTCTCTCTGTCTCTCTCCTATGTATGATCTATTTTTCAGTGAACACAGTTTGAGTTTCAAGAAGATTGGATCTTGTAACAAAAGGTATATTTTAATGTTTGAAGCTATATGTGACCACATTGACTAACAGCACACATGTGGTCCAGACTTCACAAGAGAATGACAGTAAAAGAGCCACTAGCTAGAATCCAAGTACCTTCTGCCCTGCTTTCTATTAGAGGTAGGGACCAAAGAAAATGTTGGGACACAAGTTGAAGTAGGAGAGAGAAAGGAGGTGAGGGGGATGCCTGCCTGGTTCTGCCTGCCTTTAATTTCAGCACTTGGGAGTACTCAGAGACAAGTAGATATCTGTGAGTTCAAGGCCCTGCAGGCTCTTCCTGGGTGTGCTTCCAAGCATCAGTACTTGAGGCAGGTGTTCCTTCTGCATCCATATTCATCCTAATCTGAGTTTTCAGGAATATTTTATTTCACATTTAGATGAATAGGGGAATTTTGAGAAAGAAATGAAACATTCCTGGGTAAATTTTTGAAAGTAAACAATCAGTTCCCCACAAGGGAATTAGTAATGAGTTTCCAAAAAAATCTAATGGAGGTCTTTGGAAGGAGGAGGTACTGAAAGGATTCCCTTCAGTGTTAGGAGTGGCTCCTGGAAAGTGCAGCATGAATTGTGAGGAGAGCTAGTTAGCATGGTTGCAGTGTCAGCTCCCCATGACATCAGCAGTTCCTTCCCTAGACATTCTTTTGTATCCTGGAGAGGCCTGGCATGGTTTGAGATGTCACCTCTGTTGTGGCAACACCAACTGCTCTTGGACCACTTTATGCACTGCCTTTCCTAATCACCCATAGATATGTTGACAGAGGAAGGATGCTACTTAGGAAAAAGAATGGACACAAGTGAGAGGAAGAAAGATGACCCTTGACCCTCAGGCTAAAGCATCAAGAAATAAATGGTCCTTGAAAATGCGCCACCATAAGTATTGGTCAGAAGATGGGAAAATTCCTGAAGGAGACCACAGTCTGTTTCTGGGTCTTCAGGAATTGGGACTCAGTAGTTAGTCTCTCTGGGAAGCTTCTGGCCTTCCCTGATTTTCATGGATCCTGAATTTGCCAATGATTACAGGACATTAGTTTGTCCCAGATCAATGAAGTTTTAAGGCTAAAGCTGTTGTCCTGGGAGTTTCAGGCTTCTGCTCTTACAGGGGAAATGAGTTTGAATGGGACAAAAGTGAAAGCAGCAGCAGGCAGAGGACTGTGAGTGAGATGTCAGCACCTCAGGGCTGGGCATCACTGCCCTTTACCCCAGGGACTCCATTAGGTGAACTGTCTGTCCAGCTCTCCTAAGAAGGAAAGAAATTGGCTTCCCAGGGAAGACCTTTCATTTCTCAGATGTCACAGAAGAATGTCTCTGAACAGTGTTCCCTAAAAGTTGCCCATATAGGTAGCAGGTGTGGGTATCAGTTT
Source organism: Mus musculus (assembly GCF_000001635.26). Taxonomy (NCBI): domain Eukaryota; kingdom Metazoa; phylum Chordata; class Mammalia; order Rodentia; family Muridae; genus Mus; species Mus musculus. The sequence goes on along the minus strand of NC_000080.6, from coordinate 7,563,116 downwards.
GTTCTCTAGTCTATCCACTGGACTGTCAAAATAGTGAGCCAGAGTAGAGACTGGTGCTTTCTTGCCAACTCTGGGCACACTGGGCTCTCACGCAGCTGACTTGGTGAGTCTGGGAGCGAGTTGTGCTCTTGCACTGTTTTCCATCCATAGTATTGTTTCTAGAGTGACCTGACAGGAGATATGGACATCTCCACACCATCTTGGTGCTTGTGGGCTATGGTATTTTTGTGATGGTTTCTATACCACAGGCTTATGGACAGTACTGCCTAATTAAATCATACGTAGCTATGAATAAGCCTGAGGATCCTGTCCTTGGTCACATGATGCATGTGCTAATGAAGCAAAAGAGGTCTGACTGGGTCACATGGATTCCTGTTTTGTCAGATGTCTGTATAGGACTCAGTGTTCTGTCAATGCTCTGTTCCTTGACAGTATGCATATTCACTTGTGTTCATCTACCCATAGGGGCTGCTGGTGTACCACCATCATCCCCAACACTCCTGTTCAGAAGATGGGTGAGGAAAGTGGAAAGTCTAATCAGTCAGCCGATGACCAGTGGGAAAAATGAGCTACAAGATCACCTGATCTTCATCAGTGAGAAAGCTTTGCACAAGAGGTATTTTTCATTCTGTCAAACATCATGGTCAATTTCTTGGGTCTATGGTATGGCCTACAATTTATTCTTATTAAATTTTATGGTACTGGGAGACTGTAACTCCAGGGTGTCACTGTGCCCAACCTTTTCTCGCTAAACATTCTCACAGGCTGAACTTGAAGTCAGAGCAGGAGTGAGCTGCGGACATAGGCTATTCAATTTCTTTTATATGAAACTGAAATCCTACCACTCAGGGATTAAAGAGGATGTGATGTCTCAGCATGTATTGATAGAGGCACTGACATGTGACCGTTTGAGTGAGATATTAGTTGCTGTGAGGTTTTGATTGATTGTTTGCTTGCTTGAGTTCGTTGTTTGTTTGTTTGCAAAGCTTTGTAATTGTCTGGCAGGTGTTGCTTGCTGAAGCTTGCTATATCACCAGGAAAGCTTGGTCCCATTTGGTCCATCCTGATACATGATGGAAGGTCTTGGGCTCATTAATACTCTTCTCAGATTTTGGGTCTTATAAACAGAATGTCCTCTGCATTTCCTCTGGATTCTATTTCAATTGTACTTTCTCATTCTCCCTGCAAACACACCCTGATTCTGTGTGCATGCATGTGTGTGTGTGTGTGACTCTCTCTATATTCTGGTCATAAGGGTATGTGGTAGGACCTGAGGAATTGCCTGCCTTACAGTCTGCTGACAATGCCAATGCTTAGGACTGGAAACCATACTTCAAGCAACAATGCACTTGCATTATGTGTTCAACTTGATGAAATATTTGAGTTCTGTGGTGAATTCACCATGACCTCCTCATTCTGGGTAATTCTCCCTGAAATGTGGATTATATAGTTTGGCCAAATTCATAGGACTAGGCCAAAGATCAAGAGTCCTTGTTCTGAAAGAAAAAAAAAAGGAGAAATGTCCTCATAGTTTCTGTATACCCACACCTGTGCCATAAACTACTGAGAGTTTAGAGACCTCATCTGTCCCTCCAGTCCTATGCGGGAGCTCAAACAACCAGAACTCTAACCACCTGGACACCCAGCCTCTGGAGACCTTTGGACAAGATAGCAAGATTAATAAGCTTAGATGATCCTAGTACATAGGAGGTAGAAGGTAACATACTGTGAGCTTGGATAGTTCAGAATCCATCCTGGATTCAGGTGACACTTGAAGCCTGTGTTCTTGGGACTCTTTGCTCTTGGGGCCAGGCCCAACCACAGATCAAATCCTTACTATGAAAAATTGAAAGTGGAGACTAAGCAGGTAATGTTGGACCTGCAGAGCTTACAGAATGTGTACACTGAGGCCTCAGAGACATTTGAATTCCTGGCAAAGAGAAAGGCTGCTATAGGTAACTGTCTGTCTTGCTTGGGAGCACATGAGCTGTAGAATTGCCATCTCTGCTTTTGATCCTGCACAGGAGACTCTCGAGCTCTGGTTCTTGCTTTCTGCCACTTCACACAGGAGCCTTTAGATTTTTCTGTTGTAAACCTGTGGGTTGAAACACTTTTTGGGGTAAAAAAAAAAAAAGGTCAAAGGACCCTTTCACAGAGGTTGTGTATCAGACAATCCTTTATCTCAGACACTTCTATTATGGCTTATAACAGTACAAAAATTATAGTACCCAAGTAGCAATGAAAATAATCTTAAGTTTGGGAGGTCACTGCATTAAAGCATCCACAGCATTTGGTAAATTGAGAAACCCTGGTCTTGACAGAAGAACTATTTGTATCATGTGAGGTCTTCTTGACCCCCGGGGCTGAGTCAGGATCTGTAGAGAGCTAGTTACCAGCAGACCCATATGTAGCAAGTATTCCCCTTGTTTCTCCTTTCCAATTCATAGTGCCTTTGCCCATTCCTTCGTGATGTTTCTCCATTAGGATGGACAGGTAGGGACAACTGTAGTCCACTTCTTCTTTTTAGGAAACATGGATCCCTCTTAGTGTTGGGACTTTTGGAAGTAGCATGAGTGTTTCTGGAATTTGCTGTTCTCTAATTTTTGCTTTCTGAGTGCAGCTCACCTAGATGTCCTGAGTTCTTATCTAGGTCTTCCTGAGAACCAGGGTCTGGTGGGGTTGATGGTGTTTCTTACAAGTTAATAGGAAAAGGATAGCAGGGGCTTTGTATGCATTGGGTGTTTGCAGAAACCTGCAGAGCCACCTTCTGATGGAACTGAATCAGCTGAAGAAGAAGGTACACATGCTGAGGAGGCACAGGAATAAGAAAGTGCTGGAAGATGAGGCACTGGTGCTGCAGTACTTGTGGGACTTAAAGGGGCTCCATAAGGACCAATAGGAAGAGGCCAGTGACTTCCAGAGTCAGGAACAACAGGTAGAGACAGGCAGCTTTGTCAGGCTAATGGTTAGCTCCATCTGCCCTTGTAACTTCTAGACGAGCTCATCCACCTACCTGTGCTTTCATCCATTATCTTACTCATCCACACAGCAATCTAAGTACATACCTCATGACAGCCAATTGTTCAGGTCTATGTCCAAGCACAAATATTTCTGGGGAATGAGCTTCTTGTGAGAAAGTGGATTATCAGCAAGCAAATCCACCTCTGCTTAATACTTCAGCCCAAAGATGAGTACAGTTCAATAATACACCACATGCCTACAGGGTTCAGTGCACAGAGCTTTAAGTGAGTGAAGTCAGGGCTTGTGGCTTATTTGCTTGGCATCAGTCATATAATTCACATGTGAGAAGCAGCTTGCAAGGGTGGGGGGAATCCCTTTGCAAATGCCAAATGAGCAGTTCTTGATGTCATCTTTTTTGGGGTGACATGTGGCATTTCTCATCTTTGCTGTCTACATTTCAAGACAATCTTTTTAATCTGCCCAGGACAGACTCACACTGACTGAACTCTGACTAGCAGAGTGTTAGCCATGTGTTTTGTCAATGAGGCTGGAGTATTCTCCTTTTCTGTAGATTGCATTCTCCTGTTGACTGGATGACTATGGATGTGGGTAGGGATTCTGACAAGCTAGGGACATGGTGTCAGAGATTTAAGATTGCAAGAGGAAATTTTATGCAACCACTTCAGCATAGTCTGGCCAAGCAAAGCATGCTCACCATAGCAATTGTATCTTCCACCTTTTGTTTAGCATAGTGTAAGATACCGCTCAAATTGCTGGTATGCTATAACTAAACGAATGTGTTCTTGCAGCACGAGGTGCTTTTTTTTTGGTATTTTGCTCTCATTTACATCCTCTCTGTGTGGTGGATAGGCTGCGGATATGTGTGTTTTTGTGTGTGTGTATATTTTCTTTTTTGTATAGTATAGGCATGTGGTATTTTTTTTCATGCACTTTTTCATGCATTTTCTTCATTTTCTAGAAGATCTCATTGGGTTTCATTTTCAGCCTCTGTCTTGAAATACTGTTTGCTCTTTCCCCCAGAAGCTCGCTGCTTTGCTTGCCTGGCTGATCATCAACCACTGGTATCCTTTGTAAACACTTGCATTTTTATTCCAGTGTGTGCATGCTTTTTGATACCCCTCCACTAAGAACACATACTCTAATTATCAGGAACAGGATAGTCTGGAGCAAAGGCTATAGTACTGCTGAGCAGAAGGACCTGGTCATGCAGAAGAAGAACAAGCAATAAAAAAAAAATCTGGTCTTGCTTGGTTGTCTCTCAGATGAAGTAGGAACAAAGCCTGGGAGGATCCTGTGGAGTGACTTTTGTGGGCTTCTTTCTGCTCATGGACAACCTGATGGTCACAGCCAGAAAGAGAACACATCAGAGTTTACATGGATCTAGTCTTCAGGACCTTCTGTCCAGGAAACAATATGTTTGATACTCAGTGAGTGTCTTCCTCCATTCCAAACTCTCTGATATGTTATGAGCTTGCTGTTTTTGAACACACAGAGATGCTCCTGTTTATAACTTTTAAGTGATGGGATTTAAAGGAGTGCATAACCATGGTTGGAAGAAACTACACTTTTATTGAGAAATACTGCCTGTAGACCTGAGATTGCCACCCTTGAACCCGGGTCTCTGCAGTTTCTGCCTATTTCTAGTGAATAGTGTTCTCTGGATAGAGAAGATTTAGGAGGTAGCTGGATGAACCCAGGCAGAGCCTCTGCTGCAGGGATGCCTAGAGCACTTCAGAGGAGTGTTCTTTAACAGAGTCCCATAAGAGCCAGCATACAGCATCCAGAGCTAGTCCTAAGTCTAACACATCATAATGAAAGTCATTTTTAAACAAACAGGATCACTTTCCCTCCCAGGTCCTTCCCTCCCTCCCTAACATGGTAGGGGGCAGTTGGTGTGGGGAGAGGGAAACCTGATCTGGTATTGGTAGAGGGAAAATGACTGAAGTCCTGATGTCTGGCAGAAAGAATGTAAACAGGCAACCTCAGGAAACTGGACCCCCAGAATGCACCAGAGGCAGTGTCTTTTGCTTTGCAATTTTGTGAGGTCCCATTTGTTGATTCTCGATCTTACAGCACAAGCCATTGCTGTTCTATTCAGGAACTTTTTCCTTGTGCCCATATCTTTGAGGCTTTTCCCCACTTTCTCCTCTATAAGTTTCAGTGTCTCTGGTTTTATGTGGAGTACTTTGATCCACTTAGACTTGAGTCTTGTTTAAGGAGATAAGAATGGATCAATTTGCATTCTTCTACATAACTGCCAGTTGTGGCAGCACCATTTGGTGAAAATGCTGTCTTTTTCCCACTGGATGGTTTTAGCTCCCTTGTCAAAGATCAAGTGACCATAGGTGTATGGATTCATTACTGGGTCTTCAATTCTTTTCCATTGATCTACCTGTCTGTTGCTGTACCAGTACCATGCAGTTTTTAGCACAATTGCTCTGTACTACAGCTTGAGTTCAGGCATGGTGATTCCCCCAGAGGTTCTTTTATTGTTGGGAATAGTTTTTGCTATCTTAGGTTTTTTTTATTATTCCAGATGAATTTGCAAATTGCATTTTCTAACTCAGTGAAGAATTGAGTTGGAAGTTTGAATCTGTAGATTGCTTTCATCAGGATAGCCATTTTGACTATATTAATCCTGCCAACCCATGAGCATGGGGGATCTTTCCATCTTCTGTGTTCTTATTCAATTTCTTTCTTCACAGACTTGAAGTTCTTATCATACAGATCTTTCACTTCCTTAGTTAGAGTCACGCCAAGGTATTTTATATTGCTTGTGACTCTTGTGAATGGTGTTGTTTCCCTAATTTCTTTCTTAGTCCGTTTATCCTGTGTGTAGAGAAAGGGCATTCATTTGTTTGAGTTAATTTTATATCCAGCTACTGCACTGAAGCTGTTTATCAGGATTAGGAGTTCTCTGGTGGAATTATTAGGGTCACTTATACATACTATCATATCATCTGCAAATAGTGATAGTTTGACTTCTTCCTTTCCAATTTGTATCCCCTCGATCTTCCTTTGTTGTCGAATTGCTCTGGCTAGGACTTCAAGTACTATATTGAATAGGTAGGGAGAAAGTGGGCATCCTTGTCTAGTTCCTGATTTTAGTGAGATTGCTTCCAGCTTCTCTCCATTTAGTTTGATGGTGGTTTTCTGTAGATTGCATTTGTCATGTTTAGGTATGGGCCTTGAATTCCTGATCTTTCCAAGACTTTTATCATGAATGGGTATTGGATTTTGTCAAATGCTTTCTCAGCATCTAATGAGATAATCATGTGTTTTTTCTTTGATTTGGTTTATATTGTGAATTACGCTGATGGATTTGCGTATATTAAACCATCCCTGCATCCCTGGGATCCAGCCTACTTGGTCATGATGGATGATTGTCTTGATGTGTTCTTGGATTCGGTTTGTGAGGATTTTATTAAGTATTTTTGCATCCATGGTCATAAGAGAAATTGGTCTGAAGTTCTCTTTCTTTCTTGGATCTTTGTGTGGTTTAGGTATCAGAGTAATTGTGGCTTCATAGAAAGAATTGGGTAGAGTGCCTTCTGTTTCTATTTTGTGGAATAGTTTGAGGAGAGTTGGAATATGGTCTTCTTCGAAGGTCTGCTAGAACTTTGCACTAAACCCGTCAGGTCCTGGACTTTTTGGGGCTGGGAGACTATTGATGACTGCTTCTATTTCTTTAGGGAAATGAGAGTGTTTACATCGTTAATCTGATTCTCATTTAACTTTGGTATCTGGTATCTGTCTAGGAAGTTGTTTATTTCATACAGGTTTTCAGTTTTCCTGAGTATAGCCTTTTGTAGTAGGATCTGATGATGTTTTGGATTTCCTCAGGTTCTGTTGTTATGTTATAAAGAACTCAAGTAGATAACCTTCATAAGAGCTAAGAACACAATCTAAAAATGAGGTAGAGAACTAAACACAACATTCACAACAACTCATCTTGAATGGCTGAGAAGCACTGAAGAAGTGTGCAAAGTCCTTTTTTTTCAGGTAAATGAATATCAAAATGACCCTGAGGTGGTGTCCAGCGTTATACTTTCCAGTGAAGAATGCTAAGATCAAAAAAACTCATGTGAAAGCATATGTTGGTGAGAATTTGAAGAAAGAGGAACATTCTTCCATTTCTGGTGGGACTGCAAAGTGCTATGGCAACTCTGGAAATCAAAATGGAGTTCCTCAGAAATTTTCAGATAGATCTACCTGAGAGCCAAGGACCAACCTTACTGGTGCATGGCCTGCTACTTTCAGTTTTCACTTGATGGCTTGTTACTCAGATTTTCTTATTGGGCTATGACTTTGCTCTTGTCTTTCTGATTCTCAAGAAGTTCTCTGTTCTTACACATTGTTTTGAGGTACCTCTAGCCACTGGGACTTATTTATACCTTCAAATCCCTCTAAATTGGGGGACTTCTAATACTTGGAGAAGCTGAGTGACAAAAGCAAAGTATGTTGAGCCCTTTGGTGTCCAGTGCACACGAATCTATGGGAGTTTAGATATAATAATCCTCTAGAACATTCTTTAGGAAAGCAGCAGTATGCTCTCAGGTCCCTGTGTGACCTCAGTTACCTTTGCCAGCTTTGTGGGCTTCTCTACTGCTGGTCTGAGAACAATTGGAAACTCCTGGAATAGATGTCTCATATCTCATTTCCTTTGTCCTTGTTAGTATACTGATGGGATTCAGTTTGATGGAAATATACTCTCAAGAATAATTAATAAAACCAGTGCTTCTTACGGACCATCAGGATGAAGTACCAAGTTCAAGGACAGTTCTGCAAGAACTGCTCAAAGACAGCCAAGTGGAACAACAAGAAAGCCAAGCAGAAGTCATTCATTCCCAGCACCCTCAGCACCTTTCTCCAGGACAGGGTCACTCAACTTTGGTAGAAGAAGGGATGACCTGAGATAGCTGCCACATATTCCCTCAGAAAAGAAGCAGCCAGCAATATTGGGGAAAGAATATAGGTGTCAGGGGGCAGAAAGCAGAGTGTAAAGTGAATAAATAAAAAGATATCAATAAAAATATTTAATTATTTAAAAAAATTGGACAGAATGTATTGTTCTAGTAACTCTAGTGTGTATACACAGGCAATAACTTTAACACCCAGAGAGAATAGATGTTGTAAAGTAGGGTGCCTTTGGTATTGACATAAACTAGGAACATAGCAAAGATAAATAAAAAAGAAAGATGTTTGTCCCATAGATCCATTATTCTCCTCAAGTCTAAGTGTTTGTGCTCACTTTTACCAGAACTCTGGAAACCTCTGTTAATCCAGGTCTCAGGGCTCATCCAAAGTACAGTCCTGAACTGGCTGTGGCCAAGTGTTCCTGTGTTGTTGGCTGACCTCTGCCTCAGGCTTCAGAGGCACTGGAGGGGCAGTGTTGGCCTTCAGGTGGCAGCCATTCCAGGTCCCCTACCATACCAGATAGCGAGTCTTCCACAGATGCCTGGCATCTCAAAAATAGAAGCTTGGGTATTTCAAAGATTGGGATGCCACTCTACAGTCATGATGAGTTGATTACGTGAGACCATACAAGTTAACTAATGTCTGTATGACTGTTTTCTTTATTTGAAAGTGAGTAATGAGATCATCTCAGGAGTGGTTGCTAAGAAAAAAATCACTGATTAACATAAATGATAGGACTGTACAGAGCATGGGCTTAATATTCTGGGTCCAGTGCAAATAGCTGGGAGAGTTCAAAACAAAACCAATAAAAGCAACAGGAATACAAACAACAACAATTGTTTAAAACCCTTTTGAGTGCTGAGATTACTGGCATGTACCAACTGTGGCTAACTTTTTTTTGTTTTTATAATTAACAACCAAACATACAAACAAACAAACATCCCTATTCCAATTCCAGCAGTTTGCATCAGAGAGAGCTGTGTGACACTGCATGCTGCTTCCTTTCCTCAGATAACTCAGGTCGTCAGTCCTATACCAGGTCAGCTGGACCTAAGACAGTGTAGTTGAACTACTTGCTGTCACGACATGATTCTACAACAATCCTTTTCTTGATAAAATTGAGCCTCTATAGAGTAAGCCCCATGTTGTTGGAACCAGGACCCTTTAGGCCAGCAAACACACAAGCCACCCTTATGAAAGAGAAAAGGAAAAATCACATTGGAAAAAAATATGCGCCCTAATTGTAAGAAAAAGCACTCATCTTTGAAGCCATCACCTATCTCCCCCTGATTTTTGAGCTCTGCATATTGATATTGTGTGGCTCAAGAAGGTAGTGAAATTCAGATGTTTTCTGAAAGAAGATATACATGATTTTTCACTCTTAAATCTGTGAGGTTAGGGGGCACAGGTTCAGCAAAGCCAGCATAAGAACACAAAAGCCAGAGATGATAATGCCAAAGGGACAGCATCCTGACCTTATAGACACATTAAAATTGAGGTTTCATCTCAATTCAGGTCATTGCACTCCCAGCCCTACCTTCTGAGTATTATATTTGCTGTGAGTACAGTATGACGTTACAACCTGCAACACCCTCATTTCTCAACTTAGCAATTCTGGAAGACAGATATTGGAGAAGTAATTGCTATGAGGCTACAATGCAGTAATGTACAGTCCAGGATGACCACTACTCTCTGTTGCCCACTTAAATTGTCTGGTTGTATTTGAGAATGGGAGCATGTGCAGGATAATGTTTTGAAGAAGGGACAGCAAGTTAACCATTTATATTTGCCCTGTAGATGATTCCGTATGTTCAAAAGAGTAGGGAGTTTTCTTTGTAAAAGATAGGGTTGTAAACCAGAGATTTTGTGAAACTCATGTATATATACATATATATATATATATATGAAAAAATGCCCTCTGTCAAGGAATACACCGTTAGAAAATATGGTCCATGTTTTGTACAATTAAACCTATAGGAGAAAGATATTTGCCTCTGTGATACAGGAAATCCCTGGGAAATTGGAGTGTATGTCACATGAATTGACACAGCTGGTATATTTACTTTTGTGAAACATCTACTACATCCACAGTCCCTAGAGATTTGGGTGCTAACAAAATCTCTTAAGCATGTCAGAGTCCTAACCAACGTTCCCCCTCAAAAGCACATGACATCTAATGAAGCAGTAGAATTCTCCAGCTTTGGAAGGAGAGGTTGCTAAAGGGGATCCCACGGGTCCATGAGAGGCTCCAGGAGAGGCACCCCAGAAAAGGACCAAGCTGGGCAGAACTAGTTAACAGGTAGGTCATGGCAGTTGCTAGTGACATCATCAGTAATGCCTTCCTTGGAGAATCTCTTGTATCTAGGATAGAACTAGAATCTTCTGTGTTGTCACCTGTGTTGTGGTGACAGCAACTGCCTGTGGTTCATCCCTTCTGTTTGCTCTGGGTTCACCAGCAGGAATGTTTTCCTGGCTGCTCAGGCTATTTCAGAAAGAGAATGGCGATGAAGGAGAGACCAGACCAACAGAGAAGGAAGAGGGAATCCTTTCTCATGAAAAAGGAAGAAGGAAATGGTTCTGGAGAAGGCACAGTGAGTCCTGGGCAGAGTTGGGGAACTTCCTGGTAGAGGTAGGCTTGAGCTGGGCCTTCCAGGAGTAGGTCTTACAAGCTGAAGCCTTGGACTTTGTCAATGTCAGAAAAAGAGTCAAGAATTTCTGATGATTAGTTTGACAGAGCCAGGAATTGACAAACCTGCAGCTACTTTTCTGGGAGCTATTTAATTTCATTTTGAGTGGCAAAAAATGTCAGGAGTGGGCACTATGAGAATAACAGTGTGTCCTTTCATGGAAGGGAGTTGAAGCACTTCATCTTCCAGATTACTGTAGGTAACTTGAGTCTCTGATGAAAAGAACAGAGAAGGATGCTCCCCTGGTCATGTCATGTGGTGAGGACTCAGACACTTTGGATTTGAAGACACACGATTAATTAGTGCTTGATAGTGCTAAGCACTATGAACTTCAGGATTTCCCTGCGTCCCATCTGATATGACCTGACAATGTTCCCCATATCTTTATGTCTGAGGCAGCTTATACATTTCAAGGCAACCGGGCCTGTAACAGGGAGTGTGGCATATGTCTGACAATGGTGGTTAGGAAGAGGAACATAGCTTAGCAAACCAGCTGGAAGATAGCTTTTCTGCTCTTTTAGGAATTCACTGTCTTTATCTTTTCTCTCCCTCCATCTTCTTCTTGGGACTCAGAATGGTCTCCCCTGCCCCTGGGCCATCAAGTATGCAAATTCTTTTGTGTTTACCTATCTGCAGGGTCTGCTAGAAATACTTCAACCCAAAATTCCAAAATGACTAAGAAGAGATCAAAAATAAATGAACTAGAAGAACTGAAATTGGATATGAGGAAGATCAGCAATGACATGGAGGAAATGTGTGGAATCCTGAACCTTTACATGTATGAGGATTTGAACTACAGGTAGGAATTATGCCCAGTACCCTGTTGCCTGTATTGTGCCATCTGTTAACCCAATTTCCTTCCATGAATGGAGTGCGTCATCTCCCATCATTCAATTAAGTAGCCCTGACAGGTGTTTAATTGTTGGATAAACAAGGTGCTGTGTGTTTATTATCATCTTCTTTTGTACTTGACCTTGGGGTTTTTGCATTCTGATTGTTGCTGTGAACAGCTAGAATGTCCTGCTCACACTTACTGTCTCTCAGTGTGTGAATGCAATGCCTGCAGGCTTCAAGGCTTTACTCTGATATTGTTCATTATATTCTGAGAGATGGCACCTGTCTGGATTTATTTGGCATTCTAATTGTGTCTGTGTGTGTGAACATAGTTGCGTGTGTTTTGTTCAGGACTGGGGCTCTGGGACCTTTGATGGGGTCTGAGGATTTGTGTGATGCACAGTTTGCAGGTCCTGTTAGTGTTGAGTCCATAGAGGTCCAAAGTGATCACCAGGGAAGTTTGCTCCTGGTGTTTCCTTGTTGTCACACAGGAATCTCCTGGAGGAGATGTGATAAAGCCTTTCTCCTGTAAATACTAGTTGTGTCCTCTGGGAATTCACATAACAACAGAAACCAAGAAATGATAATCCCTGCCTTAAAAATAAGTGGAAAGTCATTACAGATATCTACTGGACCCTTGCCTGTGGCACAGTGTAGTGTAAAATTGTCATAGAAGTACTCTATTCCTACATGCTTGCCCGGGAAGCCCTTGAAGGTCAGCTAGCTCCATTTGGTCTCCTGGCTCTGCTGTCCTCTGCCCAGGATAGTAAGTTTAATTAGCACCTAGGGGACCCAGTTTGAATGAGCCAGGATGTGGCATGCAGTTGGCTTGGGTAGTACATGATATAGCCTGTTTGCACATGATTATTGATTCCTTAATTCAGCATATTATTTGCTTCTTGGGCCATGCCACAGGATGAACACTGAATTCAACATCATTAAATCACAACATGAGAAGACAATGTTGGATATGAATAAAATGATCCAGTCCATAATTGGTTCCATGCAGTACTCCAAGGAACTGATAGAAGATAACTATTCCTACAGGTGAGTCAGTGACACAAATGAGACCCCCAGAACTAGGCAGGGAATGCTTCTGTCCTTTTAGGACTTTGAACAAAAGCAAGGGTTCTGGTTCTATGCTATCTGTTTTTTATTTAGGAACCCTGCCCTGAGGCAAGGGTCTTGGATTTGTACCTCTTGGACACAGGTGTCCTAAGTGTGAAGAGTGTCCAAGACCCTCCAATCTTTATTCTTCCAAATTCAAGATCCTCTACATAGAAAACTTTTCCACCACGCTGGGAATATCCAGGAACCCTGAACCTCTGGGTTTCTGACCACAGATTAAAAGATCTAGGATTCCCAACAAAAATGTAAAGATTGCACACCTGTTTGGTCGTCTCACCTCTCTCAGAGGGGCTAAGCCCTCTCCCTGCTGAAGGTTTTATGGTACCACAGACCTATAATCAACCATGAGGAACATTTCCTCTTCTGTGATGTATAAGGTGTACTCTTGGTGTCAGGGTTTTTAGAAGTTTGTTGAGTCCTGTGGAATATGGCTGGTATCTTGATATGACCTGCCTCTGTTTGGTGCTCCTATGTAACTGTGGACTCTTCTGGGGGCTGTCTGGGAATCAGGGCCCTTGCAGGGATCATAGGACTTGTAGGAGTGGCAAGCCAATGGAATCTGGCTGGGAATCACCAATTTTTCTTTGTGGATCAGCATTAAGGAGGACCACCTCCTCCGTGAGTGCACTCAACTCCACGAAAACGTAAGGATATTACTGAATGAGAACAGAAGGCTGCTGGTGGAGCAGGCTGGCCACAAGTGTCCTGTGGGGAAGAAAAGAGGTTCTCTGAGGAGGCCAGCAAGAACATCTGTGCCTCAAGTGCCAAGGAGCAGCAGGTAGGATGATGTGTATCAGAGGCAGATTGCCCTCATGTCTAAACATAAACATAGACAATCAAATGTAATAGTCCACCAACTTCTCCAGGCACTCACCTATGTCTCCTCCAAGTGTTTGTTTATGTGATCATCTACAGGGCTCTCTGTGGAGGTAGCCTGGTTCAAGAAACTGCATATTTGGCATGCAAATGTTCCTGCTCTGCTATAATCACTAAGGGAGATAGGTTGATTAGACATCACAACACTATATGCCTTAAGTTTGAAGGGTGCTGTGTTGGAGCCCTTCTTGAGAATAGCAAGAGCTTTGAGGGAAGAAGTAAAGGCCTGTAGCTCATTTGCTTTACAGGGAACTTGTGAGATTCTAGGTAGGAAATAGTTTGCAGGGATGACAGCCTAGTTTAATTGACAAATAAGTGGATTTCATTACTGTCTTTTGGCGGCTTTTCTATTCCCCCCTTTTCTGCTCTATCTCAAAATGGTCTCTTCAGGCTTCATATATCTTGGTTCACACTGAGAGAGCCTGAGTAGCAGCTTGTCAGTTCAATTTTCTTTGAGTGCTGTTGGAGTGGTCATTCCTGGGCCTTAGAGTCTGGAGTTGGCTGGATGACCAGAGATGATAGAAAGGCTTCACACAGGCTCAGGTTTGGTGTGTGATTTCTGAGGCTTCATGAAAAAATTTCTTAATATATGCCCCCAAATTGGACCATTGTTAGATGTTTCCCTCCCCCCCTCCCCCCAGACAGGGTTTCTCTGTTCACACTGGCTCTCCTGGAACTCACTCTGTAGACCCGGCTGGCCTCAAACTCAGAAATCTGCCTGCCTCTGCCTCCCAAGTGCTGGGATTAAAGGAGTGTGCCGCTATGACCCCGCTTCTCTCGTGCTTTTTATTCCTCTAAAATTATCGCAGAGTCCTTGGGTCTCCCTTGAAATATTACCTCTGCAAAGTCTGAATTATCTTGGTCCTGAACCATAACAGATACCTCATTGTTTTCTGCTCAGTTATGATTTTATGTGAATAAGTCTGTGTGTGCTTGTGTGTGTGTCTGTGACTGTGTGTCTGTGTGTTTCTTTTTGTGTATGCATGGTTTTTCCGACCTGTGTCTCTATCAGCCTCAGTGGGGGCTGAGAGAAATGAGGACCTTCAGACAGTTCTGGTAGTATAAAACTGGTTATGTCTGTTAGAAGCCATGTTCAGAAAGTGGAAAAGAAGTCCACTTTGACCCAGTGCTTCCAGAACAAGGAGGAGTTATCCACAGAGTCTAGGGTGCTCAGGGTTGTAGTGGTCCTCAGAGCATCCCTGAAGGAGAAGCTATCCTGATGTCCATCTGCTGAAGGATGAAAAGGCCCTGTGTGGTACAGCCCTTCCATGAACTCAGTGTGAGATAATCCATGCAAGCTTTTGTCCTTCAACTAGTCAGCCTTATCCTACTTAATAGCCCTGACACAGTCACATTCTGGGGAGAAAACGTTTCTTTTGGATCCTGGTTGTAGACAATTCCTATTACTTTGGGCTCATGCCTTTGGACACCAAGTCAGTTAGGTGATGGAAAAGGGAGATCCTATTGGAAGAAATTGTTTACTTTAGGACAAGTCTGAAACAGGGAACAAGAACAAGAGCCTGGTCCACCACCAACATGTGAGCCTAGGCTGGGAAACAAACCTATTCTACACAGCCTTGGGAACTTGCTGAGCCAGATTGGATAATAGGACAAGAACCCTGATTCCCAGACCGGTTTATGAGTGGAAAGCATATCACTGACTGCGCTGCCTATATGCTATGCCCACTAAGTACCTTTCCCATTCAAGATTTGTTTTTTTATTCCTGCAAAGTATCCTGGGAGATTTTTATATTTGTATTAACCACGAAACTAAAAAGGTCACTGCAAAACAATATGCTTGTATTGCATAAACACAAATATTATGTGTGTTTGAGAGTGTGCCCTGCAATAGTCATAGATGTACAGGGGTGTTGTTCTGTTTCTTCATGACCATCACTTTTAAGGTTCATTGCCCAGCCTTGGGAATATTTTTATTTAGCACACTCTTGCAGATTCTAGGAACCATGAATTACCCATGGGTATTGTGTTGTATGGTGTCTCTGGTTATTTGCAGATAGAAGATTGACAAGAGGAACCCTGTGAGGTTCCTGACTGGAGAAATAATCATAGCCTTCACTTCAGTTCAGGGCATGCTCCCACCCCATAAGGAATCCACATGGTTTCTAGGTAGCACACATCTCTCTTGAACTCACATTCAAACATTGCTACAATGTTATTACTCAATATAATGTACCCGCACAACTGGGGAAATGTGGTGTTTTTTTAGAACTCCAGTATAATGTGTAGTTGACAGTTCAGTTTCTAGCAGTTTTTTTTCCATTTTTTATTAGGTATTTAGCTCATTTACATTTCCAATGCTATACCAAAAGTCCCCCATATCCACCCACCTCCACTCCCCTGCCCACCCACTCCCCCTTTTTGGCCCTGGTGTTCCCCTGTACTGGGGCATATAAAGTTTGCAAGTCCAATGGGCCTCTCTTTCCAGTGATGGCCAACTAGGCCATCTTTTGATATATATGCAGCTAGAGTCAAGAGCTCCGGGGTACTGGTTAGTTCATAATGTTGTTCCACCTATAGGGTTGCAGATCCCATTAGCTCCTTGGCTACTTTCTCTAGCTCCTCCATTGGGAGCCCTATGATCCATCCATTAGCTGACTGTGAGCATCCACTTCTGTGTTTGCTAGGCCCCGGCATAGTCTCACAAGAGACAGCTACATCTGGGTCCTTTCAATAAAATCTTGCTAGTGTATGCAATGGTGTCAGCGTTTGGATGCTGATTATGGGGTGGATCCCTGGATATGGCAGTCTCTACATGGTCCATCCTTTCATCTCAGCTCCAAACTTTGTCTCTGTAACTCCTTCCATGGGTGTTTTGTTCCCAAATCTAAGGAGGGGCATAGTGTTCACACTTCAGTCTTCATTCTTCTTGAGTTTCATGTGTTTAGGACACATGCTCCACTATGTTCATAGCAGCCTTATTTATAATAGCCAGAAGCTGGAAAGAACCTAGATGTCCCTCAACAGAGGAATGGATACAGAAAATGTGGTACATCTACACAATGGAGTACTACTCAGCTATTAAAAAGAATAAATTTATGAAATTCCTAGCCAAATGGATGGACCTGGAGGGCATCATCCTGAGTGAGGTAACACATTCACAAAGAAACTCACACAAAATGTACTCACTGATAAGTGGATATTAGCCCCAAACCTAGGATACCCAAGATATAAAATATAATTTGCTAAACACATGAAATTCTAGCAGTTTTTAATAGGTGAGAAACAATTCCAAGCTCAGGTGCTCTATGGCACTTGGGATGCACGTTATGATCTTAGCTGATAGGACATGTTGGTTTGTCCAGCTGAATAGAGCTGTTCTGGGAGAGACAGCTCAATTTACAAATGCTTAACTGGCCTTTGTTTCTTTCTTCCCTAAGTGTGATATAGTCCAGCAGAAAGCAGAACATGGCACAGACCACGACATGATCTCCCTCAAAGAGAAGTGCTGGAGGAAGAGCACTGAGTGTGCACAGGAAATACACCACTGTTGCCTCTCATCCCTAATAACCATGGCTGTAATGGGCTGTATGCTCCTCTTTTATTTTGTTTCTTTGGTATGAACAGGCCTTAATTTCATCTAGCCTCTGGCCCAGGAAGAGTGCACATTTAAAGGGACTCAGAGAAATGCTGAGACACATCAAGAGCTGCTGGGCATCCAGGAAGAATCTGAGTGCAAATTTATCTTTTCCTGATGGGTCATCATCAATAATTACATGGAGATCAGTCAACAAAATTGTAAAACCTTGGATCCAAGTCTACAACATGTGTTCTGCTTTGACTTGGGAGGCCATATCCTTCAGACCCACACTCCAAAAGGAGAGTGTTGCTTAAATTTCTCCTGCAAAGTTTGTTACCTCCAGGAACTACTTTTCTACTAAGTTGCCAAGGACAGCCACAGGCTGTAAGTCTGTGCTACAAAATGAGCAGACTAAGAATTTTGCTTTGCACAATTTTTGTGGTTTGATTTTGGTTTGAGTTTTGATTAGTTTAGTTATTTGTTTTTTTCTTGTTTTTATTCAAAGTTTTGTTATTTATTGGTTATTTATTGTTCTTTAAATTAATTTGATATTTTGATAAGGTTATACACAGTACATATTGACTGTCAGCTTTCAGTTACAATTGAGTACATTGCATTTTTTCTTATGACTAACACAGTGATCTCCAACTCTTCACTCTAAGAGCCTTGTTATTTCAGGTGTGATCATGAAATCCCACAGATATCAGACCCAGATGGATCTCTGCACTCTTCATGGGACTTGGGCTCCATAGTTTCTTCTGAGTCGGACTTAACTACAAAGTCCTTCATACATTCAGTATGGAGAGTTTGTCCAACTGTCTGGATAGGAACTTAATGTTGGAAAACTTACCCATGCTGCATCGTTGCTGTCAAATATTTAGCTACTGTGAAAATCCTGTGGATGATGGTGTTGAACGCATTAATGGCAAATACATCAGTATTTCTGTAATAGCTCTCATTAAATCAAAGCATAGTCTAAGGGAATAAAAAGCTGTCAGAAAACACAGCAGTGTATGCTTCTGCGTTCCTTCAAATATACAATCACTGGTAATTGCAAGTGGTTTCTGTGGGGGTCCTTCAATGTTCATTTTATTACTTTATGATTCACCTGTGTCTGCCAAAAAACATCATTCAAAAACAATGAAGATTGTAATTAGGTATCATCCTATAAAATCCTAACAAATGCCTTTTTTATTTGATATTTTCTTTACTTACATTTCAAATGCTAAACCCTTTCCTAGTTTCCCCTCTGAAGATCCCCTGTTTACTACACCAACCCCTGCTCCCCAACCCACCCACTCCCTTCATCCTGGCCTTGGCATGCTCCTCTACTGGGGCATAGAACATTCATAGGACCAAGGACTCTCCTCCCAGTGATGACCAACCAGGCCATCCTCCTCTACACATTTACCTAGAGCAATGAGTTCCATCATGTGTTTTCTTTGTTTGGTGGTTTAGTCCAAGTGATCTCTGGAGGTACTGGTTAGTTCATATTGTTGTTCCTCTTATGGGGCTCTAAACCCTTCAGCTCCATAGGTCCTCTCTCTAGCTCCTTCACTGGGGACCCTGTGCTCTGACCATTTGATGGCTGTGAGCATGTACTTCTGTATTTGTCAGGCACTGGCAGAACCTCTCAGTTGGCAGCTATATCAGGCTCTTGTCAGCAATCTCTTGTTGGCATCCGTAGTAGTGTCTGGTTTTTCTGGTTGTTTATGAGATGGATCCCCAGGTGAAGCAGTCTCTGGATGGTCATTCCTTCAGTCTCTGCTTCACATTATGTTGCTGTCACTCCTTTCATGGGTATTTTGTTCCTCATTCTAATAAGGATCAAAGTATCCTCACTTTGGTCTTCCTTTTTCTTGAGTTTTGTATGCTTTGCTATTTGTATCTTGGGTATTCTAAGGTTCTGGGCTAATATCCTCTTATCAGCAAGTACATGTCATATGTGTTCTTTTGTGATTGGATTACCTTACTCAGGATGATATCCTACAGATCCATCCATTTGTCTAAAAATATCATGAATTCATTCTTTTTAATAGCTGACTAGTTCTTCATTGTACAAATGTACCGTATTTTATGTATCCATTCCTCTGTTGATGGACATCTTGGTTCTTTCCAGCTACTGGCTATCATAATTAAGGCTGCTATGAACATAATGGAGCTAGTGCAGATTCAAGGCAATTTATATACTACATAGCCTATAAATCATCATTGTTACCTGACTTGAAAGGGACACAGCAAGTCAGACTCATCTGTCATTTGGGGACAATAAGTCTTGAGAGTAACTTTTAGGATTTTTCAAGTTTAAGACAAGCTTAAGTAGAGGACCAAAAGAGGAACGTGGCTGTTATCAGTCTGCAATCAGTTGACCCCTAGAAAGGTTGTTATTAGTTCAGTGCTATATGCCTCTACAAATCCTAGTGTAAGTGGTCAGATTAACCCTGCAGTTGAAAACATTACCAAACCAGGAATGTGCTATGCTGAGCACTCACAGAGAGTTATGAGGAGCTGCCCTAGGCTCCTTTTACAGCAAGTAAAAATAGACAAAGAGATCAAATATCCTAATACCACAAGATGATAAAACTGACAACTGTAGATTGCACTGAGTATCAGCGAGTTTAGATTCTTGTGCATCTACAGATTGTCATGCAACATCTGCATCAGGGACAATACATAAGGAGGTGGTTGTTCAGTGGCATGACAAACAACCAAGAAGAGCCATAGCCTCTACCCCTCTGATCTGGATGATGAGACTTAAAAGTCTTAGTTTGTCACCATCTCTCCCAGGACTGCTGGCATCATTTCTTGCATATGTTTACTCTAGCACTTGTCTACCTTAGGTACAAACACAGTGGACAGTCACACAGCCCACAGAGGAGGCTCCACTACCATGCACTCACTCTATCACGACCAGGATCTTAGGATCCCAGGATCCCAGAATCCCAGGAGTTAGTCACACAAGAATCTTAGAGTCTCACAGGCAACTTGACTCCCAGGAACTGCGACACACCCAGAATCTCAGGGTCACAGGATCCCGGAATTTTACACCTGTATCCTTAGAGCTTTAATGATCAAGGACAAGGATGCAGCTGGGACTGAGGGTGTGAAGAAGATGCAGGACATGTTCAACGCTGAGATCCTGTTGTCTAGACATTCTTAAGCTCTGCAGATGTGGGCTCACAGATGCATCTTTGCACTCAAAGGACATATACTGATTTAAAAATTAGAATTACCTTTAATCTTGCTATTTCCTTAGAGAAGTGAGGTAGGATTTCTTCCTTGGGGAAACAATTTTTCCATGCTTTCTTAAGCACTTCAGTTTTACTTTGAAATCTTTTGAAATGACTTCCTGAAGATGCACAAACTGTGATTCCCTAGGCTCATGTTGAATATCCTTCAAAGTCTTGTCAGCAGACTGATCTAAGAGTAGGGACCAGATGTCATTGTCATAATTCTGTTCAGGTTTGTACTTTAAACTTTTGCTGAATATGTGCTCGCGGAAAGTTTTTTTTTCCAGAGGTCTTGTTTTCAAAATAACTCTGTCTTTACATATTACAATGTATGGATTAAGAAAAAGGGGCAACTACTTACTAATTCTCAGTTAAATATCTTCTTATGTGTTCCTGTACTCACACAATCACTAGAAATTGTTAATCAGTCCAAATCATTTATTTTAGTAGAGAAGACTATAACCATGAACCAATATACTTAGTTTACTATTGATGACTGTGTTGATTACAATAAATACATGAATGATAGGACTGTACAGAGTATGGGCTTAATTTTCTGGGTCCAGTGCAAATAGCTGGGAGAGTTCAAACTAAAATTAGTAGAAACAGCAGGAATACTAACAAATCCCAAAGATCCAATATTCTCCTCAAGTCTAAGTGTTTGTGCTCACCTTTACCAGAACTCAGGAGACCTCTGTTCATCCAGGTCTCAGGTCTCACCCAAAATACAGACCTGAACCAGCTGTGGCCAAGTTTTCCTGTGTTATTGGCTGACCTCTGCCTCAGGCTTCAGAGACCCTGGAAGGGAAGGCTTGGCCTTCAGGTGGCAGCCATTCCAGGTCCTCTGTCAGCTAATGGAGTCTTCCACAGAGGTCTGTCATCTCAAAAATAGAAGCTTGGGTATTCCAAAGATTGGGATGCCACTCTACAGTCATGATGAGTTGGTTACATGAGATCATACAAGTTAACTAATGTCTGTATGACTGTTTTCCTTATTTGAAAGTGAGTAATGAGATCATCTGAGGAGTGGTTGCTAAGAATAAAATCACTGATTAACATGAATGATAGGACTGTACAGAGCATGGGCTTAATTTTCTGCCTCCAGTGCAAAGAGCTGGGAGATTTCAAAACAAAACCAATAGAAACATCAGGAATACTAACTACAACAACTTTTTAAAAACCTTCTGAGTGCCAGGATTGCAGGCATGTACCAACTCTGCCTTATAATAAACAAACAAACAAACAAACAAACAAACAAACATCCCTATTCCAGTCCTAACAGTTGCCTCAGAGAGAGCTGTGTGACACTGCATACTGCTTCCTTTCCCCAGATAGCTCAGGTCTTCAGTTCTCTACCAGGTCTGCTGGACCTAAGATACTGTAGTTGAACTTCTTGGTTCCATGGTATGATTCTGCAACAATTCTTTTCTTGGTAAAATTGAGCCTCTATAGAGTAAGCCCCTTGTTGGTGGATCCAGGACCCTTTAGGCCAGCAAACACAGGAGGAAATGTGGAGATAAGGTGTGGAGCAGAGAATGAAGCTAAAGCCATCCTGAGCCTTCCCCACCTGGAGATCCATCCCACATACAGACACCAAGGCCAGACACTATGGAAGATGCCAATAAGTGCTTTCTGAGAGGAGCCTGCTACAGTTGTCTACTCAGAGGCTCCACCTGAGAGTGACAAATACCAAGGCACATTTTTGCAGCCCCTCTTTGGAATGAGCATAGAGTCCCCAGTGGAAGAGTTGGAGAAAGGACTGAATGAGCTATAGGGGGTTGCAACCATAGGAAGAACAACAATATCAACCAACCATATCCCCTAGATATCCCAGGGACTAAACCACCAATCACACATGGACTGGCCCATGGCTCTAGGCACATGTGTGCCAGATGACAGCCTTCTTGGACATCAATGGGAGGAAAGGCCCTTGGTCCTTTAAAAGCTCCATGCCCCGGTGTATAGGAATGCTAGGCTAGCAAGAGAGCACTGTGTGGTGGAGCACCCTCATAGAAGCAGTTCAAAGGGGCATGAGGTAAGTGGGTTTTAGGCAGAAAACCGGAAAAATAGCTAGCATTTGAAATGTAAGATTAAAGTGTTTAAAATAGAAAAAGAAATGATTTGAAGACCGAGAAATTAAACTAGACTCATGGACACTTAATCATGGACAAAGTCATGAATATGCAATGCAAAAAGAAACATCTTCAATAAATGTCGCTGGTCTAACTTGGAGTAAGTATGTAGAAAAATGAAAATAGATGCATATTTGTCACCTGGCACAATACTCAAGGCCAGGTGGATTAAAGAACTCAACATAAAACCAGATTCACTGAATCTAACTGAAGACAAAGCAGGAAAGAGCCTCAAACTCATGGGAATGGGGATAAATGTCATAAACAGAAGTCCAATAGCTCAGACTCTAACATCAAAATTTATAAATGGGCCACAAGAAACTGAAAAGCTTCTATAAGACAAAGGGCATACCCAATAGGACAAATTGGCAAACTACACATTAGGAAAAAAACGTTCACCAACAATGTCAAGGTCTGCCTGATCCACAGTCAGGACTATGAAGCTCAACCCTATCTCAGAAAAGCAAAGCAAAACAAAAATAAAAATAAACGTTTGTCAGGAAAGCACAAAGTATAAAAGTACTCTCGTCTGTCTGAAATGCCCAAACGTGGTGGTGTGTGCTGTAGATTAAGCTACTCAGGAAACTGAGGCAGGAGGATGGTTTGAGGTCAGGGATTAGGTGGGAAGAACATAACAGACCCTGTCTCCTTATAAAAATAACCCAAGTAACCCAAAAAACACCCACATCTGTAAAACAAAAAGCCCCAGAGTGTAAAATAAGTGCATAGGTATGTGTGTGTGTGTGTGTGTGTGTGTGTGTGTGTGTGTTTGTGTGTGTGTGTCTGTGTGTGTGTGAGAGAGAGACAGAAACAGACAGACAGACAGACAGAGAGAGACAGAGAGAGAGACAGAGACAGAGAGACAGAGACAGAGAGATGGTGCTAGCCCAGGGGAGCTTAGAAATCGTGACCATCTTTATTTCAGCTCCTAGAATGGTGGTTTTACCCGCACGGCCATCACATTCATTTGAGAACATTTTCTGTACCACACATCACCACTTTTAAAATCTTTTTTAAACAGGAGGATCTTATAATGCTTCTGTAAGCATGGAGTTTCTGCTGCTTCCCAATTTTAATGTTTCGCATATCACGTGTTTAGAATGCACTGAAAGCCTCAGCTTTGTCAACCACGATGTCAGTGGTTCTTTCTCAACCTGTGGGTCACAACCCCTGTACAGGATATCCTGCATATCAGATATTTACATTAAGACTCATAACGATAGCAAAATTACAGTTAAGAAGTAGCAATGGAAATAATTTTATGGTTCAGGTCATGAGGAACTGTATTAAAGAGTGACAATTACAAAGGAGGAGAACCACTGCTCTGGCCAATCATATCTGACTCTGTCTGTTCCCAGAGCAAGGCAGGTGCTTTGTAAATGTGTGCCTGTGTCATTCTGCCCACTTTCTCCATTTCTCTCCCGTGTTTAATTCTGTGTACTGTTTTTTTTTTTTTTTTTTTGTTCTAAGCACTCTGTCTCAGGCTTTGTTTTGGTCAAGTATGGACAGGCGACTGTGATCTAAGAAGGTTATGTTGATCAGGCAAGATGTTCAGATAGGGCACACCATGTGATCTCCCGGACATTCTCACAGCACTGCTGAGGGAGGAAGTAGATGTTCTCTTCACATCCACCATAACAACCCCAGAGGGTACCATGATGACACTCTCTCCTGTAAGGCCCATAGAGAAACTCAGATTTCAACTGAGGGACAGCTGCCACTCAGGGGATCCAAGTGAGACACTATTAGTTCTGGGTAACATAGACACAAAGGTGCAAGTAGTTTTTATTCCTTTGGCTTTTTGAGGCAATGTCTCTCAAAGGCCTTGAACCCCTGATCCTTCCCACCCTTTCAAATGATTTCTAAAGACTGAATAAGTATCAGGGATTTTGAATTACCTTTTCCTTAAACTGGATTCTCTTGTAGAACTCGGGCTATGTTGTGTTTTATTTTGTTTTTCGTTTTCACTTCCACAGAGTTGAAATGTTTTGGGTTGAACAGGATGTTAGAATGCAAGGGAAGTCTGTCAGTTCTTGGTGGCTTTAAAGATCGGAGTGAAATGATGAGACCCTTGTATAACAATGCTTGAAAGCATTTTTAGACGGTTTCACAATATGTTATTGTGAGATCAGTGTTGATAACATGAGCCTCTGAATAATTCTTTTTTTATTATAGTGTATGTGGGTTTCCCCTTTCCCTTCCCTCCTTCCATTTACCTCCATCTCTCCCTCCATCCATCCCTCCACCCCTCTCTCCCCCCTTTCTTTTCCTCCCTGCCTCCCTGCTTTCTTCCTTCCTTCCCTTCCTTACTTCTATGAGCTTGCATAAAGGAGGAACAGAGCCAGGAGAAAGAGTGGAGGATGCAAAGATAGGCGGTGATGTCACACCTCACATTTTCACTTCTGTTTATAAACTAGTATGTACATTATTCATGATGTTCTCTAGTAATATTTTTTATATTTTAATGTTCACAATTGTATTACAAACATCCTTAAAAAGGAGATACTAGTAGTATGAATGCCTATGAAATTGGCCCTGTTACCACATGCAAGACATTAAAGAAACTACTAAGTATTTATGAACACTCAACATCAAAACTTTAAAAATCTAAGTATATAGTAGCCTCCAAAAAACCTCCAGCTTGCAGATGGTGGTGGAGTAACCATTACTGCATCACCAAGGAGGCAGGAGCAGGGGGATCTGTGTGAGCGTAAGCCTAGCTTGATGACAGAGAAACTGCTTCAAACAAACAAATGAACACATAAACAAACCCTGGGGGGAGGGGGAGCTACAGACTGTATTGAAAACTTCTTTCTCTACCACAGTACTAGGGATTGAACTCAGAACCTTGTGAATATTAAGTTAGCACTGCAAGCACCCACTACTGAGCTACATCCTGATAACATTCAATAAAATCCATTCATACGTGTATACAATGTATCTTAGTTGTAGTCATTCCTTGGTTACTCCCTCTAGCCTTACCACCATCACCTCCTGCCCCTAGCCTGTCTTCCATATGCTTCGATCAACACCCTTCCCTCAACAAGTCTCCTGTATCCCTCCCAACTTCATGTTGTTTAATAAAATCACCCACTAACTCCAACTGGTGCTGCCTGTATTCGTGCATGCTTGCTGGGCATACAAAGGGGCGTGGGAAACCTGCCAATGGCCACCTTTCTCAAAGAAAAGTGGCTCTCTGTCCTTTAGCTTTTATCAGTTGCCATTAGCAACTCAGCAAGGGATGGGGTTGGGGTATTGAGAATCCCTCCCCCTCCACAATGGAAAGTTTAACTCTCTGGATCTTGTGAAGGGCTTGCATGGGTAAACACAGCTGCTGTGAATGTGTGTGTGTAACAGCCATGGTGTGTTCAGAGGCCAGCTTCTCACAGTATTCCTCACCATTCATCAGGTTTTTACACTCACTCTTTCCATAGCTTCTTCAATACTGTTTCCTGAGCCTTGAAGTAGGTAGGGATCCTATACAAAACAAAAAACTGCATGATATTTATAGAGAAGCCAGTGTTAAGCCGTACTTAAGTTTCACATTTGTAATGAAATAAGTAACTGGGCCTCCACAAGTTCCATGGGAATCACAGACTAACCATTTGGTTTTCCTCTGCCTCATTTTCTCCTCCTCCTCCTGCTTCTCCTCTTCCTCCTCCCTTCTCTTTCCCCTCCTCCTCCTCCTTCTTCTTCTACATCCTCCTTTTCCTCTTCCTCCTCCATCTTCTCCTCTCCTTCTCCTCTTCCTCCTCTTCTTCATCTATGCATTCTTTCTTGAGCCTCCTGGCCCACTAGGGCCCTTGTATCTTGCATCACCTCTGCCCTCTCAAGGCATGCAATATCCTGTATCTCTTTCTTCCTTTAGTTCAGCTGCCTTCTCTTCACATGGTGGTCTATCTTGGGCTGTCTGCTCAGACCACATCTCACCCAATTTCCTTGCTACATTCCCAGTGGACAAGCCCGGTGATTCACTCTTGATCTTTGGACAATATTCAGAACGAAGCAGGAAGAAAGCAAGCGGTAGTCTTTTGTGAGTACCTAAGTCTTCATTTTTCTTCAGTTCCTTTCTTATTGCCTTTAAGAGGAACATAATTCTTCATCAGCTATCATAGCCTCAGAGCAAGCCTTGTCACTTGGAGCTGTATCTTCAGGTTTCACCTTTTCCTTTGTAGGCATGAAGGTCCTCTCCAAGAACTCAGCAAAGCTGACTGGAATCCAGGCATTTCTTTCTGTTCTCCTGGAAGTCTGCAGGAAGACAGCTCCTGGGCCTTTTCTTCCTCCAGCCAACCAAGTCTCCTTCACCCAAGGTGACCCATGGCGTGTGGGGAGATGGGGGCTATACCTGAGTGGGCTTTTTCCTGAGTCCAAATCAGATGCTTCCTTCTACATACAATTGTAGCTGGCTTCACTTTTCATATTATTTTAAGCTTTAATTATTTTTCTCTCCTTGCAGAGCAACAATTGTGGTAATAAAACTAGATACCAACTCTTATCTCAGGTTAGTAATAAAGTTGTTGCCTACTATCTAGAAATGTACCTGCCTTTTCTTTTTTCTTTCCTTTTCTCTTTCCTTTCCTTTCCTTTCCTTTCCTTTCCTTTCCTTTCCTTTCCTTTCCTTTCCTTTCCTTTCCTTTCCTTTCCTTTCCTTTCCTTTTCGTTTCTTTTCTTTTCTGTAAAATGTGGCATTTTACAGGTTGGGATGTAGCAACGTTGGTGGAGTGTTTACCTAGCTAGTATATACAAAGCCCTTGTTTAAATTCCTAGCACTGTGTAGGTATGGTGACTCGTGTCTGTAATCTCAGAACTCTACAGGTAGACATGTGGGAAGCAGAAATTCATCCTCAGCCTACAGTGAGTTTCAAGTTGGCCTGACCCAGAAGAACTCAGGGAAAAAAAGCTGATGTCTTCTCTCTCTCTCTCTCTCTCTCTCTCTCTCTCTCTCTCTCTCTCTTTCTCTCTTTCATAATTCTTTTGGTAGAGAGAAGGAAAGAGATGAACATGTATTAAGTTCCCTGGTATCTACCAAATTTGTGTATTACTTGTCGGTTAATATTATAACAAACATTAAATTGTATTCAGAACCATATTTTGATTATTATCTTTGTGTGCTTTGGATCTCACGACAGTGATAGTTACCTGAGGTGCTTAACTACCGTTTCTGTGACAGTAAATTATTTAAGTTTACTCTCTCCCTTTACAGCCCAACAGTGTATAGTTTGTATGGTTCATTTGTTGTTGGCTTGTTGTTATTGATGTTGTTTGTGTTGCTGATGCTAGAGTCTGGGGCCTTGGACATGTTCGGCAGGCAAATGCTCCACCACTGAGCCTCCAGCCACTTTGCTGGAGGTTTTTGTAGCTGTAGATTGTAATGAAGAAGTTTTTCATCTTTTATATTTGAAAAAGATACCACGGCACGATACACAGCTACAACCAATGCACTAAGATAAATAACCAACCCAACAGACTGACATTATGATGCAGTAGTTGTAAGAATCAATTTAAAAGATATATCACTTCATTCTTGGGTTTGCCTATGTTCTCATCTGTGAGATTTAAAATCTTTTGAAACTTTGAATGAAGCCTCTCATCTATCATCTACTGCCATTAAATATCACATATTCACAGCTGGAGAAATGGACCAGCCGACATCCGGAATAGTCCTCCAGTCATTCAAGAAAGAGTTCCTGACCAAGGACAAATTGTTTCAACTGATTTCTTTCCTGAGGTTTGATTTTGCATTGTATGTTCACTTTTAAAGCAGCTTGCTGATCTCTTCGTGGACCAGAGATGGAGGAAGTACTCCACTCTTTTTATTTTTTCACCACAAGATTAATTCAGGTCAATCTCAGCTCTCAGGTTTGTTCTTGTAGTGGTTTTGAAGGTTTCAAAGGAAAGGTTGCTGCATGGATTGATATGAAGCTGCAGATGTTTGCAAGTGAGTTAGAGAGTGACTTCTACAAGCAGATCAGATTGGTGACCCTGGTCTTCTGGCTGTTAAGGGAACACCACTTTGGCCACTGATTCAAAGAATGTTCTGTTGAGAGCATTTGCTAAGGGGGTTCTGATGATGGCAACTTGCTGATGTCAGGGAACTCCAGGGACATGAGCTCACTGAATCACTGCTTTCATTGGAAAAGTAACTTTTGGCCATAACAATTCTCTGCTGGCTAACTTAATGTCAACTTGGCACCAGCTGAAGTTATCTGAGAGGAGGGAACCTCAATGGAGAAAATGCCAACACAAAATCAGGCTGTTGGTACACCTATAGGACATTTTCTTAATTAGATTGATGGATGTGGGCCCAGCCCATTGTGGGTGGGGCCGTCACTTGCCTGGTGGTCCTAGGTTCTATAAGAAATTAGGTTGAGCAAGCCATAAGGAGCAAGCCAGTAAGCAGCATTCCTCAGTGGCCTCTGCATCAGCTCCTGTCTCCAGATTTCTATACTGTTTGAGTTCCTGTCCAGATTCCTTCCATGATGAGCTGTATTGTGGAAGTATAAGTCAAATAAACTTTTCTTCCCAAGTTACTTTGGTTATGATATTGCCACAATAGCAGCTCTAAGAAAGAAATTCCAATTAAAAAAAAAGTCATTTAACATACCAACTAATAAATCTATTAGGATGTATGTTGGCACGTGATAGCAAGTAGGACTCTAAATGTTAATTTCTATGATAAGGGTTTGTTATCCCTATGCACCAAGGAAGTGCAAATCAACCACAGTGACATTCTGCTTCATACCCCATACCTGTGAGCACAGATATCAAAAACAGAGCAGAGAGACAGCATACAGCATACAGTAAAGGCATCATTCTGTGTCTCTGCCTTCCCTCTGGGGGTCAGGAATGCCACCAACGTGCCACTTGGGGAAAGCAAAACTCAGGGATATTAGGCTGTGTTTCTTCCTAGCCCCTGGGGTGCTGAGCCACATTGCTCAGGGAAGGCTGAAACAGTCTCAGATAGGGGGCCCAGCCTGTGTTTCTCTGGCTGAAAACAGCAGGGTTGGGGGGAGGGGGAGTCCTATGCACCCAGAAGCTCCTGGGAACCATGATGAGTTGAAAATGGTGGTCCCAATCCGCTTGTGTATGCAGATACCACTGGGAACTTCAAGTAGTTGGGAACAGGAGCCAGTAGCCATATATGAACCCAGTGTGGGGAATTCAGCTTAGCTCCAGGTGAGTGCCAGGACTATGGAGGGGCTAGAAGAGGGGTCCTCTACAGGAGACTTAACCACAGCTCTGTGTGTCTAAGCCTTACCCCCCGCCATCCCCATCCCCCCACAGCCCACTGTCCCCCACACCCTTCAGGTCTTTGATGAAGAAGACAGTCCTTGCTTGTCTAAACTGTTTTATTCAGGGTAGATGAAAATGCACAAGTCTTACTCTGGGTGAACCAGAGATTGAATATCTTTCACAGAATTGGAGGGAAGCTCATTGGCTAATCACTTAGAGCCTAGTTAGATACCCCATCACAATAGAAAACTCTATGCCATGTCACCGGTTGTCATGGTCCTCTGGTGACACAGTCCACTGCCTCACAAAGGATAGCTGTGTGCACTCCAGGCAAGAATGTAAATTGGTGGAGCCACAGGCAAAACAACATGGAAGTTCCTGAAAAGAAATATAAAAAAGATGTAGCTTCCTCATGAGGTGTTTGAAATAATTGTCTAATATTCGCCTGTAGGCAAGTCTGTCGGGCATTTTCTTGTTTAAGGATTGATGTGGTAAGGCTAAGCCCACTGCAAGAAGTGGGTTGCCTTGGCAGGTGGTCCTGTGGTGTAAGGAAGCAGGCTGAACAAGCCATGAGGAGCAAGCCTGTAAGCAGGGCTCCACCATGGCGTCATGCGCTGACTTCAGTTCATGATGGTCTATAACTGTAAGCTGAGAGAAACTCTTTCCTGCCTGTGGTAGTCACTGTTCTATTACTGTGATGAAATACTACAAACAATGTAAGATACAATGAAGCTTTTAACTGAGGGATTGCTTAGAGTTTCATATAGTCCAAGGTCATCATGGTTGGAAGTATGGCCGCAGACAGGCAGGCCTAGTGCTAGAGCAACAGCTAAGAGCTAACTAACATCCTGATCTGCAGGGAGTAAGAGATTGACACTGATTCTGACTTGGTCTTTTGAAATGGGCTGAGAAAGAAATTAGGGAAACAACACTGTTCACAAGAGTAAAAACCAATAGAAAATACCTTGGTGTGACTCTAACTAAGGAAGTAAAAGATCTGTATGATAAGAACTTCAAGTCTCTGAAGAAAGAAATTAAAGAAGATCTCAGAAGATGGAAAGATCTTCTATGCTCATGGATTGGCAGGATCAATATAGTAAAAATGGCTATCTTGTCAAATGCAATCTACAGATTCAATGCAATCTTCATCAAAATTCCAACTCAATTCTTCAATGAATTAGAAAGGGCAATCTGCAAATTCATCTGGAATTACAAAAACCTAGGATAGCAAAAACCATTCTCCAGGATAAAAGAACCTCTGGTGGAAATACATACAAAAGTTGACCAGATTTGGTACAAGCTTGTAATTCCAGCCCTCAGAAGGTTTTTTAAAAATTGTTGTTGGTAGCCTGACCTAAAGCTGTACTACAGAGCATTGTGATCAAAAATTGCATGGTCTTGGTATAACGATAGACAAGTAGACCAATGGAATAAAATTGAATACACAGAAATGAACCCACACACCTATGGTCATTTGATCCTTGACAAGGGAGCTAAAACCATCCAGTGGAGAAAAGACAGCATTTTCAAAAAATGGTGCTGGCACTACTGGCGGTTAACATGTAGAAGAATGGGAATTGATCCATTCCTATCTCCTTGTACTAAGGTCAAATCTAAGTGGATCAAGGAATTCCACATAAAACCAGAGACCATGAAACTTATAGAGGAGAAAGTGGGGAAAAGCATAGAAGATATGGGCACAGGGGGAAAGTTCCTGAATAGAACAGGAATGGCTTGTGCTGTAAGATTGAGAATGGACAAATGGGACCTCATGAAACTGCAAAGCTTCTGTAAAGCAAAAGACACCGTCAATAAGACAAAAAGGCCACCAATAGGTTGGGAAAGGATCTTTACCTATCCCAAATCGGATAGGGGACTAATAACCAATATGTATAAAGAACACAAGAAGGTGGACTTCAGAAAATCCAATAACACCATTAAAAAGTGGGGCTCAGAGCTAAACAAAGAATTGTCACCTGAGGAATACCGAATGGCAGAGAAGCACTTGAAAAATGTTCAGCATCCTTAATCATCAGGGAAATGCAAATCAAAACAACCCTGAGATTCCACTTCATACCAGTCAGAATGGCTAAGATCAAAAATTCTGGTGACAGCAGATGCTGGCAAGGATGTGGAGAAAAAGGAACATTTCTCCGTTGTTGGTGGGATTGCAAGCTTGTACAACCACTCTAGAAATCAATCTGGCAGTTCCTCAGAAAATTGGACATAGGACTACTGGAGGATCCCAGAATACCACTCCTGGGCATATATCCAGAAGATGTTCTAACTGGTAAGAAGGACACATGCTCCACTATGTTCATAGCAGCCTTATTTATTATAGCCAGAAGCTGGAAATAACCCAGATGCCCCTCAACAGAGGAATGGATACAGAAAATGTGGTACATTTACACAATGGAGTACTACTCAGCTATTAAAAAGAATGAATTTATGAAATTCCTAGCCAAATGGTTGGACCTGGAGGTAGCATCATACTGAGTGAGGTAACCCAATCACAAAAGAATTCACATGATATGTACTCACTGGTAAGTGGATATTATCCCAGAAACTTAGAATACCCAAGATATGAGATACAATTTGCAAAACACAAGAAACTCAAGAAGAACTAAGACTGAAGTGTGGACACTTTGCCCCTTCTTATAATTGGGAACAAAACACCCAGGAAAGAGTTACAGAGACAAAATTTGGAGTTGAGAAGAAAGGATGTATCATCTAGAAACTGCCATAGAAGTGGATGCTCACAGTCAGCTATTGGATGGATCACATGGCCGCCAATGGAGGAGCTAGAGAAAGTACCCAAGGAGCTAAAGGGATCTGCAACCCTATAGGTGGAACAAAATATGAACTAACCAGTACACTCCCCCCCAATCCCCCCCCCTCCGCCGGAGCTCGTGTCTCAGTCTGAGTATGTATCTGAAGATGGCCTAGTTGGCCATCAGTGGAAGAAGAGGCCCCTTGTTCTTGCAAACTTTATATGCCTCAGTACAGGGGAACACCAGGGCCAAAAAGTGGGAGTGAGTGAGTAGGGGAGTGGTAGGGGGAGGATATGGGGGACTTTTGGGATAGCATTGGAAATGTAAATGAAGAAAATCACAAATAAAAAAAGGGAAAAAAAGAGAACTTCAAGTCTCTGAAGAAAGAAATTGCAGAAGATCATAGAAGATGGAAAAGATCTCCTGAGCTATCTGGGGAAAGGAAGCAGCATGCAGTGTCACACAGCTCTCTCTGAGGCAACTGCTAGAACTGGAATAGGGATGTTTGTTTGTTTGTTTGTTTGTTTATTATAAAAGCATACAAAAGTTAGCCAGAGTTGGTACATGCCTGTGATTCCAGCACTCAGGTTTTAAAAAAATTGTTGTTGTTAGTATTCCTGTTGATTCTATTGGATTTGTTTTGAACTCTCCCAGCTATTTGCACTGGACCCAGAAAATTAAGCCCATGCTCTGTACAGACCTATCATTCATGTTAATCAGTGATTTTATTCTTAGCAATCACTCCTCAGATGATCTCATTACTCACTTTCAAATAAGGAAAACAGTCATACAAACATTAGTTAACTTGTATGGTCTCACGTAACCAACTCATCATGACTATAGAGTGGCATCCCAATCTTTGGAATACCCAAGCTTCTATTTTTGAGATGACAGGCCTCTGTGGAAGACTCCATTAGCTGGCAGAGGACCTGGAATGTCTGGCGCTTGAAGGCCAAGGCTGCCCCTCCAGTGTCTCTGAAGTTGAGGCAGAGGTCAGCCAACAACACAGGAACACTTGGCCACAGCTGGTTCAGGTCTGTGTTTTGGATGAGCCCTGAGACCTGGATGAACACAGGTCTCCAGAGTTCTGGTAAAGGTGAGCACAAACACTTAGACTCGAGGAGAATGATGGACCTTTGGGATGCAAGTCTTTCTTTTTTTTTATCTTTGCTTTGTACATAGTTTATGTCAAAATCAACTTTTTCTATACTCCAGACCTTACTTAATCAGTCTGACAGAAATTTTGAACCCTCTGACAAACATCACTCCATCCCTCTTCTACCTTTTTCCCTGGACCATCATTCTCAGAGATGAGCCATTCTGAGGGAATCCTAATAGCCCCAAAGGTAGTCATCTTTGGCACTTGATCTTTAGGAAAGTAGGCAGAGTTCTGCCCCAGATGATTGCAGATGTTCCTCTTGGCCTTCAACTTGTCTGGAAACCTTTGGTCTTACTTCTCCCTTCTCATCTTATTTGGACCTAGATCCCAATATTTCCACACAAAACAGAGGCTGGAGATTCTTAATGATACCTTGTGGTTTATTGTTTCTGTTTAAAACACTAGGTAGAAACTCCCATGACCTCCCAAGACAAAATGATTTACAATTTGAAAGTCAGTGACCAAATGCCCTATTGTCTCCTCCCTGGAGAAATCATGATTAAAAAATTAATAATAATCCACGGTGGTAGAATGTTGCTTTGTTTGTTTGTCCGTTTATTAGTTTTGGGGGTGGTGGGTTTTTTATTTTGTTCTGTTTTTTTGAGACAAGGTCTGTCAGTGTAACCCTGGATGTCCGGGGAACTTACAACATAAAGCAGGATGGCTACAACCTCAGAGAGATCCACCTGCCTCTGCCTCCCAAGTGGTGGGATTAAAGTTGTACACAAGCATATCAGATAATAATCTTTTAATTGCCTAAACTATATCTCATAAAGGAAGAAAAACAGAAGTCAAAATTGCCTCACTCTAAAGCTACTTTCATGATTAATTAAAAGCAAGGTGCATATCAGCTGACTGTGTTCTGTGTTTAGCACACTTTTGCCAAATTTAGAGAAAAATTTAAAGCCATTCAGAATTAACAATGAATATACATGAATGTCAAACAAAATAAGAAATCCATATCTTACTCAGGAGACATTTTTGACACAAAAAGTTTTCTGACCTTGGCTGAGATAATTGTTTTATTTGTTTTATTTGTTTTATTGTTTTAATTGTTTTGGGGGGTTTTGTTTGTTTGTTTTTTCTTTTTGTTTGTTTGTTTGGGTGTTTTTTTTTGGTATTTTGGTTTTTTTTTTCTGAGACAGGGATTCTCTATGTAGCCCTGGCTGTCCTGGAGCTCACTCTGTAGACCAGGCTGGCCTCGAACTCAGAAATCTGCCTGCCTCTGCCTCTCAAGTGCTGGGATTAAAGGCATGCATCACCGCTGCCAGGCAGGCTGAGATAATTCAATGGCTGAAAGTCATGGAGACAGTTCTCATCCGAGTGTACCACCGTATGACCAACCATTAACTATGCCAGCTTGAAAGTAGAGCAACAATCTCCAGCCATTGAGGCACAATGAAAGATTACTGTACTCACAGGCCAACAAAAGGCGCAAACAGACTTATTCACATTCAGAGTTTATAGCAATGTCCTTTCAGACCATTGATATCTACGAAATGCATATGAAATACCTACAGCACTGAGTCTAAAGGGGACTCCACCTCACAGGGAACATACAGAAGGGTAAAGAGGAAAACCAAGAATGGAAACCTTACTGCTCCCAGTTGCCTTTTTCAAGCCAACATCTCTTTCAAGCCTGCAGATTTTTTTTGCCTTTGGGAAATTAAGTTGGACACAAAATCATTTTGCTTATCACATAGCAACGTAAATGTAACTACCTGAAGTCCTACTCAGCTGACAGGAGGAAAGATACAAGTGAAAAACAGAGAATGAGTAAAGAGGAAAAAAATGTACCTAGTCAATAGGAAGATGAACAAAATGGACCAAAGACATCAAAAAAGATGGAGGTGAGGAGGGCACTAATATACAGGAGATCACTGTCAAACTACATGCCCTTCAAAGCACAGTCTTAGCCCTGAGCTGGGGCAGTGCCAGCACGCTTCTTTTTTTTTAAAATTTTTTATTAGGTATTTAGCTCATTTACATTTCCAATGCTATACCAAAAGTCCCCCATACCCACCCACCCCCACTCCCCTACCCACCCACTCCCCCTTTTTGGCCCTGGCATTCCCCTGTACTGGGGCATATAAATTTTGCGTGTCCAATGGGCCTCTCTTTCCAGTGATGGCCGACTAGGCCATCTTTTGATACATATGCTTCTAGAGTCAAGAGCTCCGGGGTACTGGTTAGTTCATAATGTTGTTCCACCTATAGGGTTGCAGATCCCTTTAGCTCCTTGGGTACTTTCTCTAGCTCCTCCATTGGGAGCCCTGTGATCCATCCATTAGCTGACTGTGAGCATCCACTTCTGTGTTTGCTAGGCCCCGGCATAGTCTCACAAGAGACAGCTACATCTGGGTCCTTTCGATAAAATCTTGCTAGTGTATGCAATGGTGTCAGCGTTTGGATGCTGATTATGGGGTGGATCCCTGGATATGGCAGTCTCTACATGGTCCATCCTTTCATCTCAGCTCCAAACTTTGTCTCTGTAACTCCTTCCATGGGTGTTTTGTTCCCACTTCTAAGGAGGGGCATAGTGTCCACACTTCAGTCTTCATTTTTCTTGAGTTTCATGTGTTTAGGAAATTGTATCTTATATCTTGGGTATCCTAGGTTTTGGGCTAATATCCACTTATCAGTGAGTACATATTGTGTGAGTTCCTTTGTGAATGTGTTACCTCACTCAGGATGATGCCCTCCAGGTCCATCCATTTGGCTAGGAATTTCATAAATTCATTCTTTTTAATAGCTGAGTAGTACTCCATTGTGTAGATGTACCACATTTTCTGTATCCATTCCTCTGTTGAGGGGCATCTGGGTTCTTTCCAGCTTCTGGCTATTGCTATGAACATAGTGGAGCATGTGTCCTTCTTACCAGTTGGGGCATATTCTGGATATATGCCCAGGAGAGGTATTGCTGGATCATCCGGTAGTACTATGTCCAATTTTCTGAGGAACTGCCAGACTGATTTCCAGAGTGGTTGTACAAGCCTGCAATCCCACCAACAATGGAGGAGTGTTCCTCTTTCTCCACATCCACACCAGCATCTGCTGTCACCTGAATTTTTGATCTTAGCCATTCTGACTGGTGTGAGGTGGAATCTCAGGGTTGTTTTGATTTGCATTTCCCTGATGATTAAGGATGTTGAGCATTTTTTCAGATGCTTCTCTGCCATTCGGTATTCCTCAGGTGAGAATTCTTTGTTCAGTTCTGAGCCCCATTTTTTAATGGGGTTATTTGATTTTCTGAAGTCCACCTTCTTGAGTTCTTTATATATGTTGGATATTAGTCCCCTATCTGATTTAGGATAGGTAAAGATCCTTTCCCAATCTGTTGGTGGTCTTTTTGTCTTATTGACGGTGTCTTTTGCCTTGCAGAAACTTTGGAGTTTCATTAGGTCCCATTTGTCAATTCTTGATCTTACAGCACAAGCCATTGCTGTTCTGTTCAGGAATTTTTCCCCTGTGCCCATATCTTCAAGGCTTTTCCCCACTTTCTCCTCTATAAGTTTCAGTGTCTCTGGTTTTATGTGAAGTTCCTTGATCCACTTAGATTTGACCTTAGTACAAAGAGATAAGTATGGATCGATTTGCATTCTTCTACATGATAACAACCAGTTGTGCCAGCACCAATTGTTGAAAATGCTGTCTTTCTTCCACTGGATGGTTTTAGCTCCCTTGTCTAAGATCAAGTGACCATAGGTGTGTGGGTTCATTTCTGGGTCTTCAATTCTATTCCATTGGTCTACTTCTCTGTCTCTATACCAGTACCCTGCAGTTTTTATCACAATTGCTCTGTAGTAAAGCTTTAGGTCAGGCATGGTGATTCCACCAGAGGTTCTTTTATCCTTGAGAAGAGTTTTTGCTATCTTAGGTTTTTTGTTATTCCAGATGAATTTGCAAATTGCTCCTTCTAATTCATTGAAGAATTGAGTTGGAATTTTGATGGGGATTGCATTGAATCTGTAGATTGCTTTTGGCAAGATAGCCATTTTTACAGTGTTGATCCTGCCAGTCCATGAGTATGGGAGATCCTTCCATCTTCTGAGATCTTCTTTAATTTCTTTCTTCAGAGACTTGAAGTTTTTATCATACAGATCTTTCACTTCCTTAGTTAGAGTCACGCCGAGATATTTTATATTATTTGTGACTATTGAGAAGGGTGTTGTTTCCCTAATTTCTTTCCCAGTCTGTTTATTCTTTGTATAAAGAAAGGCCATTGACTTGTTTGAGTTTATTTTATATCCAGCTACTTCACCGAAGCTGTTTATCAGGTTTAGGAGTTCTCTGGTGGAGTTTTTGGGGTCACTTATATATACTATCATATCATCTGCAAAAAGTGATATTTTTGACTTCCTCTTTTCCAATTTGTATCCCCTTGATCTCCTTTTGTTGTCAGATTGCTCCGGCTAATACTTCAAGTACTATGTTGAAAAGGTAGGGAGAAAGTGGGCAGCCTTGTCTAGTCCCTGATTTTAGTGGGATTGCTTCCAGCTTCTCTCCATTTACTTTGATGTTGGCTACTGGTTTGCTGTAGATTGCTTTTATCATGTTTAGGTATGGGCCTTGAATTCCCGATCTTTCCAGAACTTTTATCATGAATGGGTGTTGGATCTTGTCAAATGCTTTTTCTGCATCTAACGAGATGATCATGTGGTTTTTGTCTTTGAGTTTGTTTATATAATGGATTACATTGATGGATTTTCGTATATTAAACCATCCCTGCATCCCTGGAATAAAACCTACTTGGTCAGGATGGATGATTGCTTTAATGTGTTCTTGGATTCGGTTAGCGAGAATTTTATTGAGGATTTTTGCATCGATATTCATAAGAGAAATTGGCCTGAAGTTCTCTATCTTTGTTGGATCTTTCTGTGGTTTAGGTATCAGAGTAATAGTGGCTTCATAAAATGAGTTGGGTAGAGTACCTTCTACTTCTATTTTGTGAAATAGTTTGTGCAGAATTGGAATTAGATCTTCTTTGAAGGTCTGATAGAACTCTGCACTAAACCCCTCTGGTCCTGGGCTTTTTTTAGCTGGGAGACTATTTATAACTGCTTCTATTTCTTTAGGGGATATGGGACTGTTTAGAAGGTCAACTTGATCCTGATTCAACTTTGGTACCTGGTATCTGTCCAGAAATTTGTCCATTTCGTCCAGGTTTTCCAGTTTTGTTGAGTATAGCCTTTTGTAGAAGGATCTGATGGTGTTTTGGATTTCTTCAGGATCTGTTGTTATGTCTCCCTTTTCAGTTCTGATTTTGAAGGTCTGATAGAACTCTGCACTAAACCCATCTGGTCCTGGGCTTTTTTTGGCTGGGAGACTATTAATAACTGCTTCTATTTCTTTAGGGGATATGGGACTGTTTAGAAGGTCAACTTGATCCTGATTCAACTTTGGTACCTGGTGTCTGTCCAGAAATTTGTCCATTTCATCCAGGTTTTCCAGTTTTGTTGAGTATAAGCTTTTGTAGAAGGATCTGATGGTGTTTTGGATTTCTTCAGGATCTGTTGTTATGTCTCCCTTTTCATTTCTGATTTTGTTGATTAGGATTTTGTCCCTTTGCCCTCTAGTGAGTCTAGCTAAGGGCTTATCTATCTTGTTGATTTTCTCAAAGAACCAACTACTCGTTTGGTTAATTCTTTGAATAGTTCTTCTTGTTTCCACTTGGTTAATTTCACCCCTGAGTTTGATTATTTCCTGCCGTCTACTCCTCTTGGGTGAATTTGCTTCCTTTTTTTCTAGAGCTTTTAGATGTGTTGTCAAGCTGCTAGTATGTGCTCTCTCCCGTTTCTTCTTGGAGGTACTCAGAGCTATGAGTTTCCCTCTTAGAAATGCTTTCATTCTGATAGGATACATGGGACAATTTCAATATTTTTGAATCTGTTGAGGCCTGTTTTGTGACCTATTATGTGGTCAATTTTGGAGAAGGTACCATGAGGTGCTGAGAAGAAGGTATATCCTTTTGTTTTAGGATAAAATGTTCTGTAGATATCTGTCAGATCCATTTGTTTCATCACTTCTGTTAGTTTCAGTGATTCTGATTTTGTTAATTAGGATTTTGTCCCTGTGCCCTCTAGTGAGTCTAGCTAATGGTTTATCTATCTTGTTGATTTTCTCAAAGAACCAACTCCTCGTTTGGTTAATTCTTTGAATAGTTCTTCTTGTTTCCACTTGGTTGATTTCACCCCTGAGTTTGATTATTTCCTGCCGTCTACTCCTCTTGGGTGAATTTGCTTCCTTTTTTTCTAGAGCTTTTAGATCTGTTGTCAAGCTGCTAGTATGTGCTCTCTCCCGTTTCTTCTTGGAGGCACTCAGAGCTATGAGTTTCCCTCTTAGAAATGCTTTCATTGTATCCCAAAGGTTTGGGTACGTTGTGGCTTCATTTTCATTAAACTCTAAAAAGTCTTTAATTTCTTTCTTTATTCCTTCCTTGACCAAGGTATCATTGAGAAGAGTGTTGTTCAGTTTCCAGGTGAGTGTTGGCTTTCTATTATTTTTTTTGTTATTGAAGATCAGCCTTAGACCATGGTGATCTGATAGGATACATGGGACAATTTCAATATTTTTGAATCTGTTGAGGCCTGTTTTGTGACCTATTATGTGGTCAATTTTGGAGAAGGTACCATGAGGTGCTGAGAAGAAGGTATATCCTTTTGTTTTAGGATAAAATGTTCTGTAGATATCTGTCAGATCCATTTGTTTCATCACTTCTGTTAGTTTCAGTGTGTCCCTGTTTAGTTTCTGTTTCCATGATCTGTCCATTGGTGAAAGTGGTGTGTTGAAGTCTCCCACTATTATTGTGTGAGGTGCAATGTGTGCTTTGAGCTTTACTAAAGTTTCTTTAATGAATGTGGCTGCCCTTGTATTTGGAGCATAGATATTCAGAATTGAGAGTTCCTCTTGGAGGATTTTACCTTTGATGAGAACGAAGTGCCCCTCCTTGTCTTTTTTGATGACTTTGGGTTCGAAGTCAATCTTATCAGATATTAGGATGGCTACTCCAGCTTGTTTCTTCATACCATTTGCTTGGAAAATTGTTTTTCAGCCTTTCATTCTGAGGTAGTGTCTATCTTTTTCTCTGAGATGAGTTTCCTGTAAGCAGCAAAATATTGGGTCTTGTTTGTGTAGCCAGTTTGTTAGTCTATGTCTTTTTATTGGGGAGTTGAGACCATTGATGTTAAGAGATATTAAGGAAAAGTAATTGTTGCTTCCTGTTATTTTTGTTGTTAAAGTTGGCATTCTGTTCTTGTGGCTGTCTTCTTTTAGGTTTGTTGAGGGATTACCTTCCTGTTTTTTCTAGGGCGTTGTTCCCGTTCTTGTATTGGTTTTTTTCTGTTATTATCCTTTGAAGGGCTGGATTCATGGAGAGATAATGTGTGAATTTGGTTTTGTCGTGGAATACTTTGGTTTCTCCATCTATGGTAATTGAGAGTTTGGCTGGGTATAGTAGCCTGGGCTGGAATTTGTGTTCTCTTAGTGTCTGTATAACATCTGTCCGGGCTCTTCTGGCTTTCATAGTCTCTGGTGAAATATCTGGTGTAAATTCTGATAGGCTTGCCTTTATATGTTACTTGACCTTTTTCCCTTACTGCTTTTAGTATTCTATCTTTATTTAGTGCATTTGTTGTTCTGATTATTATGTGTCGGGAGGAATTTCTTTTCTGGTCCAGTCTATTTGGAGTTCTGTAGGCTTCTTGTATGTTCATAGGCATCTCTTTCTTTAGATTTGGGAAGTTTTCTTCAATAATTTTGTTGAAGATGTTTGCTGGTCCTTTGAGTTGAAAATCTTCATTCTCATCCACTCCTATTACCCATAGGTTTGGTCTTCTTATTGTGTCCTGGATTTCCTGGATATTTTGAGTTAGGATCTTTTTGCATTTTCCATTTTCTTTGATTGTTGTGCAGATGTTCTCTATGGAATCTTCTGCACCTGAGATTCTCTCTTCCATCTCTTGTATTCTGTTGCTGATGCTCAAATCTATGGTTCCAGATTTCTTTCCTAGGGTTTCTATCTCCAGTGTTGCCTCACTTTGAGTTTTCTTTATTGTGTCTACTTCCCTTTT
This sequence comes from Mus musculus, assembly GCF_000001635.26. NCBI lineage: Eukaryota > Metazoa > Chordata > Mammalia > Rodentia > Muridae > Mus > Mus musculus. The sequence goes on along the minus strand of NC_000080.6, from coordinate 7,521,560 downwards.
TAGGTCTAGTATGGTTTTGTTCATTTCCATCACCTGTTTGTATGTTTTTTCCTCTTTTTCTGTAAGGACTTCAACCTGTTTGATTGTGTTTTCCTGTTTTTCTCTAAGGACTTGTAACTCTTTAGCAGTGTTCTCCTGTATTTCTTTAAGTGATTTATTAAAGTCCTTCTTGGTGTCCTCTGCCATCATCATGAGATATGCTTTTAAATCTAGGTCTAGGTTTTCAGGTGTGTTGGGGTGTCCTGGACTGGACGAAGTGGGAGTGCTGGGTTCTGATGATGGTGAGTGGTCTTGGTTCCTGTTAGTAAGATTCCTACGTTTACCTTTCGCCATCTGGTAATCTCTGGAGTTAGTAGTTATAGTTGACTCTGTTTAGAGATTGTTCTTCTGGTGATTCTGTTACCGTCTATCAGCAGACCTGGGAGACAGATTCTCTCCTCTGAGTTTCAGTGCTCAGAGCACTCTCTGCTGGCAAGCTCTCTTACAGGGAAGGTGCGCAGATATCTTGTTTTTGGACCTCCTGCTGGCCTAAGAAGAAGGCCCAAAACAGGGACTTTCTCAGAAGCTGTGTTGCTTTTGCAGTTCCCAGAAGCTGTCAGCTTCTGTGGTGCAGACTCTCACCTGTGCAGACTAAATTCCTAAGTTCCAGGGAGTCCCGGAATCAAGATGGCGACCGCTGCTGCTGAGGCTGAGGCTGCCTCCCAAGCCAGGTGGACACCTGTCCTCTGGTCCAGACGGTGGCCAGCTGTCTGAGGCCCGCCAAGGGTGCTGCCTCAGCGGCTCTGTGCTTCTGCCTGTCCCAGAAGCTGTCCGGTTCTCTGGTGCACCCTCTCACCTGTTCAGACTAATTTCCTAAGTTCTGCTGAGTCCTGGAACCAAGATGGCGACCGCTGCTGCTGAGGCTGGGGCCGCCTCCCAAGCCAGGCAGACACCTGTCCTCTGGTCCGGATGGTGGCCTGCTGGCCAGCACACTTCTTTTTCTCTGCCTGTCTGTCTGTCTGTCTGTCTGTCTGTCTGTCTGTCTCTGTGTTTCTCTGTCTCTGTCTCTCTCTCTCTCTGTTTCTCTGTCTCTGTCTCTGTCTCTCCCTCCCTCCCTCTCCCTCCTCCGTGTCTTTCTCTCTCCCTCCCCCTCTCTCTCACACACACACACACACACACACACATCCTATTCTTTACATTAAAAGTTGTCCTATACACTACCCCGCCCCCCAAAATGGTGAGATTAGTGTACTGTCCTAAAACCACCAATTTCCTCCCACTAAAATGATTAATTAAATGATCTCATACCGTGTTATTTCAACCAAATGAAACTTTCTACACTTTGCCAACTTTGAACTGCTGAAAGCAATTTAGCACTGCTCATCTGAATGGCCTACTATCACTAAAAAGAAGGAAGTAAATATACAGAAAGCCATTAGGGAATAGTCCTACTAGCAGTTTTTAAACAGAATATATACACATTGTGTGTGTGTAGAAATATCTACGAATATAAAAATAGACAGTGATATTTTCTAAACGTCTATTTTTTGAGAGAGGGTCTCACTATGTCACCCAAGTTAGCCTTGATCTTTAGGCAATCCTCCTGCATCAGTTTCCCTGGTGCTGGGACTACAGGTATATACCATGTTATTTGGTTATCTTAAAAAATGTATAAATGCATATATATATATGCGTGTGTGTTTATATGTGTGTATATATACATACATACATACACACACACACACACACACACATATATATATATATAGTCTTACGTGTATGTTGTACATAAATAATATATAACACTTGTAAGTGCATAGAGATTTTCTGGAAGCACCGCAAGAAAACATCACTTATGATTGCCTCTGAGAGGAAACCAGAGATCAGTGGAAGATGGGATTTCTCTCATGGCTAGAATCCTTTCCTGTAGCCTCTTGTATTGTTAGTATGTGTGGGTTTGAATATGCTTGGCCCAGGGAGTGGCACTATTAGGAGGTATGGCCTTGTTAAAGAAGGCATGGCCTTATTGGAAGAAGTGTGACAATGTGGGGGTGGGCTTGTAGACTCTCCTCCTAGCTGCCTGGATGCTAGTCTTCTCCTGCTTGACTTTGGAACAAGATGTGGAATTCTCAAATATTCCTATACCATGCCTGCCTGGATACTGCCATGCTCCAGCCTTGATGATAATGGACTGAACCTCTGAACCTGTAAGCCAGCCCCAATTAAATGCTCTCCCTCTGTTGCCTTGGTCAAGGTGTCTCTTCATAGAAATGAAACCCTAATTAAGACAGTATTTCTTGCTACATACATGTCTTATTGTTGTTTTGAGATAGGGCCTTACAAGATAGGCCAGACTATAGTCAAATTTACCATCCTCTTGCCTCAGCCTTCTGAGCAGTATAATTAAAATACCCATTGCCAGCTTGTACAATGTTTTCAATTAAGAAAATGCCTAGACACTTTTCAAATGTCTCAAGTAAAGCAATGCCCATTTTAGTATGCAAATACTTTAGTGTATCATGAAATATTTACAAAAAGTATTTCAAAAAAGGTTAATTACTTAAACTCTGGCCTTTTGTTAGTTTGGTTTTGAGACAGAGTTTGATGTAGCCCAGGCTGGCCTGGGACTCCCTTTGTAAATGAGGATAGTCTTGCAGCACTGATCCCCTGCCTCTATGTCCTGAGCATTAGAATTCCAGGTGAGTGCCACTGCACCTTGTTTCTATGCAACACTGGGAACTAAATCCAGAGCTTCATGCATGCTAGCAAAGCAGTCTACCAGTGAGCTGCCTCCCCAGCCCAAACTGTTCTGCACTGTTCACTGCCTGCCAAACAGGGGAATGACCCCGGGGATCTTCAATGGGAACTAAAGTGAGTGGGCTTGTTCTAATGATAATATTCACATTGCAAGTATTTCATAACTATGCAGTCATTCATGGAAAGATATTTGTGTGTGTGTGTGCACGCGCGTGCACGTCACAAGCACATATTCGATGAGGTCATGGTCAGCTGTCTTCTTCTTCTTCTTCTTCTTCCTCTTCCTCTTCCTCTTCCTCTTCCTCTTCCTCCTCCTCCTCCTCCTCCTCCTCCTCCTCCTCCTCCTCCTCCTCCTCCTCCTCCTCTTCTTCTTCTTCTTCTTCTTCTTCTTCTTCTTCTTCCTCTTCTTCTTCTTCTTCTTCTGAGACAGGATTTCTCTGTGTAGCCCTGGCTTTCCTGGAACTTACTTTGTAGACCAGGTTGGCTTCAAATTCAGAAATCCACCTGCCTCTGCCTCCCAAGTGCTGGGATTAAAGGCTGGCATCACTATGACCTGCAGCTGTCTTCTTTAGTCACTTTGCTCTTTAATTTTTGGACAAGGTTGATCCTTAAACCTGAATCTCTGATTGGCTTGGCCAGCAACTCATGGGCATCCTCCTGTGAATGCCTCCCCAGCACCTGTCTTTTATCAAATGTGGTAGAGGGGTCTGAATAAGAATGACTGCCCCCATCCCTGACCCCTCCCTACCTCCACTCCACACAAGCATGCCCCCAGTCTATGGAATGTAAACACTTGGTCCTCAGTCAGTGGCATTATTTGGGAAGGAATTAGGAGTTTCTTTCTGGAGGAAGTACCTCACTTGGGGGGGGGCAGGGTCTGGGAATTCAAAGCTACACACTGCTCTCAGTTGGCTCTCTCTGTTCCATGCCTTCAGTGCATCATGCTGCAGCTTCCTGCTTCTACTGCTATGCCTGCCTCATGCAGCCATGCCTCCCCACCAGGATGACCTCTTATGCTTTTGGAAGTAAAAGCCCCAAAACAATCTTCTATAAGCTCTCCTGGTCAAGGTATTTTTATCACAGCAACAAAAAGGCAACAAAGACACATGAGTATTGGGGATGTGCCTCAGTTCCTCCACTTACACAGCAAGCACCTTACAGTCCGAGTCCTTGCTCCTCCCCTCAAATATTTTCAAGTTCTATGAACAACACACTCACCTGTGGGCCATACACCTAACTACACAACTCGATCAGGAGCACATTTGCACATCTATATGTAAGCATGTAGTATGTATAAGTGTGTGAATGCAGAACTAAACGCACTATTAGTAATCCTAACCCATCATACTTAGAGGGTCTTGATGTATCTTCAGGATGACTGAGAAAACACTGTTAGTGTGGCCTCAAAACCAACTAAGCCTTAGCCAAATCTGGGGCCTGTGCCTCTATTCAAGCCTCTCTCACCTTATACTCCTAGGGAGAAGATGAGGAAATATCTTCATTCTCCTAAGGGTGCTTCTCTTCTTACCTGGATAATTCCCAAAGACTAGGAACCCACTGTTACCTTTAGTAGCTCTACTTAAATTACCTCCTCCACAGACCTCACCTTCTCCTCTCAGGAGCAGTATGTGAGCTAAGAGCCACCATGATGGGCACAACAGCACAAGTTACAGCCTGGAATGCCACAGTGATGGGCACCACAGCACAAGTTACAGCCTGGACTGCAGGAGGTGGGCCATGAGGCAGAGGCCCATTAGTCTTAGCAACTTATTACTGTGACTTCAGATGTTTGAACACAAAACCATTTTTTATAAATACTGACATATGAGCCAGTATAAAATGCAGATTTCCTGATATTCTGATATGAATATCAGAAGCAGTATTCCAAAACTTGATAATTAGCCATAATCGTGGCAAATGTTTCTCAGAAAGTCCAAAAAAAAAAAAAAAAAAAAACAACAACAACAAACCCAAACACCTTTAATCCCAGCACTCAGGTGTCAGAGGCAGGCAGATTTCTGAGTTTGAGGAGAGCCTGGTCTACAAAGTGAGTTCCTGGACAGCCAGGGCTATACAGAGAAACGCTGTCTCGAAAAACCACAACAACAACAAAACAAAAACAAACAAACAAAAACATTTTCTTAGATTTATTGTAGCCGTCATAAACATGCTTTATCCAAAAATTAAACATTACAATCTTTCATGTTCATTAAGCCAACAACTTAATAGTGCCCTCTATCAAATTTTTTGTTCAATCTTACTTCCTCAGTTCAATTTATGCCATCCCTAATTTTTTTTCAAATGGCATGAATCTTACTTGCCGATATCGATATTAATAGGCATGGAATTTTGACCATTGCATATAAGTATATGATGTGCCAAATTTGAAACCTGCCATTTTTCTCTTTAACTCACTTTTTCAGGTTTGTTTGTTCGTTTTGTTTTGTTTTGTTTTTTATGACACAGGGTTTCTCTGCATAGTCCTGGCTGTCTTGGAACAACCTTTGTAGACCAGTCTTGAACTCAGAAATCTGCCTGCCTCTGCCTCAGGAGTGCTGGAATTAAAGGCTTGTGCCACCACTGTCCGGCCAGGGTTTTGGGTCTTTTGGTTTGTTTATTTTTGTTTTTGTTTTGTTTTGTTTTGAATAATTTTTCACAAGTTAAATGTATGGTTAGCTTTAGTTTTCAAAAAATCGAAATTCAGAAAAATTACAAATGCTATGAACTTCAAATCCGTCTCCATTAAACAGTAGTTCCAAGATGTCTGAGTAAACATGGCTGAAGCAACCTTTGACTCTGGTAACTGAAGTCATTGTCATGTATACATCTACTGAATTTTAGATGCCAGCACATGCTCAAACAAACACTAATCCAAACTGTTTCCATGTAAGACTCCCATAAGCCTTAGGCAGCTAATTGTGATGAAATGAGTGTGGATGAATTGCTTTTGCAAATCTGTTACTAGAGGGAACATCCACTAATTTAATCATTTCCCTCCTCAAAATCTTGCTTTAACTCCTCCACCAACGACAGTCTAGGTGTTGAAGACTTCTAAACTAAGAAGAACTTTAGAATATCTAAGTCCCTTAACATCCAGTAGCCTCTGCCTTCATTATTAAAGGAAAGCTCAACTTTGAGACTAATCAGCACAAAAATGCCACAAAAGCACTACCACACCCTGAAATACCCTAAAGAAATTAATTTGTGATGAACCACCATGGATGTCTGAGCCCTACACTTTGAGGGAACCTGCAACACAGAAGCCTGGGCAGCCTGTGGGCACAGCACACCAGGGAAACTGACTGAGAGACTCAAGCTGCTCAGCTTGCTGTGGGTGGGAAAGCACAGTGGCTGGCAGAATACAGCTTCCAGCAGGGCTTCCATAGCATGCAGCTCATGGGTGAACAACCAAACTCCCTTTAAGTTTCCTAGGTGGGATCTCGCCACCCGGCTCTAACCATGCTTCAAGATGCTTGCTATGATAGCTAGACAAGTGTTCCAGAACACACCATAGATATCTCTTCAACACACCTCTTGAATCCCTAGAGCACCTTCCAGTACTCTGCGCCAGGCCACGCCCCATCCAGGCCGCCCCCCCTCCCCCGGCCCCCCTGAACCACTCTTCTGGATACCACTTCCAGGGATCTCCCAGAGCATTCCCTCTGCCCACAGCCCTCTCACAGGTCCACGGCCGAGCCTTACCTTGGTCCCCATCTGTTCAGAGGTGGACACTTTATGGATCAGCTTCTGGGGCCCCTCCTGTTCCAATTCACTGTAGGATGAATCCTCTCCAGGTCCTGCAGCAGTGGGGCAAACCACACTAGCCTCAGGGACAGCTCCTCCTGCGAAGCCCTGAGGGTGGTGCTGGCTGCAGGCCCAGGCATCCTCTCTGATTCCTGCAGGGACACAGCAGTGCCCCAGGGGCTGTGGTCAGCTGCTGGGCTCTGCCCGAAAGTCTGAGCCCTGCCCCTAGCTAGCACCATCTTCTGGGATCCCCTCCGCGCAGCACCCTGGACCCGGGACCCTGGATCACAAGCCTCCCCTGTCTAGACCTCTTGGGTCCTCTGTGCACTTCACGCCTGGGCACCCAGCCTTGGGATGTTCTGGTGTTGCTGACCCAGGATATGACCAGCACCAGAATGAGATGACAGATGTCGAGATAAGCCTCGAAGGACCTCCCTCTCACTCCTCCTAGGGTCTGGAGGGCTCAGAGGAAATAGAGTAGAGATAGGAAGGGGCATGAAGCAGCAGGTCAGGCAGTGGAGATCCTCCTCCCCTTGTTCTAGGCAGCAGGAGTGAGGAGAAGGCTCCTGAGGGAAAGGGGGACATGGAGATATCTCCTATGTTCTGGGGTGCACTCTGGACCCCGAATCCCTCCACATACTCGGACCACAAAGTACAACTCCAGCTAAGTAAAAGTTTCCTCTGCCCTGGAGAAGAACTCGGTCTCATGGACCCTTACTCAGCACCATTGCTAGGTTTGGGGCCTTTAGGCCACCTCTACAGTGCTGTTTAGCTTCGGGCCCACCCCCATCTGGCGCATTAGGTAGAGAAGAGCATTTTCTGGGAGGTTCAGCTCTGCTCTGAGAGCTTTTGTTTCAGAAAGAGTGATTCCCTTTGGCTAACAGGAAGCTGGGAAGGGCATGGTGAGGACACAGAAACAAGAGAGGACACGCAGCACAAGATGACAATATGCTGAAATAAATGTCTAGGCTAAAGCGCCCATCCAGAATGCCTGGAAGAATGCACCGAACTACGTGAACAAAGTATAAAGCAAAGAATATATATACACACATCCACAGGAGAGAACACCACTCCCTGGTGCAGACTAAAGTCTGAGGAAAGAGAATCCACAGGCTGGAGCCTCAGCTCCCAGGCTTCCCTGGCCAGCTGCTTCAGCACAGCCACAGGGAAGAGCTACCTTGCAGCAGCAGTGCACACTGCACATTCGACCTCAAAATCCTACACAGGTGGGGGAAGAGGGGCTGAGGGAGAGGGTAGGAAAAGGACATGCTTCCTGCTGTCCACCTTAGAAAACTTCACAGTGCTGTTAGTGATTTTCCAATGGTGAATTCTCTACTGACTTGGGGGGGGTGCTCTCTTCAGTAGATCAATTCTTTTAGCCCTTCAGGTTCCTCCTTTTGTTTGTCACTTAGCCTTGACCTTGAAAATTCCTGGAAACTAAGATTTGGGGTTTTGATTCTTTCAGGTTTCAGGTGCAACCTTAAGCCCAGCAATGATCCGCTGCCAGCTCTAAGAGATTTTAACTACACTGAAAACGTGAAATCCCTTTAGGTCATTCAGCAAGAGAGTGCTGCCATGTTTCTCAAACACAGAGACAGCCTCTCTTGTGCTTCAGTTATTCCCTTTAGCGAGGGAAAACATGGGGTAAAATGGACTTCAAAATTCTTCTGGCCCTATAATATGAACTTCTGTACCTACAAGTACACACTGCGGAGAACTTTCTAAGAAACAATAGCATTAAATGGCCTTGGTCGGAGATCCAGATCAGTGCCTAGAGTACAGAAAGCCCATACACGGCCAAAAACAAAACAATGCCCTTTTATTGACCTTTGTCTTAGTCTGACTATTTGGTCACAGACAAGTCAAGACAAAGACCCCTAGTAAAAGGCCTAACACAGTTCAGACTTTTCCTTTTAATGTAAAGAAGACAGAGGGCACAAGCTGGGACCAAAATGTGATTATGATTCTAATGTTCTCTTCCCCACACTCTATATAGTGAAAGGTCACTTTGGCAGCTATCCTGTATTTCAACTTACACATTAAACTTTCAGGTTTTATAGAGCAACATTTCCCAGAATCCAGTCAAGGGTGACTGAAGTGAAAGGTGGTCTAAGGCCCATGTCTATTTGGGAAAGAAGACGGGTTCCATTTCTTACTCTTTGAAAGGATGATGATTGCTTAGACACACATTGCACAGCTTCACATCCAGGAGCCAGGCAATTAATTCCTCAAAGTTCAGGTATCCATTACTTATAAAAACCTAGCCTTGCAGGCTGTTCTGATCAACACAGAATTCAGTAGCCAGTTCCTAAGGCCTGTAACTTTGAAAAGCAAAGCCAGTCTAAGCTGGTTCCTGCTAAGTAAATGACTGCAACTCAACAGCATCTGCAGCTGTAGAGGAAACCCAGGATGGCTGAAAATACTGTGTAGGCAAAGAAAGGAAAGCTGCCTCATTTCCCACTAAAGGCAGCTCAGGGGAAAAGCCTGATGGAAGCCCATTGCTTCTGAGAAACTTTCAAGGAATCCCCAATTTAAAATAGTTTCTGACCTACTAACTGCTTCTCCTAGTTAAAAGCTTTCACAGTGGTTCTCTGACCTAAGGGACATGCACTTGCCTTTTCTTTGTTCAGTTTGTTTCTTTGTTTTGAGGGAGTCCCCTAGCATACCTCAGGCCCAATCTGACTTGGCATTTATGGCAGGTCTCCAGCATCAAACTCTATTTCTCGAAATGGCTACTACCGTTTCAAATACATGGCATATTGTCTTATTTGGTTTATAAAAAGTTCCTTGACTTTCTTTAGTGTTTTAGATTTTCAAATAATTTCTCCCCTGCTGCTCACGAATTCCCTTTTATTACTGTTACTTTGAGATCTTCATTGGTGAGCCATTGTAGTGCACACCTTTGGTTGCAGAATTCCAGAGGCAGATGCCAGCAAGCCTCTGAAATGTGAAGCCAGCCTGGGCTATACAATAAAACTTCCATGTAGAACATATCACTAATCTTGTTGAAAGCTTGCATGTTGGAGTTTAAGATATGAGTGCTCCCAAGAGCTGGAAGCCAGTCTGGGCTACATTGTAACAGGCCCGCAAGGGCTACACAGCAAGATCTTGTTTCAAACAAACAAACAAACAAACAAACAAACAAAAGCAAGAAAGAGTCTTGGCCATACAGTGTATAGATGCTACAGTCAGGGTTATACAGAAAGGAGTAAAGCTGAACCCCCAGTCAGTTTTCTTCTTAATAAGGTGCCATACCATCACCCCCAAAGTACAAGAGACATAAGCCAAAGATGATTAAAACTTTATGAACACTCTATTACTACTTACAGGTATTTTGAACTAATCAATTGCTCACAAGCAGAATCATGAGTCACTTAAAGTGTCTAATCCCATGTCCTACGGTTTTACCTTCAATTGTGATAGAACTTAAGAGTTATGTGTCATATCTTGAAAACCATGAGTGGGTACTTGAGAAGCCATGGTGCAGGGCTCATGTTCCTGATCAGTCCAGAACCAAAGGACTACAGATGGAACCAGCACAGACTGGAAGGCTGCCCTGGCAGCAATATGGACCCAATTCTGCAATCACTATGTGTTCCGTAGTCAGAACTTAACATTCAAAAAGTTTGCCCTGGGTCAATTTTCTTAGTTGTTACGCCGATAACAAAACATTCCGTGAGCAACAGTGCTGTCGATTACAGGAACTTCTGTGGTCCTAGCCCACAAGGGCAAAGACTCACCATCCAGGCAGAAAGGGGAACTGTACAACCTCTAGCTTGTATTGTGGCCTTTTTGCTTTGAAACACTTCTCTTTCTAAGTGTCCATTAATTCTGGACTATTAACTGGTATACTGCCATCAGTTAATGCCAACAGGTACAGAACCATTTGAAAATAAAAACCAATTTTAGGCAATGACGTATAGTCAAGCCTCTCTCCACTTAAGGTATTTTGTAAATACTCCCACATTTTTAAACTGAGCTCGAATTCTAACTACCTATCTGCTACCCACTCCCACCCAAGATTAAGGACTGCTTTGCTAAATATCTTCTAATCGCCCATTCTCAACAGCAAAACACTTTGATTCTACTTACTTATTTACTTTAGTGATGCTAGGGCAAGCCTTGCACTGGCATATGCTCTGTCCCAGATCTACATCCCAGCCCCCATTTTTTTCTTCTGTCTCTGGATCCAGAGTCTCAATATGTAGCTTATGCTGGCTCCCCAATCTGGGCCCTCTTTCCTCACCTAGTTGTTGTGAATACAGGTGTGCAGCACCGCACCCAATTCCCCAAATACTTTTTGGGCTAAAATTTAAATTATGCCTATATTCACTAACACTGGACTATATTCCAAAGCTAGCAAGAAAGAAAACCAAGAAACTTACTATGCTAGCAAGTATCTCCTTTAGGCTCAAGACTTAGCCAGAATAAGGCTAAATAAATTAATATATATCCAAATGTATCTAATTAACTTAATTTCACTCCCTCACAGAGAGAATGGCAGGAAGTCCCAGAAAATCCCTTTTCTCCACAGGAATCTCCAAGGATTCTTTTGATTTTCTCTCTGAATAGGAGAAATCAGGCCATCAAATTTTAGGCTCCATCAGGAGAGAGGGAGAAAGGGAGATAGAGGAAGAAAGAGAGAGAGAGTGAGAGAGAGAGAGAGAGAGAGAGAGAGAGAGAGAGAGAGAGAGAGAGAGAGAGAGAGAATGAGAATAAGGGAAGGGAGAAGGGAAGAAGGGAGAAGGGAGGAGGGAGGAGAGAGGAGAAAGAAGAGAGGAGAGAGAAGACAGAAGAGAGAAGAGAAAGCATAGTATGCCTTGGTTGCCTGGTGAAACAAAAAACATCTATGAGTATTTTAACCTATATGTCTTTGACACTGCAGACCTATTGCATAGGAAGTCTTTCCATCCAGAAAATAAGCATCAGAGAGATAGTCAGCTGTCCTTTCAAAATAGGACAAGAGAAATATACTCTTCTGCATTTTGGCCAGAATAAACCTGATAATATGCAAGGCTTCTCTCTCTTTTAGGGGTGATGATCAGAATGGTCTCAAGCAACTCCAGAATTTCCAAACCAAAGAAGAAGGCTTATGAACTCAAGGACCAAAAAGTCCAGCCAAGCAGCTATTGAAGCTAAAACTAAAGGCAGATTCATCAGTGCAGCCAAATCCCCACTGAATCTAATGGAAGAGAAAGCAGGAAAGAGCCTCAAACTCATGGGAATGGGGATAAATATCATAAACAGAACTCCAATAGCTCAGGTTCTAACATCAAAATTTATAAATGGGCCACAAGAAACTGAAAAGCTTCTGTAAGACAAAGGGCATAGCCAATAGGACAAATTGGCAAGCTATATATTCGGAAATAATGTTTACCAACTCCCCATCCAATGCACGGCTAATATACAAAATATATAAAGAATTCAAGTAGCTAACCACCATAAGAGCTAAGTACACCATCTAAAAATGGGGTATAGAACTACACAAAAAATTCACAATGAATCTTGAATGGCTGAGAGCACTGAAGAAGTCTGCAACATCCTTAATCTTCAGGGAATAAAACCAAAATGACCCTGAGGTTGGTGTCCAGCAGTATACTTTCTAGTGAAGAATGCCAAGATCAAAAACTTCTGTGAAAACACATGGTCAGAATTTGAAGAAACAGGAACATTCTTCCATTTCTGGTAGGACTGCAAACTGCTATGACAACTATGGAAATCAATATGGAGGTTCCTCAGAAATTCCCACATAGATCTACCTGAAGGCCATGTACCAACCTTACTGGTGAATGGCGTGCAACTTTCAGTTTTCACTTGATGGCTTATTACTCAGATTTTCTTATTTATTGAGCTATGACTTTGCTCTTGGTAAGCATTTGGTCTCTCTGATTCTAAAGCAGTTCTTTGTTCTTACACATTTTTTGAGGAACCTCTATCCACTGGGACTTATTTATACCTTCAAATCCCTCTAAATTGGGGGACTTTTTATACTTGAGGAAGCTGAGTGACAAAAGCAAAGTATGTTGAGCCCTTTGGTGTCCAGTGCACACGAATCTATGGGAGTCTAGATATGATAATCCTCTAGAACATTCCTTAGGAAAGCAGCAGGAAAACAGCAGTATGCTCTAAGGTACCTGTGTGACCTCACTTACCTTTGCCAGCTTTGTGGGTTTCTCTACTGCTGGTCTGAGAACAATTGGAAACTCCTGGAATAGATGTCTCATATCTCATTTCCTTTGTCATTGTTAGTATACTAGTGGGAGTAAGTTTGAAGGAAAAATACTCTCAAGAACATTAATAAAACAAGTGCTTCATATGGACCATCAGGATGAAGTACCAAGTTCAAGGACAGTTCTGCAAGAACTGCTCAAAGCCAGCCAAGTGGAGCAAGAAGAAAGCCAAGCAGAAGTCATTCATTACCAGCACCTGCAGCACCTTTCTCCAGGACAGGGTCACTTAGTTTTGGTAGGAGAAGGGATGACCTGAGATAGCTGCCCCATATTCCTTCAGAAAAGAAGCAGCCAGCAATATTGGGGAAAGAATATGGGTGTCAGGGGGCAAAAAAAAACAGAATGTAAAGTGAATTAGTAAAAAGATATTAATACAAAAATATTTAATTATTTAACAAAATGTGACAAAATGTATTGTTCTAGTAACTCTAGTGTGTATACACTGGCAATCACTTTAACACACAGAGAGACTAGAAGTTGTAAAGTAGGGTATCTTTTTTATTGACATAAAATATGAACATAGCAAAGATAAATAAAAAAGAAAGACTTGCATCCAAAAGATCCATTATTCTACCCAAGTCTAAGTGTTCGTGCTCACCTTCACAAGAATTCAAGAGACCTCTGTTCATCCAGGTCTCAGGGCTCATCCAAAGTACAGTCCTGAACCTGATGTGGCCAACCAAGTGTTCCTGTGTTGTTGGCTGACCTCTGCCTCAGGCTTCAGAGGCACTGGAGGGGCAGTCTTGGCCTTTAGGTGGCAGCCATTTCAGGTCCTCTACCATACCAGATAATGAGTCTTCCACAGAGGCCTGTCAACTCAAAAATAGAAGCTTGGGTATTTCCAAAGTTTGGGATGCCACTCTACAGTCATGATGAATTGGTTACATGAGATCATACAAGTTAACTAATGTCTGTATGACTATTTTCCTTATTTGAAAGTGAGTAATGAGATCATCTGAGGAGTGGGTGCTAAGAGTAAAATCACTGATTAAAATGAGTGATAGGACTGTACAGAGTATGGGCTTAATTTTCTGGGTCAAGTGCAAATAGCTGGGAAAGTTCAAAACAAAACCAATAGAAACAACAGGAATACTAACAAAAACAATTGTTTAAAAACCTTCTGAGTGCTGGGATTACAGGCATGTACCAACTCTACCCTACTTTTTTGTGTATGTATAACAAACAAACAAACAAACATCCCTATTCTAGTTCTAGCAGTTGCATCAGAGAGAGCTGTGTGACACTGCATGGTGCTTCCTTTCCCCAGATAGCTCAGGTCTTCTGTCCTATACCAGGTCAGCTGGAGCTAAAGCTGGTGCCATGCCATGATTCTGCAACAATCCTTTTCTTGGTAAAATTGATCCTGTATACAGTGAGCCCCTTGTTGTTGGATCCAGGCCCCGTTAGGCCAGCAAACACATAAGCCACCCTCAGTGAAAGAGAAAAGGAAAATTGGAAGAAAAAGACCTCAACTTTGAATCTATCACCTATCTCCCCTTGATTTTTGAGCTCTGCATATTGATATTGTTTGGCTCAAGAAGGGAGTGAAATTCAGATGGTTTCCCAATGAAGACATACATAGTTTTTCACTCTTTATCTGTGAGGTTAGCGGGCATTATAGCACAGATTCAGCAGACCCAGCATAAGAACACAGAAGCCAGAGATGATAATGCCAAGGGACAGCATCCTGAACTTATAGACACATTAAAATTGAGGTTTCATCTCAACTCAGGCCATTGCACTCCCTGTCCTACCTCCTGAGTCTTATACTTGCTGTGAGTACAGTATCACGGTACAACCAGCAACATCCTTATTGCTCAACTTCTCAATTCCGGAAGACAGATATTGGAGAAGTTATTGCAATGAGGCTAAAATGTAGTAATGTAAAGTCCGGGATGACCTTTGCTCTCTGATGCCCACTTAAATTGTCTGGTTGTTTTTGAGAACAGGACCATGTGCAAGATAATGTTTTGAAGATGGGACAGCAAGTTTACCATTTATATTTGCCCTGTAGTTGATCCCCTATGTTTGAAAGAATAGGGAGTTTTCCTTATAAAAGATAGCATTGTAAACCAGAGATTTTGTGAAACACATGGATATATATATATATACATATATATGTATGAATTTATGTATGGAAAGAATGACAAGAATAACCACTATCAAGGAATGCACCGTTAGAAAATATCATCCAGGTTTTATACAATTAAATGTATAGGAGAAAGATATTTGCCTCTGTTATACAGGAAATCCCTGGGAAATTGGAGTATATGTCATATGAATTGACTCAGGTGGCATATTTATTTTTGAGAAAAATCTACTACATCCACAGTCCCTAGAGATTTGGGGCTAACAAAATCTCTTAAGCATGTCAGAGTCCTAACCAACGTTCCCCCTCAAAAGCACATGACATCTAATAAAGCAGTTAGAATTCTCCAGCTTTGGAAGGAGAGGTTGCCAAAGGGGATCACACGGGTCCATGAGAGGCTCCAGGAGAGGCACCCCAGAAAAGGACCAAGTTGGGGAGAACTAGTTAGCAGGTAGTTCATGGCAGTTGCTAGTGACATCATCAGTAATGCCTTCCTTGGAGAATCTCTTGTATCTAGGATAGAACTAGAATCTTCTGTGTTGTCACCTGTGTTGTGGTGACAGCAACTGCCTGTGGTTCATACCTTCTGTTTGCTGTGGGATTACCAGCAGGAATGTTTTCCTGGCTGCTCAGGCTATGTCAGAAAGAGAATGGCAATGAAGGAGAGACCAGACCAACAGAGAAGGAAGAGGGAATCCTTTCTCATGAAAAAGGAAGAAGGAAATCATTCTTGAGAAGGCACAGTGAGTCCTGGGCAGAGTGGGGATCTTCCTGGTAGAGTTAGGCTTGAGCTGGGCCGTCCAGGAGTAGGTCTTACAAGCTGAAGCCTTGGACTTTGCCAATGTCAAAGAGTCAAGAATTTCTGATGATTAGTTTGACAGAGCCAGGAATTGACAAACCTGCAGCTACTTTTCTGGGAGCTATTTAATTTCAATTTGAGTGGCAAAGAATGCCAGGAGTGGGCACTATGGGAATATCAGTGTTTTATTCCTTTCATGGAAGGGAGTTGAAACACTTCATCTTCCAGATTACTGTAGGTAACTTGAGTCTCTGATGAAAAGAACAGAGAAGGATGCTTCCCTGGTCATGTCATGTGGTGAGGACTCAGACACTTTGGATTTGAAGACACTCGATTAATTAGAGCTTGATAGTGCTAAGCACTATGAACTTCAGGATTTCCCTGAAACACATCTGATATGACCTGACAATGTTCCCCATATCTTTTTGTCTGAGGCAAATTATAGATTTCAGGGCAAGGGGTCCTGTAATAGGGAGTGTGGCATATGTCTGACAGTGGTGATTAGGAAGAGGACATAGCTTAGCAAACCAGCTGGAAGATAGCTTTTCTGCTCTTTTAGGGATTCACCCTGTCTTTACCTTTTCTCTCCCTCAGTCTTCTTCTTGGGACTCAGAATGGTCTCCCCTCTCCTGGGCCATCAAGTATGCAAATTCATTTGTGTTTATCTATCTGCAGGGTCTGCTAGAAATACTTCAACCCAAAATTCCAACATCACTAATCAGATATCAAATATAAATAAAGTTAGAGAATTGAAATTGGATATGAGGAAGATCAGCAATGACATGGAGGAAATGTGTGGAATCCTGAACGTTTACATGTATGAGAATTTGAACTACAGGTAGGAATTATGCCCAGTACCCTCTTGCCTGTATTGTGCCATCTGTTAACCCAATTTCCTTCCATGAATGGAGTGTGTCATCTCCCATCATTCAATTAAGTTGCACTGACAGGTGTTTAATTGTTGGATAAACAAGGTGC
Organism: Mus musculus; assembly: GCF_000001635.26. NCBI lineage: Eukaryota > Metazoa > Chordata > Mammalia > Rodentia > Muridae > Mus > Mus musculus. The sequence continues at coordinate 7,504,984 of NC_000080.6, read as the reverse complement.
TGTGTGTTTATTATCAACTTCTTTTGTACTTGACCTTGGGTTGCTTGCAATCTGATTGTTGCTGTCAACAGCTGGAAGGACCTGCTCACACTTGCTGCCTCTCAGTGTGTGAATGCAATGCCTGCAGGCTATCACACCTTTACTCTGATATTGTTCATCATATTCTGAGCTTGGCACCTCCCTGGATTTATTGGCATTCTAATTGTGTCTATGTGTGTGAACTTAGCTGTGTGTGTTTTGTTCAGGACTGAGGCTCTGGGACCTTTGATGGGGTCTGAGGATTTGTGTGATGCACAGTTTGCAGGTCCTGTTGGTGTGAGTCCATAGAGGTCCAAAGTGATCACCAGGGAAGTTTGCTCCTGGTGTTTCCTGGTTGTCACACAGGAATGTCCTGGGGGAGGAGGTGTGATAAAGCCTTTCACCTGTAAATAATAGTTGTGTCCTCTGGGAATTCACATAACAACAGGAACCAAGGAATGAGAATCCCTGCCTTAAAAATAAGAGGAAAGTCATTACAGATACCAATAGGACCCTTGCCTGTGGCACAGTGTATTGGAAAATTGTCATAGAAGTAATCTATTCCTTCAGGCTTGCCCAGGAAGCTCTTGAAGGTCAGCTAGCTCCATTAGGTCTCCTTGCTCTGCTGTCCTCTGCCCAGGATAGTAAGTTTAATTAGCACCAAGGGGACCCAGTTTTAAGGAACTAGGATGTGGCATGCAATTGGCTTGGGTAGTCCATGATACAGCCTGTTTGCACATGATTATTGAATCCTCAATTCAGCACATTATTTGCTTCTTGGGCCATGCCTTAACACAGGATGAACACTGAATTCAACATCATTAAATCACAACATGAGAAGACAATGTTGGATATGGATAAAATGACCCAGTCCATAATTGCTTCCATGAAGTTCTCCAAGGAACTGTTAAAAGATAACTATTCCTACAGGTGAGTCAGTGACACAACTGAGACCCCCAGAACTAGGTAGGAAATGCTTCTGTCCTTTTAGGACTTTGAAAAAACGCAAGGGCTCTGGTTCTATGTTATCTTTTTTTTATTTAGGAACCCTGCCCTGAGGCAAGGGTCTTGGATTTGTACCTCTTGGACTCAGTTGTCCTAAGTGTGAAAAGTGTCCAAGACCCTCCAATCTTTATTCTTCCAAATTCAAGGACCTCTACATAAAAACTTTTCCACCACACTGGGAATATCCAGGAACCCTGAACCTCTAGGGTTCTGACCACAGATTAAAAGATCTAGGATTCCAGACAAAAATGGAAAGAGTGTACACTTGTTGGGTCAGCTCAACTCTCTCAGAGGAGATAAGCCCTCTCCCTGCTGAAGGTTTTATGGTACCACAGACCTATAATCAACCATGAAGAACATTTCCTCTTCTGTGATGTATAGGGTGCACTCTTGGTGTCAGGGCTTTCAGAAGTTTGTTGAGTCCTGTGGAACATGGGCGGTATCTTGATTTGACCTGCCTCTGTTTGCTGCTGCTATGTATACTGTAGACTCTTCTGGGACTGTCTGGGGTTCAGGGCCCTTGTGGGACCATGGGACTTGTAGTAGTGGCAAGCCAATGGAATCTGGCTGGGAATCACCAATTTTTTTTTTTGTGGATCAGCATCAAGCAGAAACACCACCTCCGTGAGTGCACTCAACTAAAGGAGAAAGTGAGGATATTACCGAATGAGAACAGAAAGGTGCTGTTGGAGTAGGCTGGAATGCAAGTGTCCCGTGGGGAAGAAAAGAGGTTCTGTGAGGAGGCCAGCAAGAACATCTGTGCCTCAAGTGCCAAGGAACAGCAGGTAGGATGATGTGTATCAGAGGCAGATTGCCCTCATGTCTAACCATAAACATAGACAATCCAATGTCACAGTCCACCAACTTCTCCAGGCACTCACCTATGTCTCCTCCAAGTGTTTGTTTATGTGATCATCTACAGGGCTCTCTGTGGAGGTAGCTTGGTTCAAGAAACTGCATGTTTGGCATGCAAATGTTCCTGCTCTGCTAGAATCAATAAGGGTGATAGGTTGTTTACACATCACAACACTACATGCCTTAAGTTTGAAGGATGCTGTGTTGGAGCCCTTGTTGAGAATAGCAAGAGCTTTGAAGGAAGAAGTAAAGGCCTGTAGCTCATTTGCTTTACAGGGATCTTGTGAGATTCTAGGTAGGAAATAGTTTGCAGGGATGACAGCCTTGTGTAATTGACAAATAAGTGGATTTCATTGCTGTCTTTTGGTGGCTTCTCTATTCCCCCCTTTCCCCTCTATCTCAAAATGGTCTCTGCAGGCTTCATATATCTTGGTTCACACTGAGAGGTCCTGAGTAGCATATTGTCAGTCCCATTTTCTTTGAGTGCTGTTGGAGTGGTCATTCCTGGGCCTGAGAGTCTGGAGTTGTCTGGATGACCAGAGATGACAGAGAGGCTTCTCACAGGCTCAGGTTTGGTGTGAGATTTCTGAGGCTTCATGAAAAAATTTCTTAATATATGCCCCCAATTCTGACCAAGAAGAGTGTTCTCTAGTGATTTTTGTTAGATGTTTTTTTTTTTTCTGTCCCCTGTGACAGGGATTCTCTGTGCAGCACCTGCTGTCCTGGAACTCACTCTGTAGACCAGGCTGTCCTTGAATTCAGAAATCTGCCTGCCTCTGCTTCCCAAGTGCTGGGATTAAAGTAGTGTGCCACTATGACCTGGCTTCTCCAGGGCTTTTTATCCCTCTAAAGTAATCACAGAGTCGTTGGGTCTCCCTTGAAACATCTCCTGTGCATAGTCTGAATTATCTTGGTCCTGAACCATAACAGATACCTCATTATTTTGTGCTCAGTTATGATTTTATGTGAATCAGTCTGTGTGTGCTTCTGTGTGTGTCTGTGTCTGTGACAGTGTGTCTGTGTGTTTCTTTTTGTGTATGCATTGTTTTCGTGACCTGTGTCTCTCTCAGTATGTTGGGAGGCCATTCAGTGACATCTGAGTTGTGCAGTTATTCTCTATATTATTTCTTTGAGCATTGGTCTCTCAATAAAAGTGACATTTCCTGTTTTGTTCTGTCCAGTAGTCTTTGCATCTCCTGTTCACTATCAGGTAGCATCCCCTCTCTCATTTATTTCAACAAATTGATAAACACAGCTATTTTAAAAATAAGTGTTAGATTCCTTCACTTTCCCTGCATAGATTTATCTCCCTGGGAGATTTGGGTTTGTCTTATTGGCTCCACCATGAACATGCATAGAATCCTACCGTGCATCCCTCTGCTAACATGGTTTTTGTAACTATATTGTGGGCATGGCTTTGTTTCAGGATAGATTCCTCTTCATAGTCGGCACAGTGCTGCATTTCATAAATGTCACAGCATGTTATTTCACCAGCTTTTTTTCTGACTGATATTGAGGAAGATTTAATATCACATGAACTGTAATAGGTTGAAAAGTTCCTGGGTAGTGACCAAAAGTCACTGTCTTCCTCTGATGCTACCAAGGAACCAGTGTAGTTGTAGGGAAGGCTACTGAGAGAGTCAACATGGGGGCTTGCTGGAGGCTTTTCTTAGGAATCTATTTCTTGGGAATTTGGTATTGTGTTGTCCAGGTTATCTGTGCAGAGCTTGTAACTTCCTGGTAGGATCAGAAAGCATCTGCATAAAAAAAATTTTGAAGAGGAGTTAATTACAGATGAGGCCACAAAGACTGCCTGAGTCTAAGAACCTTATACTCATACACATCAGAGGTCCCAGTAGCTGCTCATGCAACTGGAAATGTGCTGGGCGACAGTAATATTTTCATTGATTTGTGTTTGTGTATCTCTATGTGTGTATTGTGTGGTGTGTATGTTTTTGTTCCTTGTGTGTGGTGTGTGTGTTTGTCTGTGTGTGTTTGGACCACGTTTGGCTGAGCTTGTTTATACTAAAGTTGTGTATTAGTGTAATACTAGGTAATTTTGTGTTTGTGATATGGGTGCTTGTATATACAAATGTGTGTGTGTGTGTGTGTGTGTGTGTGTGTGTGTGTGTGAGTGATTGTGCATGAATGCACCTGTGTGTGTCTCTAGAGGTCAAATTTAATGAGAAATACACTCTGAGGTTTGAGTTTGCACCTATGAAATATCAAATACAGCACTTCAATTATTCTTCATGCTCACCTAACACCCAAGAATAAAAGGACACAAGAATTCTTGTAGGGTCAGATTTTTAACTGACTAGAGACAAAACTATTGATTCTCATTGAAATCTTTAGAGCAAATGTAAGGGATATGGTATATGGAGGTAAGGAGGACATTGCTGTATAAAATCCTTGTGTTTATGACCTTTTTCTGCTCTTGGTGAATTGTGAAGGACCACTGGGAGGTCAGGTGGCTCACTGTGTCTTCTAAGCATTCCAGGTTGTTTTCCTCATTGCCTGCCACCATTACATTTCCTGCTACCTCTGCTCAGTAAAGCTTTGCCTTGTAGTTTGTCTTGGATTTTACTCATTGAGAGATTGAGTTGCTTGGAGCTGAACTTGGATCCAGCAGAATTCCCATAGCTGTGAAGCAAACCAGGCCTGCTTCAGGAGCCCATTGAGGGTCTTGATAATCTAAAGTACTCACACTATCTTATCTGTGTAGCATTCAGCAGGACTGTTCTTCAACATCATTTTCTCAGAGTTAAAATCAGCCTCAGTTGGGGTTGGGAGAAATGAGGACCTTCAGATGGTTCTGGTAGTATAAAATTGGTTATGTCTGTTAGAAGCCATGTTCTGAAAGTAGAAAAGAAGTCCTCATTGACCCAGTTCTTCCAGAACAAGTAGGAGGTATCCACAGAGTCTAGGGTATTCAGGGCTTTAGTGGTCCTCAGAGCAGCCCTGAAGGAGAAGTTATCCTGATGTCCATTTGCTGAAGAATGAAACGGTACTGTGTGGTGCAGCCCTTCCATGAACTCAGTGTGAGATAATCCATGCAAGCTTTTGTCCTTCAACTAGTCAGCCTTTTCTTACTCAAAATAGCCCTGACACAATCACATTCTGGGGAGAAAATGGTTCCTTTGGATCCTGTTATAGACAGTTCCTATTACTCTGGGCTCATACCTTTGGACACCAAGTCAGTTAGGTGATGGAAAATGGAGATCCTATTGAAAGAAATTGTTTACTTTGGGACAAGTCTGAAACAGTGAGCAAGAACAAGAGGCTGGTCCACCACCAACATGTGAGCATAGGCTGGGAAACAAACCTATTCTACACAGCCTTGGGAACTTGCTGAGCCAGATTGGATAATAGGACAAGAACCCTGATTCCCAGACTGGTTTATGAGTGGAAAGCATATCACTGACTGTGCTGCCTATATGCTTTGCCCACTAAGTACCTTTCCCATTCAAGATTTGGTTTTTTATGCCTCTAAAGTTTCCTGGGAGATTTTTATATTTGTATTAACCCGGAAACTAAATGGGGCACTGCAATACAATATGCTTGTATTGCATAAACACAAATAGGTGTGTTTGAGAGTGTGCCCTACAATAGTCATAGATGTACAGGGGTGTTCTGTTTTTTTCATGACCATCACTTTTAAGGTTCATTGCTCGGCCTTGGGAATATTTTTATTTAGCAAACTCTTACAGATTCTAGGACCTATGAAGTACCCATGGGGTTTTGTGTTGTATGTTGTCTCTGGTTATTTGGAGATAGAGGGATTGACAAGAGGAACCTTGTGAGGTTCCTGCACTGGAGAAATAATCATAGCCTTCACTTCAGTTCAGGGCATGCTCGCACCCCATAAGGAATCCACATGGTTTTCTAAGTTGCACACATCTCTCTTGGACTCACATTCAGACATTGTTCAATTGTTATTACTCAATATAATATACCCGCACAACTGGGGAAATGTGGTGTTTTTTTAGAACTCCAGTATAATGTGTAGTTGACAGTTCAGTTTCTAGCAGTTTTTAAAAGGTGAGAAACAATTCCAAGCTCAGGTGTTCTATGACACTTGGGATGCACGGTATGATCTCAGCTCATAGGTCATGTTTGTCCAGCTGAATAGAGCTGTTCTGGGAGGGACAGCTCAATTGACAAATGCTTACCAGGCCTTTGTTTCTTCCTTCCCTAAGTCTGAAATAGTCCAGCAGAAAGCAGAACATGGCACAGACCACAACATGATCTCCCTCAAAGAGAAGTGCTGGAGGAGGAGCACTGAGTGTGCACAGGAAATACACCACTGTTGCCTCTCATCCCTAATAACCATGGCTGTTATGGGCTGTATGCTCCTCCTTTATTTTGGTTTATTTGGTATGAACAGGCCTTAATTTCATCTATCCTCTGGCCCAGAAAGAGTGCACATTTAAAGGGATTAAGAGAAATGGTGAGACACATTAAGAGCTGCTGGGCATCCAGGAAGAATCTGAGTGCAAATTTATCTTTTCCTGATGGGTCATCATGACTAATTACATGGAGATCAGTCAACAAAATTGTAAAACCTTGGGTCCAAGTCTACAACCTGTGTTCTGCTTTGACTTGGGAGGCCACATCCTTCAGACCCACACTCCAAAAGGAGAGTGTTGCTTAAATTTCTCCTGCAAAGATTTTTACCTGCAGGAACTGCTTTTCTACTTAGTTGCCAAGGACAGCCACAGGCTATAAGTCTATGCTACAAAATAAGCAGACTAAGAATTTTGCTTTGCACAATTTTTTGGTTTGATATTGGTTTGAGTTTTGATTAGTTATTTGGTTTTTCTTGTTTTCATTCGAATTTTGTTATTAATTGGTTGTTTATTTGTTCTTGTAATTAATTTGATATTTTGATAAGGCTATATACAGTACATATTGACTGTCAGCTTTTAGTTACAATTGAGTATATTGCATTTATTCTTATGACTAACACAGTGATCTCCAACTCTTCACTCTTAAAAACCTTGTTATTTCAGGAGTGATCATGAAATCCCACAGATATCAGACCCAGATGGATCTCTGCATTCTTCATGGGACTTGGGCTCCATAGTTTCTTCACAGCCAGAATGAACTACAAAGTCCATCATACATTCAGTGTGGAGAGTGTGTCCAACTCTCTGGATAGGAACTTAATGTTGGAAAACTTACCCATGCTGCATCCTTGTTGTCAAATATTTAGCTACTGTGAAAATTCTGTGGATGATGATGTTGAACACATTAATGGCAAATACATCAGTATTTCTGTAATAACTCTCATTAATTAAAAGCATAGTCTAAGGGAATAAAAAGCTGTCAGAAAACACAGCAGTGTATGCTTCAGCTTTCCTTCAAATATAAAATCACTGGTAACTGCAAGTAGAGATAATAAATTCCACAATCTGTTTGGGGACAGGTTTCTCTACGGGTCCTTCAACATTCATTTTATTACTTTATGATTCACCTGTGTCTGCCAAAAGACATCATTCAAAAACAATGAAGACTGCAATTAGGTATCATCCTATAAAATCCTAACAAATGCTTTTTTATTTGATATTTTCTTTACATACATTTCAAATGTTAAACCCTTTCCTTGTTTCCTCTCTGAAGATCCCCTTTTTCCTACCCCCAACCCCTGCTTCCCAACCTACCCACTCCCTCTTCCTGGCCCTGGCATTCCCCTTTACTGGGGCACAGAACCTTCACAGGACCAAGGATCTCCTCCCAGTGATGACCAACCAGGCCTTCCTCTACTACATATTTAGCTAGATCCATGAGTTTCACCATGTGTTTTCTTTGGCTGGTGGTTTAGTCCCAGGGATCTCTGGAGGTACTGGTTAGTTCATATTGTTGTTCCTTCTATGGGGCTGCAAACCCTTCAGCTCCATAGTTCCTTTCTCTAGCTCCTTCACTGGGGACCCTGTGCTTTGACCAATAGATGGCTGTGAACATCTACTGCTGTATTGGTCAGGCAGTGGCAGAGCCTCTCAGTAGACAGATATATCAGGCCCCTGTCAGCAATCTCTTGTTGGCATCCATTGTAGTGTCTGGTTTTTGTGGTTGTTTATGGGATGGATCCCCAGGTGAAGTCTCTGGATGGATATGAGGTGTCCTCCTGCCTCAGCACAAATTTGAACACAAATTTGTACACATGCATCCACACACAGGTATAAGGCACACCAAACAGGCACTGACACTGTAACCTATTACATTATGAATCCCTTTGACCTTTTCTGGTCTATGCATCTTTTATCTGTCTTTAAACACAGACAACATACCTGACATACCACTTTGTAACCTGTAGTCTCCCCTCCCCCAGCCTGAAACCTGCTTGCTCAGGGGTGGAGCTTCTCGCTCAATCATTCTGCCATGCCCACTGCTGGAACCTGCTTCTTTGCTGTTTGGAGCCCTGCACATTGTCACTCTGCTATTGGAACCCAAGATTAATTTCCGGGAATAGGGGCCCCCTTTCCCTGCTTTATAGTTGCATGTGGAACAGTAAAATTGAGCTTTGATCAGAATGACTGTCTTAGCTACATTTCTTTATCTCGCCACCTAGCCCCTCTTCTCTTCCAGGTTTCCAAAATGCCTTTCCAGGCTAGAACCCATGTTGTCATCTGCTGGCCGGACACAACAGTAACCTCATGTACTAAAGAGAAGTTCTTTAAGTCAGACGTGATGGAACATTACTGATATCCCAAGACTCAGGAAAGGTGTGAAAAGTACAAGTCCAGGGCCACCATGAGCTACATCATGCTATTTCCAAACAAAACAAAACAAAACAAAACAAAACAAAACAAAACAAAACAAAACCAAAGTTTGTTTTATAAGCATTTGTTCAGTTGGTAGAGTACTTCCCTAGCATGAACTCAGGGGGATGGAGACAGGTAAGTCAATGTTTTCCGCTTCATAACAAGTTTGGGAGTAGTCTGGCTACAGGGAAATGGGTAGGTGTGAGATTATCAATACAGTGTGTGTGTGTTCTCAGAGAGAGAGAGAGAGAGGGAGAGACAGAGAAAGAGAGTTTATTGTTAAGACACTTAGATGTGACTTTGATAACTTCTCTCTTGAGCAGTCCATGGGCACTGTGGCGGTCTGAATGCGAATAGCCCCCATATATTTGGGAAGGATTAAGAGGTGTAGCCTAATGGAGGATTTTCAAAAGCCCATAGCATTCCCTGTCTCCTGCCTGTGGATCAGATGTAAACTCTCAGCTACCACTCCAGTATGATGCCTGTCTCCTGCCATGCTCCCCACCATAAGAGTCATGGACTAGCACTCTGCACCCAGGAGCCCCTGTAGACGCCTTCTTCTATACGTTGCCTTGGTCATGCTTTCTCTCCATAGCAGTAGCAAAGTAACCAAGACGGCCCAGTGATATGTACAACTACCACCCCCCAACCCCCACACAGTCATTCTCAGTAAACTCCATTTATGGTTCATACAGACTTGTACTGAATTTCTCTTTTGTGGTGTAAGTTAAGAGTCTCATTTTTCAGTGAGTAGAAGTCCCCCTAAGGGACAGTTGCCAATGTTGAGCTGTGTCTTCCTTTTCCACTGCCATTACTATGCAGCCCAGGACTGCTTGGGGACCTTTCCTGAAGTGCCTTCCCCAGCCCTTAAGTTTCAAAGGCCCTCTCTAGTCTCCTGGATTCCTGCCTCCCTGCTAGATGTCATGCTGGCTACTGAGTCACCTACAGCTGCCTTCAGGCTCCTTATGTGATTAATCTCCAGAATTGATTCTGAGAGAATAATCACAGAATTATTGATCCCGAGAGCACCTGGGTTGATTCTTGGCAACTGCGTGTCTTGGCTTTGGAGCTCTAAGCTGGAATCTGAAGTGGCTGGGTCCTACCACTGTATAGAGGGGCTCTGCTAGAAGTATTCTCGGGGGATCATAAGAACTAGCTTCCCATGCTGCCCCTGGCTTTTCCCCTGCACATTTGGAGGGAACCTCATATTTTCTATTTCTTTAAAAGAAAACGTATTTATTTTCAAGTTTATTTTAGGTATATGAGCATTTTGCCCACAGTATATGTCTTTGTACCATGAATGTGCTGTATGCGTAGAGGCCAGGAGAGGGTGTCAGATCCTCTGAAATTGGAGTTGCAGATGAATGTTAGCCATTGTGTGAGTGCTAGGAACCCAACTTGGGTCCCCTGGAAGACAGCCAATGCTCTTAACCTATAGCTGACTCTCCTGCCCTGAACGTGCCATTTCTTGAACTACAACTAAATCTGTCACAATTTATATTTATTTTAGACTCAATTGTTTCATCCTCTCTCTGTGGAAAGCAGACCTCATGTTGGTTTGTTCTTTTTTCTGCATCGTTAACAACCTCACCCAGCAGTCATGGAATACTTTTTCATAGTTTTCTATACTGATCTCTTTGTTAGATGAATCATTTGTAATTATTAATCATTTTCTTCTCTTACAAGCAACAACAACTGTGCGGAGAAAAAAATACATGATCTTACCATACTTTAGCCAAAAGGAAGGAAAAAAATACATGCAATTATGGAATCCTGTTGCACATTAATAACCAGTAGCCATGTTGAGACATAACCTACCAATTCAAAAATTCTTATTTTATCATATGTACACTTTTTACACATTGGGATTTAGGTAGTTAAAATATTTAACAGTTTTTTATTTTTAATAATAACATTTTTTTTACTATTAGTAATGTGTGTGTGTGTGCAGAAGAACATGCTATCCTGTACATGTGCGGGTCAGGGGATAACTTTGTAGCCTTAGTTCTCTCTTTCCACATTTATGTGCATTTAGTGATCTATTTAACTGCCATCATTAGGCTTGTGTGGCCCATGCCTTTACCCACTGAGCCATCTCACCAGCCCTATATTGTGCTTTAAAAAAATCTGTCTTTCATTTTAAAATGACATTTAGTTTTTTTTTTCTCTCTTAATAATTAGGTGAGATGTGGACAACAGGAAAATAAGGTCATTTGTAGAATTTACACCTTGAGTTATGAGCTAGAAATAACACCAAACCCAGACACTGTTGCTGATGCAAGGGCTATGTAGAAAGATCCTGTTGTACATACATGCCCGCCCACCCATGCCCACATACAGGTTTAAAAGATAAATAAAACACAAAGTATATTAAAAAAGACCTAACAGCTTTGTAAAAGAATGAGATGAAAGTTGTAAGGAGATTAACAAATGAGAAGACAGTGGTCATATTAAGAAATTAAGAAGCAGGCTAAACAGAGACAGGAAGATTACTACAAGTTTGAAGCCAGTCCCATCTCTGTAGAGACTGGTAGGCCAATCACCAGAACTACATAGCAAAACCTTACCTCAAAAGGACAAGAAATCAGCACTGGCAACTGAACATTGTTGCAAACAAAATTAGGGAATTGGATAATATTTCAGAGAAAAGTATCCAAGACTAGCAAAACACACACAGACACAAACAAAACAAAACAAAACAAATCATCGTCACCATCACCATCACCAGCAACAACAACACCACCACCACCAAAGAGGAGAACGGTGAAAGAAAGATCGAGATTTGGAGGATAGTATAAAATCTCTGTGTCAAATCTAGTTATAGAAACTCAAAATAGAGAAAATTGCATGGAACAGGAATGAAGATAAGTAACAGTTGAATTTAAAACATTTTCAGTCTTCTCTTGAGGGACATCTGGGTTGTTTCCAGCTCCTGGCTATTATAAATAAGGCTGCTATAAACATAGTGGAGCATGTGTCCTGGTTATATGTTGGCGTATGTTTTGGGTACATGTCAATTAGTGGTATAGCTGGGTCTTCAGGTAGATCTATTTACAAATTTCTGAGGAATCGCCAGATTGATTTCAGAAGTGGTTGGACCAGCTTTCAGTCCCACCAGCAATGGAGGAGTGTTCCTCTTTCTCCGTATCTTCGCCAGCATCTGCTGTCACCTGAATTTTTGATCTTAGCCATTCTGACTGGTGTGAGGTAGAATCTCAGGGTTGTTTGGTTTGCATTTCCCTGGTGACTAGGGATGTTGAACATTTCTTTAGGTGCTTCATGGTCATTCAGTATTCCTCAGTTGACAATCTCTGTTTAGCTCTGTTCCCCATTTTAATAGGGTTATTTGGTTCTCTGGAGTTCTTCTTGAGTTCTTTGTATAGACTGGATATTAGCCTTTGATAGTATATAGGATTGGTAAAGATCTTTTCCCAATCTGTTGGTTGCCATTTTGTTTCATTGACAGGGTTCTTTGCCATACAAAATGTTTGCAATTTTTTGAGGTCCCATTTGCCGATTGTTGATATTAGTTATCTGGAGACACCAAACCCAGACACTATTGTTGATGCCAAGAAACACTTGCTGACAGGAATCTGGTATGAGTGTCCCCTGACCAATACAGATGCAGATACTCATAGGCAACCATCTAACTGAGCATGAGGATACCAGTGAAAGAGCTAGGGGAAGGACTGAAGGAGCTGAAGGGGGTTGCATCCCCATAGGAAGAGCAATATCAACTTACTGGACCACCCCATGCTCCAAGAGACTAAACCATCAACCAAAGAGTATACAAGGAGGGATCCATGGCTCCAGATACATATGTAGCAGAGGATGACCTTGTTCGGCATTAGTGGGAGGAGAGGCCCTTGGTCCTGTGCAGGTTTGATGACCCAGTGTAGGGGGATGCTAAAGGAAGGGTGGGAGTAGGTGGGGGATTGGGGATCACCCTCATATAGGCAAAGAGGAGGCAGGAGAAAGAGGGTTGGGTGGGGGTGGTTGTGGACAGTTAAAGGGGGATATCATTTGAAATGTAAACAAATAAAATGATTAATTAAAAATCCACCCCCCAAACCCAAAAAACATTTTCAGATTTAGAGAAGGATTTATATTTCAGGGTAAAATGAATATCAATTTCATAAGAAGAAACAAACAATCCTAAAACTAAAATCCACTTAGATTCAAACCATTAGTCCAAACACAAAATGAAAATATTAAAACTTGATGGACAGAAACATAGTGGACTGAGAGTAGACATCTCATTGCTGGCCCGAGGTGCCAAAAGGTTGTTATGAAGGGTTGGTGTTAATCACTTTCCATGTAGAATTCTGTAGACATTGAAATTTTGATTCAGGCATAGGAGGAAATAAAAATACAAGACTCAGAGGCCTTTGGTGAAAGAAATTGAAAAGCACATTCTCAGACACACACACAGACACACACAGACACACACACACACAGATATACACACACACACAGAGACACACTCACACACACAGAGACACACACACACACAAACACCAGTGTCTAGAGTTCTGTGAAGCAATGCCCCTCCCTGCCTTTTTTGTCTCCCACAGGAGACGCTATATCACTTCCCTCCTCTGTAAAAAGCACATTCTCAGACACACACATACACACACACACAGAGACACACAGACACACACACAGAGACACACACACACACAGAGACACACACACATGCAGACACACACACAGACACACACAGACACACACATAGACACAGACACAGACACACACACACACACACACACACACACACACACACACACACACCACTGTCTGTAGAGGTCTGTGAAGCAATGCTCCTCCTTGCTTTTTTTTGTCTCCCACCCCAAACTCTGTATCACTTCCCTCCTCTGTATGAGGGCAAAGCCTCAGGAGGTGGATGGTAATGTGGAACAGAGGACACACCCCACAATCTCCTAAAGTGTACTGTTCCCTGAGAAGGAAATAAGGTGAGGGGGAGGGGCGGTGGCAGCAAGGCTTTCCTAGAGCCCTTTAGTCTGATTAATACACACAATGAATGAAAACAGTCATGCTAAAAGTAGTGCTCTTAGGATGGTCTGGTAGTAGTGAGATCAAACCGTATTTTTAGGACATCCTTAAAACACAATGACTTGGAAGAGTTGAAAAACAGAACTAGTTATACTGTGCATTCAGGAGCAAAGAGAACACTTTTATTATACAGGACAGAATTTAATGTTATAAGACAATGGAGATGGTATTCTGTTTCTTGCTTTATGTTTTGAATTGTTTTATGTGAGTGTGTGCCTGCCTGTCTATCTGGGCACCATGTTCATGCAGGTACCTGAGGCCAGAAGAGGGTATTGGATCTTTTGGAACTGGTGTTACAGGTAGCTGTGAGCTGCCCAAGGTGGGTACTGGACACTGAACGTGGGTCCTCAGGAAGAACACTGAGTGTTCTTAGTCACTGAGCCATCTCTCCAGCCCCTCCACCTACAAGACACCAGTTCCATTTATACAGAATCTGCTATCATAACCAGACCCCTTCCTTAGGTGCTCATGCAAGTTAGGACTTCAACGGGAACTGGGGAGATACCAACATTTAGAACATAGAAACAGCTGTATATGTAGTCACATTAATGAAGCAATCTGGATTATAACCCTGGCTCTGGGAGTTACACAGGTCCCTGGGCAAGCTGCATTCTTCTTTTCCAGTTTTAATGCTTTTCTTTTTTTCCTTCTTTCTTTCTTTCTTTCTTTCTTTCTTTCTTTCTTTCTTTCTTTCTTTCTTTCTTTCTTTCTTTCTTTCTTTCTTCCTTCCTTCCTTCCTTCCTTCCTTTCTTTCTTTCTTTCTTTCTTTCTTTCTTTCTTTCTTTCTTTCTTTCTTTCTTTCTTTCTTTCTTTTTATAAAAAATAACGTATGTGTGTGTTTGAGACAGAGACAGGGACAGAGAGAGAGAGAGAGAGAGAGAGAGAGAGAGAGAGAGAGAGAGAGAGGAAACACAACTTTTTGGAGTTGGGTTGCTCTTTCTGCCAGATGGGTTTGGGAGTCTGAAAGCAGGGAGTTTGCTTTGGAGCACCCACACTGGGTGCCTCCTAACTCCAGCTCTAGGGGTACTGGATGCTTCTGGCCTCCATGAGAATTCACACTGCTGTGCACAAACCCACACACAGACACAGACACCCAAGTGAAAAAGAAAAGTCAAAAAATGTAACAACATGCTTGAAAAACAGCAGTTCGCTTCTGGTCTGGGATAGCTCAGTTGGCCTAGAGGAATGAAGGGCTGGGTTTGAGTGAGCCCCAGTGTTCATCTGTGATCCCAGTGCTGAGGTAAGGCAGCATGGTCAGAATGATGGAGATCTGTGAGTTATCATCTGGCTGCTAACTAAAAGCAAGGGAGGAACTTGTAGACTGCTCACTCACCCCACTTAACCCTCATTCAAAGTAAATGAAGGACAGGCTACTTAGGCAGCAGGTAAGAGGCCACTGAACAAAGCATAGTCACAAACAAAGAAGACCCAACATTCCAAGGCCCTTTAAAGGAGAGATTCAGGAATGCAAATCTAGTCAGTCAAGTCACAGAAAGTGAGGGCTGGAAACCATCCAGTGGCTTAGCTCTCTCCACAATCCTTAGTGACCTTTATAGGTGTAGCTCCAGTGGAATATTAGCCTTGGAAGTTAGTATGACGTGGGAGCATGCTGGATCAAGTACGTGTTTTGAATTTTCGGTTTCAAAACGTGTGAATGCATCTGTCTACCAGACTAAGGGCCAGGAGATGCAGGAGTCTGAAGTCCATGAGAGAGGAAATGATCCATGCAAATGCAGTCACTCCTCTGTTTGCAACTAGATGGAAACTGTCTCCACTGCCAGTAAAGATGATTTCAGGAAAGATGATTGAAAAACTTGCTAGTTGCAATTTTCATTTTCTTTTTCCCAGAGAGCAGCAGGAGAGACAGTTGACATTTCAGCTGTCTCTGAACTGCCCCTGTCCCTAATTTGAGTTGAGAGCTCACAGGGAACCACAGACCTGCTCCTTAGCTGGTTCTCTTTTCACAAAATCTTTCAGCCATAGAAAATGAACAAAAGCAGGGCTCCCCAGCCAGCCCAGCCAGACATCCCAGCTGCCAGAATAGGTGCTTGGGAGCGGGTCAGGGGCGCAAAGCACAGCCTTGCTCTGTTGAAGCCAGGTACTGTCCTGGGCAATTGGCTCCAGGCTCAGCTCAGGAGGCAACCACCTGGAGCTACAGGCACCCGAGGCAAGGAATGCCTGAAGGAAAGGGGCCAGGTCCTGCTCACCCCTCATGAGCTACTTGCCCCTGACATCCCGATGCTCCTGTTGAGCCTGGGTCCTTGGTGAAGCTTCCTCTTTTAGCTGCACCACCGCCAGGTGCCTGTGACCGCCTGGTGGCTGCTTTCCTTTCGGCGCCATATATGGCCTGGCAGGGGGGGGGTCACATGCATCCCGGGCCGCCGGCCGGGAGGGGTCGCTGGGGAAGGGGCAGAAGGCGGGAGAAAAGGGGAGGGGGTCGGAGGCAGAGACAGGAGAGGGGTGGGGTGGCAGATTCTGGGGCCATGGGAGGCAGCAAAGGCTCGAGGAGCCCAGCGCTCGCCACCGCGCCATGGAGCTGCACTCATGCGGCTGCGGAGGTGGTGGTGGAGGGAGGGACCCGCGCGGGGGGCGGGGGGGGGGGCGAACGCGTCCGAAGCCAGAGAGCACCGTGTCCCTGCGCTCCTTCGGTCAGCGGGCGCGGGCCGGCAGGATGGAGCCGCAGCACGTGCGCCCCGTGCTTGGATCCCAGAGCCCAGCCTGGGAGGAACCGGTGGGTACCGCGCCCGCGCCCGTGCACACCCCTCCCGCTTGTCCTTGCTCCCCGCCTCCCCCTCCCGGCCAGGTTCGGTTCAGGAAGCGGTCCGGGATGAGGTCCCCAGCTGCTTCCCAGCCGGGACAGCGCTTCCTCCCGCGCCCTGGCTCCTCCTTGCTCCCCGCCCGAAGCGCCTTTGTCTGGTCGGCCTCTGGATCCGGAGAGGACCATTTCCGCGCTTCATCCTTTTCTCAGCTTTGCACTTTATTTCCTAGAGTGGCATGGAGGCCAGGGAAGTGGAGGGGGCTGGGTTGCGCGGTCAGCGGGTGCGGCCAGGAGGAGATGGGGGTTCACCTCTTGACCATGCGCTGGCAGTCACCTGGGCACGCAGGTTCCTGAGGACCGCCGCCTGGGAAGGCCCGAGGCTGCCAGAAGCCCAGAGCCACGCCTCCGACTCGGGTAGCCTAGGCTGCCCTGAACTGTTCCGAGGGTCAAGGACCTGGCCAGGGATCCAGCCCCAGATAACTTCGCTTTCGCCTGGACCTCACAGCACACGCCACGCGAAGATTGAGTCACTTTTGGGGCTAAGTGTTGCGTGTGAGAAGATGAGAGTCGGGGTCTTTGGATTTATTCCCTAAAATCCATTAACTTATTTCTTGCACCTCAAACTGAACCTTCTGTTATCCAACCATCCATTCAGGGATTCCTCGCAGGAATCCCCGCCCTGCGTAGACCCTTGTAATCTTGAGTGGGCAATGAATTTTGGCCCTGCATACCCTATCTATGTATTTCTTACTCGTTTTTGATTGACGTTGTGAACCGTCTCAAAAGCCTGGTCTAAAATTTCTGGCTTCATCCCTGCTGAGGTGCTGTTCCAGTGAAGTTGTCCCAGGGACTTCCTGAGTCTGCTCAGGTGCGCCCTCTGCCTGTTGAGAGCTTGTAGGTCAGGGGCCAGGCTTGCTTCTTCTTTTCTACCCTTAGACTTCCAGCCCTTTTGCCAGGGTACAATTTACTGCCTCCTGCTTCCTGACCTTTCACGAGTGTCCTTCGACTTTGATCCATCTGCCACTGCGTTTGTTTTTGTGAGTTTGCACGTTAGGTAGCCCATCTGCTCGTGTTCTATTGCGATCATTATTAGGGAGTAAGGTGTTCTTGGTTAAACATACAATTCAGTCTTGACATTTTAGATCATTGGGAATGAAATCCAGCGACCTGTTTTGAACTTTACTATATAAAATCTTATCAGCTTCCACCACGTACAGCGGGAAGCTCCAAGTTATGTGTGGTGCTTTTTGGGTGCTGAATGCTAGGACTTCACCGCAGTAAGAAAATTAGAGAACCTCCGGCTTTCTTCTCCAAAGTGCTAAGAAACAGAGTGCTTTCTTATTCTCCTAGAAAATCTTCAGTACTCGTCTCGCAACATGAACGTTTAAAGCTAAAACCTTCACAGAGATGTGAGATGGAGCAGGAGCAGTGGCTAAATGTTGAACTCTTCAAAACTTGGCGTATGTAAGTGGCTAAGGCATTTTATTAGTTCAGCACATATTCTTATCCAACACCTGTCGTGTTCTGAGATTGTTGGGCAAGCTGTTAACTCTCAGACAAGCGTTGTCCCCAAGAACCTTACTTTATAGCTGAAGGTTGACATCTATCCAAGTAGGTGTCATAAAAAGTTCTCACGAGGGATTTTATTCAGAACTTTGTGTAATGATTACAATATTTAAGGATTTTTCAAATGCTTTATATAACTACATAAGAAAGTTGTGTTACCTGAACGACTAAAAGAGGAGTGTATTCAAGAGAAAGCAAGAATGTAGTAGAGGAAACAGCTTTAAATGTTAAATTTTCTGGCATGGGGTGCAATGGGGTTGACGATTTAATCTAAATATGTTTTGAAGGAACACTGGGTCCATCCGAATCTGTGTTGTTTATGTTTGGGACAGAGCATCACACTGTAGGACAGGCTGCTGTGGGATTTACCCGGTAGGCCAGGCAGGCCTGAAACTGCATGCCCTGCTCTTGCTTCAGCAGAGTACAAGGCATCATCAAATTCCCCAAAATCAGAGTCTTTAACTTTGATTCAGGGATCTCAAGAATCTGAATGAAGTGAGTTCTGGTTTCCTTCAGAATGAATCGATATGACCGTCATGCGGCATGCTATACTTAGAACATTAATTGCTAGTCTATATATAATTTTAAGAAGCCACACTGTCTGTCTGTCTGTCTAACACACACACACACAGACACACACAGACACACCGACACACAGAGAGAGAGGGGGGAGCGAGAGCGAGAGAGTAAGAGAGAGAGACAGAGAGAGAGAGATATCAGATCTAAGCAGTAGAATCACAGCTTTTTGAAGCCCCAACTCTGTGTGCTCAGAGACTCTCATTTTCAAGCTTTGTGTGTGTCCCCTCCCCCCATTGCTTCCTAGTAGGTGGCACAGAACAAGCAGCTGGTACATGCTCTGGCAACCACAACTAGAGACCCAGCTCCATGCCTTTCCCACCAAGATATATTTATACTCTGAGACAAAATAAATCCATACTCTCTTAAAACAAAATGAAAGAACAACAAAGAAAGCAAACCTGTTTTCACTGGGATTCCAGTTCTGAGTTGGTTTTTCAAAAAACTTTCTTAAAATTTAAATATAGGGAATTTAATATTTTACCATACAAACTTGACTAAATGGGATTACTGTGTTATCATGGCATGTGGCAACATGTATGCAAGAATTTGCTCTCTCTCTCTCTCTCTCTCTCTCTCTCTCTCTCTTCCCCTCTCTCCCATCTATGATGTATTTTTCAGTGAACACAGTTTGAGTTTCAAGAAGATTGGATCTTGTAACAAAGGGTATATTTTAATGTTTGAAGCTATATGTGATCATATTGACTAACAGCACACATGTGGTCCAGGCTTCATAAGAGAATGACAGTAAAAGAGCCATTAGCTAGAATCCAAGTACCTTCTGCCCTGCTTTCTATTAGAGGTAGGGACCAAAGAAAATGTTGGGACACAAGTTGAAGTAGGGGAGAGAAAGGAGGTGATGGGAATGCCTGGCCTGGTTCTGCCTGCCTTTAATTTCAGCACTTGGGAGTACTCAGAGACAAGTAGATATCTGTGAGTTCAAGGCCCTGCAGGCTCTTCCTGGGTGTGCTTCCAAGCATCAGTACTTGAGGCAGGTGTTCCTTCTGCATCCATATTCATCCTAATCTGAGTTTTCAGGAGTATTTTATTTCACATTTACATGAATAGGGGAATTTTGAGAAAGAAATGAAACATTCCTGGGGAAATTTTTGAAAATAAACAATCAGTTCCCCATGGGGGAATTAGTAATGAGTTTCCAACCAATCTAATGGAGGTCTTTGGAAGGAGGAGGTACTGAAAGGATTCCCTTCAGTGTTAGGAGTGGCTCCTGGAAAGTGCAGCATGAATTGTGAGGAGAGCTAGTTAGCATGGTTGCAGTGTCACCTCAACATGACATCAGCAGTTCCTTCCCTAGACATTCTTTTGTGTATCCTGGAGAGGCCTGGCATGGTTTGAGATGTCACCTGTGTTGTGGCAACACCAACTGCACTTGGACCACTTTATGCACTGCCTTTCCTAATCATCCATAGATATGTTGGCTAGAGGAAGGATGCTACTTAGGAGAAAGAATGGACACAAGTGAGAGGAAGAAAGATGACCCTTGACCCTCAGACCAAAGCATCAAGAAATAAATGGTCCTTGAAAATGCGCCACCATAAGTATTGGTCAGAAGATGGGAAAATTCCTGAAGGAGACCACAGTCTGTTTCTGGGTCTTCAGGAATTGGGACTCAGTAGTTAGTCTCTCTGGGAAGCTTCTGGCCTTCCCTGCTTGTCATGGATCCTGAATTTGTCAATGATTACAGGACATTATTTTGTCCCAGATCAATGAAGTTTTAAGGCAAAAGCTGTTGTCCTGGGAGTTTCAGGCTTCTGCTCTTACAGGGGAAATGGGTTTAAACGGGACAAAAGTGAAAGCAGCAGCAGGCAGAGGACTGTGAGTGAGATGTCAGCACCTCAGGGCTGGGCATCACTGTCCTTTACCCCAGGGACTCCATTAGGTGAACTGTCTGTCCAGCTCTCCTAAGAAGGAAAGAAATTGGCTTCCCAGGGAAGACCTTTCATTTCTCAGATGTCACAGAAGAACGTCTCTGAACAGTGTTCCCTAAAAGTTGCCCACATAGGTAGCAGGTGTGGGTATCAGTTTGTTCTCTAGTCTAGCCACTGGACTGTCAAAATAGTGAGCCAGAGTAGAGACTGGTGCTTTCTTGCCAACTCTGGGCACACTGGGCTCTCACGCAGCTGACTTGGTGAGTCTGGGAACTCGTTGTGCTCTGGCACTGTTTTTCCATCCATAGTCTTGTTTCTAGAGTGACCTGACAGGAGATATGGGCATCTCCACACCATCTTGGTGCTTGTGGGCTATGATAATTTTCTGATGGTTTCTATACCACAAGCTTATGGACAGTACTGCCTAATTAAATCATACGCAGCTATGAATAAGCCTGAGGATCCTGTCCTTGGTCACATGATGCATGTGCAAAGTGAAGCGAAAGAGGAATGACTGGGTCACATGGATTCCTGTTTTGTAAGATGTCTGTATAGGACTCAGTGTTCTGTCAATGCTCTGTTCCTTGACAGTATGCATATTCACTTGTGTTCATCTACCCATAGGGGCTGCTGGTGTACCACCATCATCCCCAACACTCCTGTTCAGACAATGGGTGAGGAAAGTGGAAAGTCTAATCAGTCAGCCGATGACCAGTGGGAAAAATGAGCTACAAGATCACCTGATCTTCATCAGTGAGAAAGCTTTGCACAAGAGGTATTTTTCATTCTGTCAAACATCATGGTCAATTTCTTGGGTCTATGGTATGGCCTACAATTTATTCTTATTAAATTTTATGGTACTGGGAGACTGTAACTCCAGGGTGTCACTGTGCCCAACCTTTTCTCGCTAAACATTCTCACAGGCTGAACTTGAAGTCAGAGCAGGAGTGAGCTGCGGACATAGGGTATTCTATTTTTTTTATATGAAAATGAAAGCCTACAACTGAGGGATTGAAGAGGATGTGATGTCTCAGCATGTATTGATAGAGGCACTGACATGTGACCGTTTGAGTGAGATATTAGTTGCTGTGAGGTTTTGATTGATTGTTTGCTTGCTTGAGTTCGTTGTTTGTTTGTTTGCAAAGCTTTGTAATTGTCTGGCAGGTGTTGCTTGCTGAAGCTTGCTATATCACCAGGAAAGCTTGGTCCCATTTGGTCCATCCTGATACATGATGGAAGGTCTTGGGCTCATTAATACTCTTCTCAGATTTTGGGCCTTATAAACAGAATGTCCTCTGCATTTCCTCTGGATTCTATTTCAATTGTACTTTCTCATTCTCCCTGCAAATACACCCTGATTCTGTGTGCATGCATGTGTGTGTGTGTGTGTGACTCTCTCTATATTCTGGTCATAAGGGTATGTGCTAGGACCTGAGGAATTGCCTGCCTTACAGTCTGCTGACAATGCCAATGCTTAGGACTGGAAACCATACTTCAAGCAACAATGCACTTGCATTATGTGTTCAACTTGATGAAATATTTGAGTTCTGTGGTGAATTCACCATGACCTCCTCATTCTGGGTAATTCTCCCTGAAATGTGGATTATATAGTTTGGCCAAATTCATAGGACTAGGCCAAAGATCAAGAGTCCTTGTTCTGAAAGAAAAAAAAAGGAGAAATGTCCTCATAGTTTCTGTATACCCACACCTGTGCCATAAACTACTGAGAGTTTAGAGACCTCGTCTGTCCCTCCAGGCCTATGCGGGAGCTCAAACAACCAGAACTCTAACCACCTGGACACCCAGCCTCTGGAGACCTTTGGACAAGATAGCAAGATTAATAAGCTTAGATGATCCTAGTACATAGGAGGTAGAAGGTAACATACTGTGAGCTTGGATAGTTCAGAATCCATCCTGGATTCAGGTGACACTTGAAGCCTGTGTTCTTGGGACTCTTTGCTCTTGGGGCCAGGCCCAACCACAGATCAAATCCTTACTATGAAAAATTGAAAGTGGAGACTAAGCAGGTAATGTTGGACCTGCAGAGCTTACAGAATGTGTACACTGAGGCCTCAGAGACATTTGAATTCCTGGCAAAGAGAAAGGCTGCTATAGGTAACTGTCTGTCTTGCTTGGGAGCACATGAGCTGTAGAATTGCCATCTCTGCTTTTGATCCTGCACACAGGAGCCTTTAGATCGTTCTGTTGTAAACCTGTGGGTTGAAACACTTTTTGGGGTAAAAAAAAAGGTCAAAGGACCCTTTCACAGAGGTTGTGTATCAGACAATCCTTTATCTCAGACACTTCTATTATGGCTTATAACAGTACAAAAATTATAGTACCCAAGTAGCAATGAAAATAATCTTAAGTTTGGGAGGTCACTGCATTAAAGCATCCACAGCATTTGGTAAATTGAGAAACCCTGGTCTTGACAGAAGAACTATTTGTATCATGTGAGGTCTTCTTGACCCCCGGGGCTGAGTCAGGATCTGTAGAGAGCTAGTTACCAGCAGACCCATATATAGCAAGTATTCCCCTTGTTTCTCCTTTCCAATTCATAGTGCCTTTGCCCATTCCTTCGTGATGTTTCTCCATTAGGATGGACAGGTAGGGGCAACTGTAGTCCACTTCTTCTTTTTAGGAAACATGGATCCCTCTTAGTGTTGGGACTTTTGGAAGTAGCATGAGTGTTTCTGGAATTTGCTGTTCTCTAGTTTTTGCTTTCTGAGTGCAGCTCACCTAGATGTCCTGAGTTCTTATCTAGGTCTTCCTGAGAACCAGGGTCTGATGGGGTTGATGGTGTTTCTTATAAGTTAATAGGAAAAGGATAGCAGGGGCTTTGTATGCATTGGGTGTTTGCAGAAACCTGCAGAGCCACCTTCTGATGGAACTGAATCAGCTGAAGAAGAAGGTAGACATGCTGAGGAGGCACAGGAATAAGAAAGTGCTGGAAGATGAGGCACTGGTGCTGCAGTACTTGTGGGACTTAAAGGGGCTCCATAAGGACCAATAGGAAGAGGCCAGTGACTTCCAGAGTCAGGAACAACAGGTAGAGACAGGCAGCTTTGTCAGGCTAATGGTTAGCTCCATCTGCCCTTGTAACTTCTAGACGAGCTCATCCACCTACCTGTGCTTTCATCCATCATCTTACTCATCCACACAGCAATCTAAGTACATACCTCATGACAGCCAATTGTTCAGGTCTATGTCCAAGCACAAATATTTCTGGGGAATGAGCTTCTTGTGAGAAAGTGGATTATCAGCAAGCAAATCCTCCTCTGCTTAATACTTCAGCCCAAAGATGAGTACAGTTCAATAATACACCACACGCCTACAGGGTTTAGTGCACAGAGCTTTAAGTGAGTGAAGTCAGGGCTTGTGGCTTATTTGCTTGGCATCAGTCATATAATTCACATGTGAGAAGCAGCTTGCAAGGGTGGGGGGAATCCCTTTGCAAATGCCAAATGAGCAGTTCTTGATGTCATCTTTTTTGGGGTGACATGTGGCATTTCTCATCTTTGCTGTCTACATTTCAAGACAATCTCTTTAATCTGCCCAGGACAGACTCACACTGACTGAACTCTGACTAGCAGAGTGTTAGCCATGTTTTTTGTCAATGAGGCTGGAGTATTCTCCTTTTCTGTAGATTGCATTCTCCTGTTGACTGGATGACTATGGATGTGGGTAGGGATTCTGACAAGCTAGGGACATGGTGTCAGAGATTTAAGATTGCAAGAGGAAATTTTATGCAACCACTTCAGCATAGTCTGGCCAAGCAAAGCATGCTCACCATAGCAATTGTATCTTCCACCTTTTGTTTAGCATAGTGTAAGATACCGCTCAAATTGCTGGTATGCTATAACTAAACGAATGTGTTCTTGCAGCACGAGGTGCTTTTTTTTTGGTATTTTGCTCTCATTTACATACTCTGTGTGTGGTGGATAGGCTGCGGATATGTGTGTTTTTGTGTGTGTGTATATTTTCTTTTTTTGTATAGTATAGGCATGTGGTTTTTTTTTTCATGCACTTTTTCATGCATTTTCTTCATTTTCTAGAAGATCTCATTGGGTTTCATTTTCAGCCTCTGTCTTGAAATACTGTTTGCTCTTTCCCCCAGAAGCTGGCTGCTTTGCTTGCCTGGCTGATCATCAACCACTGGTATCCTTTGTAAACACTTGCATTTTTATTCCAGTGTGTGCATGCTTTTTGATACCCCTCCACTAAGAACACATACTCTAATTATCAGGAACAGGATAGTCTGGAGCAAAGGCTATAGTACTGCTGAGCAGAAGGACCTGGTCATGCAGAAGAAGAACAAGCAATAAAAAAAAAAAAAATCTGGTCTTGCTTGGTTGTCTCTCAGATGAAGTAGGAACAAAGCCTGGGAGGATCCTGTGGAGTGACTTTTGTGGGCTTCTTTCTGCTCATGGACAACCTGATGGTCACAGCCAGAAAGAGAACACATCAGAGTTTACATGGATCTAGTCTTCAGGACCTTCTGTCCAGGAAACAATATGTTTGATACTCAGTGAGTGTCTTCCTCCATTCCAAACTCTCTGATATGTTATGAGCTTGCTGTTTTTGAACACACAGAGATCCTCCTGTTTATAACTTTTAAGTGATGGGATTTAAAGGAGTGCATAACCATGGTTGGAAGAAACTACACTTTTATTGAGAAATACTGCCTGTAGACCTGAGATTGCCACCCTTGAACCCGGGTCTCTGCAGTTTCTGCCTATTTCTAGTGAATAGTGTTCTCTGGATAGAGAAGATTTAGGAGGTAGCTGGATGAACCCAGGCAGAGCCTCTGCTGCAGGGATGCCTAGAGCACTTCAGAGGAGTGTTCTGTAACAGAGTCCCATAAGAGCCAGCATACAGCATCCAGAGCTAGTCCTAAGTCTAACACATCATAATGAAAGTCATTTTTAAACAAACAGGATCACTTTCCCTCCCAGGTCCTTCCCTCCCTCCCTAACATGGTAGGGGGCAGTTGGTGTGGGGAGAGGGAAACCTGATCTGGTATTGGTAGAGGGAAAATGACTGAAGTCCTGATGTCTGGCAGAAAGAATGTAAACAGGCAGCCTCAGGAAACTGGACCCCCAGAATGCACCAGAGGCAGTGTCTTTTGCTTTGCAATTTTGTGAGGTCCCATTTGTCGATTCTCGATCTTACAGCACAAGCCATTGCTGTTCTATTCAGGAACTTTTTCCTTGTGCCCATATCTTTGAGGCTTTTCCCCACTTTCTCCTCTATAAGTTTCAGTGTCTCTGGTTTTATGTGGAGTACTTTGATCCACTTAGACTTGAGTCTTGTTTAAGGAGATAAGAATGGATCAATTTGCATTCTTCTACATAACTGCCAGTTGTGGCAGCACCATTTGGTGAAAATGCTGTCTTTTTCCCACTGGATGGTTTTAGCTCCCTTGTCAAAGATCAAGTGACCATAGGTGTATGGATTCATTACTGGGTCTTCAATTCTTTTCCATTGATCTACCTGTCTGTCGCTGTACTAGTACCATGCAGTTTTTAGCACAAGTGCTCTGTACTACAGCTTGAGTTCAGGCATGGTGATTCCCCCAGAGGTTCTTTTATTGTTGGGAATAGTTTTTGCTATCTTAGGTTTTTTTTTATTATTCCAGATGAATTTGCAAATTGCATTTTCTAACTCAGTGAAGAATTGAGTTGGAAGTTTGAATCTGTAGATTGCTTTCATCAGGATAGCCATTTTGACTATATCAATCCTGCCAACCCACGAGCATGGGGGATCTTTCCATCTTCTGTGTTCTTCAATTTCTTTCTTCACAGACTTGAAGTTCTTATCATACAGATCTTTCACTTCCTTAGTTAGAGTCACGCCAAGGTATTTTATATTGTTTGTGACTCTTGTGAATGGTGTTGTTTCCCTAATTTCTTTCTCAGCCCGTTTATCCTGTGTGTAGAGAAAGGGCATTCATTTGTTTGAGTTAATTTTATATCCAGCTACTGCACTGAAGCTGTTTATCAGGATTAGGAGTTCTCTGGTGGAATTATTAGGGTCACTTATACATACTATCATATCATCTGCAAATAGTGATAGTTTGACTTCTTCCTTTCCAATTTGTATCCCCTCGATCTTCCTTTGTTGTCGAATTGCTCTGTCTAGGACTTCAAGTACTATATTGAATAGGTAGGG
Organism: Mus musculus; assembly: GCF_000001635.26. Classification (NCBI taxonomy): domain Eukaryota; kingdom Metazoa; phylum Chordata; class Mammalia; order Rodentia; family Muridae; genus Mus; species Mus musculus. The sequence goes on along the minus strand of NC_000080.6, from coordinate 7,478,309 downwards.
AGAAAGTGGGCATCCTTGTCTAGTTCCTGATTTTAGTGAGATTGCTTCCAGCTTCTCTCCATTTAGTTTGATGGTGGTTTTCTGTAGATTGCTTTTGTCATGTTTAGGTATGGGCCTTGAATTCCTGATCTTTCCAAGACATTTATCATGAATGGGTATTGGATTTTGTCAAATGCTTTCTCAGCATCTAATGAGATAATCATGCGTTTTTTTTCTTTGATTTGGTTTATATTGTGAATTACGCTGATGGATTTGCGTATATTAAACCATCCCTGCATCCCTGGGATCCAGCCTACTTGGTCATGATGGATGATTGTCTTGATGTGTTCTTGGATTCGGTTTGTGAGGATTTTATTAAGTATTTTTGCATCCATGGTCATAAGAGAAATTGGTCTGAAGTTCTCTTTCTTTCTTGGATCTTTGTGTGGTTTAGGTATCAGAGTAATTGTGGCTTCATAGAAAGAATTGGGTAGAGTGCCTTCTGTTTCTATTTTGTGGAATAGTTTGAGGAGAGTTGGAATCAGGTCTTCTTCGAAGGTCTGCTAGAACTTTGCACTAAATCCGTCAGGTCCTGGACTTTTTGGGGCTGGGAGACTATTGATGACTGCTTCTATTTCTTTAGGGAAATGAGAGTGTTTACATCGTTAATCTGATTCTGATTTAACTTTGGTATCTGGTATCTGTCTAGGAAGTTGTTTATTTCATACAGGTTTTCAGTTTTCCTGAGTATAGCCTTTTGTAGTAGGATCTGATGATGTTTTGGATTTCCTCAGGTTCTGTTGTTATGTTATAAAGAACTCAAGTAGATAACCTTCATAAGAGCTAAGAACACAATCTAAAAATGAGGTAGAGAACTAAACACAACATTCACAACAACGCATCTTGAATGGCTGAGAAGCACTGAAGAAGTGTGCAAAGTCCTTTTTTTTCAGGTAAATGAATATCAAAATGACCCTGAGGTGGTGTCCAGCGTTATACTTTCCAGTGAAGAATGCTAAGATCAAAAAAACTCATGTGAAAGCATATGTTGGTGAGAATTTGAAGAAAGAGGAACATTCTTCCATTTCTGGTGGGACTGCAAAGTGCTATGGCAACTCTGGAAATCAAAATGGAGTTCCTCAGAAATTTTCAGATAGATCTACCTGAGAGCCAAGGACCAACCTTTCTGGTGCATGGCCTGCTACTTTCAGTTTTCACTTGATGGCTTGTTACTCAGATTTTCTTATTGGGCTATGACTTTGCTCTTGTCTTTCTGATTCTCAAGCAGTTCTCTGTTCTTACACATTGTTTTGAGGTACCTCTAGCCACTGGGATTTATTTATACCTTCAAATCCCTCTAAATTGGGGGACTTCTAATACTTGGAGAAGCTGAGTGACAAAAGCAAAGTATGTTGAGCCCTTTGGTGTCCAGTGCACACGAATCTATGGGAGTTTAGATATAATAATCCTCTAGAACATTCTTTAGGAAAGCAGCAGTATGCTCTCAGGTCCCTGTGTGACCTCAGTTACCTTTGCCAGCTTTGTGGGCTTCTCTACTGCTGGTCTGAGAACAATTGGAAACTCCTGGAATAGATGTCTCATATCTCATTTCCTTTGTCTTTGTTAGTATACTGATGGGATTCGGTTTGATGGAAATATAATCTCAAGAATAATTAATAAAACCAGTGCTTCTTACGGACCATCAGGATGAAGTACCAAGTTCAAGGACAGTTCTGCAAGAACTGCTCAAAGCCAGCCAAGTGGAACAAGAAGAAAGCCAAGCAGAAGTCATTCATTCCCAGCACCCTCAGCACCTTTCTCCAGGACAGGGTCACTCAGCTTTGGTAGAAGAAGGGATGACCTGAGATAGCTGCCACATATTCCCTCAGAAAAGAAGCAGCCAGCAATATTGGGGAAAGAATATAGGTGTCAGGGGGCAGAAAGCAGAGTGTAAAGTGAATAAATAAAAAGATATCAATAAAAAATATTTAATTATTTAAAAAAATTGGACAGAATGTATTGTTCTAGTAACTCTAGTGTGTATACACAGGCAATAACTTTAACACCCAGAGAGAATAGATGTTGTAAAGTAGGGTGCCTTTGGTATTGACATAAACTAGGAACATAGCAAAGATAAATAAAAAAGAAAGATGTTTGTCCCATAGATCCATTATTCTCCTCAAGTCGAAGTGTTTGTGCTCACTTTTACCAGAACTCTGGAAACCTCTGTTAATCCAGGTCTCAGGGCTCATCCAAAGTACAGTCCTGAACTGGCTGTGGCCAAGGGTTCCTGTGTTGTTGGCTGACCTCTGCCTCAGGCTTCAGAGGCACTGGAGGGGCAGTTTTGGCCTTCAGGTGGCAGCCATTCCAGGTCCCCTACCATACCAGATATCGAGTCTTCCACAGATGCCTGACATCTCAAAAATAGAAGCTTGGGTATTTCAAAGATTGGAATGGCACTCTACAGTCATGATGAGTTGATTATGTGAGACCATACAAGTTAACTAATGTCTGTATGACTGTTTTCTTTATTTGAAAGTGAGTAATGAGATCATCTCAGGAGTGGTTGCTAAGAATAAAATCACTGATTAACATAAATGATAGGACTGTACAGAGCATGGGCTTAATATTCTGGGTCCAGTGCAAATAGCTGGGAGAGTTCAAAACAAAACCAATAAAAGCAACAGGAATACAAACAACAACAATTGTTTAAAACCCTTTTGAGTGCTGAGATTACTGGCATGTACCAACTGTGGCTAACTTTTTTTGTTTTATAATTAACAACCAAACATACAAACAAACAAACATCCCTATTCCAATTCCAGCAGTTTGCATCAGAGAGAGCTGTGTGACACTGCATGCTGCTTCCTTTCCTCAGATAGCTCAGGTCGTCAGTCCTATACCAGGTCAGCTGGACCTAAGACAGTGTAGTTGAACTACTTGCTGTCACGACATGATTCTACAACAATCCTTTTCTTGGTAAAATTGAGCCTCTATAGAGTAAGCCCCATGTTGTTGGAACCAGGACCCTTTAGGCCAGCAAACACACAAGCCACCCTTAGTGAAAGAGAAAAGGAAAAATCACATTGGAAAAAAATATGCGCCCTAATTGTAAGAAAAAGCCCTCATCTTTGAAGCCATCACCTATCTCCCCCTGATTTTTGAGCTCTGCATATTGATATTGTGTGGCTCAAGAAGGTAGTGAAATTCAGATGTTTTCTGAAAGAAGATATACATGATTTTTCACTCTTAAATCTGTGAGGTTAGGGGGCACAGGTTCAGCAAACCAGCATAAGAACACAAAAGCCAGAGATGATAATGCCAAAGGGACAGCATCCTGACCTTATAGACACATTAAAATTGAGGTTTCATCTCAATTCAGGTCATTGCACTCCCAGCCCTACCTTCTGAGTATTATATTTGCTGTGAGTACAGTATGACGTTACAACCTGCAACACCCTCATTTCTCAACTTAGCAATTCTGGAAGACAGATATTGGAGAAGTAATTGCTATGAGGCTACAATGCAGTAATGTACAGTCCAGGATGACCACTACTCTCTGTTGCCCACTTAAATTGTCTGGTTGTATTTGAGAATGGGAGCATGTGCAGGATAATGTTTTGAAGAAGGGACAGCAAGTTAACCATTTATATTTGCCCTGTAGATGATTCCATATGTTCAAAAGAGTAGGGAGTTTTCTTTGTAAAAGATAGGGTTGTAAACCAGAGATTTTGTGAAACTCATGTATATATACATATACATATATATATATATATATATATATATATATATATATATATATATATGAAAAAATGCCCTCTGTCAAGGAATACACCGTAGAAAATATTGTCCATGTTTTGTACAATTAAACCTATAGGAGAAAGATATTTGCCTCTGTGAGACAGGAAAACCCTGGGAAATTGGAGTGTATGTCACATGAATTGACACAGCTGGTATATTTACTGTTGTGAAACATCTACTACATCCACAGTCCCTAGAGTTTTGGGTGCCAACAAAATCTCTTAAGCATGTCAGAGTCCTAACCAACGTTCCCCCTCAAAAGCACATGACATCTAATTAAGCAGTAGAATTCTCCAGCTTTGGAAGGAGAGGTTGCCAAAGGGGATCCCACGGGTCCATGAGAGGCTCCAGGAGAGGCACCCCAGAAAAGGACCAAGCTGGGCAGAACTAGTTAACAGGTAGGTCATGGCAGTTGCTAGTGACATCATCAGTAATGCCTTCCTTGGAGAATCTCTTGTATCTAGGATAGAACTAGAATCTTCTGTGTTGTCACCTGTGTTGTGGTGACAGCAACTGCCTGTGGTTCATCCCTTCTGTTTGCTCTGGGTTCACCAGCAGGAATGTTTTCCTGGCTGCTCAGGCTATTTCAGAAAGAGAATGGCGATGAAGGAGAGACCAGACCAACAGAGAAGGAGGAGGAATCCTTTCTCATGAAAAAGGAAGAAGGAAATGGTTATGGAGAAGGCACAGTGAGTCCTGGGCAGAGTTGGGGAACTTCCTGGTAGAGGTAGGCTTGAGCTGGGCCTTCCAGGAGTAGGTCTTACAAGATGAAGCCTTGGACTTTGTCAATGTCAGACAAAGAGTCAAGAATTTCTGATGATGAGTTTGACAGAGCCAGGAATTGACAAACCTGCAGCTACTTTTCTGGGATCTATTTAATTTCATTTTGAGTAGCAAAAAATGTCAGGAGTGGGCACTATGAGAATAACAGTGTGTCCTTTCATGGAAGGGAGTTGAAGCACTTCATCTTCCAGATTACTGTAGGTAACTTGAGTCTCTGATGAAAAGAACAGAGAAGGATGCTCCCCTGGTCATGTTATGTGGTGAGGACTCAGACACTTTGGATTTGAAGACACACGATTAATTAGTGCTTGATAGTGCTAAGCACTATGAACTTCAGGATTTCCCTGCGTCCCATCTGATATGACCTGACAATGTTCCCCATATCTTTATGTCTGAGGCAGCTTATACATTTCAAGGCAACCGGGCCTGTAACAGGGAGTGTGGCATATGTCTGACAATGGTGGTTAGGAAGAGGAACATAGCTTAGCAAACCAGCTGGAAGATAGCTTTTCTGCTCTTTTAGGAATTCACTGTCTTTATCTTTTCTCTCCCTCCATCTTCTTCTTGGGACTCAGAATGGTCTCCCCTGCCCCTGGGCCATCAAGTATGCAAATTCTTTTGTGTTTACCTATCTGCAGGGTCTGCTAGAAATACTTCAACCCAAAATTCCAAAATGACTAAGAAGAGATCCAAAAGAAATGAACTAGAAGAACTGAAATTGGATATGAGGAAGATCAGCAATGACATGGAGGAAATGTGTGGAATCCTGAACCTTTACATGTATGAGGATTTGAACTACAGGTAGGAATTATGCCCAGTACCCTGTTGACTGTATTGTGCCATCTGTTAACCCAATTTCCTTCCATGAATGGAGTGCATCATCTCCCATCATTCAATTAAGTAGCCCTGACAGGTGTTTAATTGTTGGATAAACAAGGTGCTGTGTGTTTATTATCATCTTCTTTTGTACTTGACCTTGGGGTTTTTGCATTCTGATTGTTGCTGTGAACAGCTAGAATGTCCTGCTCACACTTACTGTCTCTCAGTGTGTGAATGCAATGCCTGCAGGCTTCAAGGCTTTACTCTGATATTGTTCATTATATTCTGAGAGATGGCACCTGTCTGGATTTATTTGGCATTCTAATTGTGTTTGTGTGTGTGAACATAGTTGCGTGTGTTTTGTTCAGGACTGGGGCTCTGGGACCTTTGATGGGGTCTGAGGATTTGTGTGATGCACAGTTTGCAGGTCCTGTTAGTGTTGAGTCCATAGAGGTCCAAAGTGATCACCAGGGAAGTTTGCTCCTGGTGTTTCCTTGTTGTCACACAGGAATCTCCTGGAGGAGATGTGATAAAGCCTTTCTCTTGTAAATACTAGTTGTGTCCTCTGGGAATTCACATAACAACAGGAACCAAGGAATGAGAATCCCTGCCTTAAAAATAAGAGGAAAGTCATTACAGATATCTACTGGACCCTTGCCTGTGGCACAGTGTAGTGTAAAATTGTCATAGAAGTACTCTATTCCTACATGCTTGCCCGGGAAGCCCTTGAAGGTCAGCTAGCTCCATTTGGTCTCCTGGCTCTGCTGTCCTCTGCCCAGGATAGTAAGTTTAATTAGCACCTAGGGGACCCAGTTTGAATGAGCCAGGATGTGGCATGCACTTGGCTTGGGTAGTACATGATATAGCCTGTTTGCACATGATTATTGATTCCTTAATTCAGCATATTATTTGCTTCTTGGGCCATGCCACAGGATGAACACTGAATTCAACATCATTAAATCACAACATGAGAAGACAATGTTGGATATGAATAAAATGATCCAGTCCATAATTGGTTCCATGCAGTACTCCAAGGAACTGATAGAAGATAACTATTCCTACAGGTGAGTCAGTGACACAAATGAGACCCCCAGAACTAGGCAGGGAATGCTTCTGTCCTTTTAGGACTTTGAACAAAAGCAAGGGTTCTGGTTCTATGCTATCTGTTTTTTATTTAGGAACCCTGCCCTGAGGCAAGGGTCTTGGATTTGTACCTCTTGGACACAGGTGTCCTAAGTGTGAAGAGTGTCCAAGACCCTCCAATCTTTATTCTTCCAAATTCAAGATCCTCTACATAGAAAACTTTTCCACCACGCTGGGAATATCCAGGAACCCTGAACCTCTGGGTTTCTGACCACAGATTAAAAGATCTAGGATTCCCAACAAAAATGTAAAGATTGCACACCTGTTTGGTCGTCTCACCTCTCTCAGAGGGGCTAAGCCCTCTCCCTGCTGAAGGTTTTATGGTACCACAGACCTATAATCAACCATGAGGAACATTTCCTCTTCTGTCATGTATATGGTGTACTCTTGGTGTCAGGGTTTTTAGAAGTTTGTTGAGTCCTGTGGAATATGGCTGGTATCTTGATATGACCTGCCTCTGTTTGGTGCTCCTATGTAACTGTGGACTCTTCTGGGGGCTGTCTGGGAATCAGGGCCCTTGCAGGGATCATAGGACTTGTAGGAGTGGCAAGCCAATGGAATCTGGCTGGGAATCACCAATTTTTCTTTGTGGATCAGCATTAAGGAGGACCACCTCCTCCGTGAGTGCACTCAACTCCACGAAAACGTAAGGATATTACTGAATGAGAACAGAAGGCTGCTGGTGGAGCAGGCTGGCCACAAGTGTCCTGTGGGGAAGAAAAGAGGTTCTCTGAGGAGGCCAGCAAGAACATCTGTGTCCCAAGTGCCAAGGAACACCAGGTAGGATGATGTGTATCAGAGGCAGATTGCCCTCATGTCTAAACATAAACATAGACAATCAAATGTAATAGTCCACCAACTTCTCCAGGCACTCACCTATGTTTCCTCCAAGTGTTTGTTTATGTGATCATCTACAGGGCTCTCTGTGGAGGTAGCCTGGTTCAAGAAACTGCATATTTGGCATGCAAATGTTCCTGCTCTGCTATAATCACTAAGGGAGATAGGTTGATTAGACATCACAACACTATATGCCTTAAGTTTGAAGGGTGCTGTGTTGGAGCCCTTCTTGAGAATAGCAAGAGCTTTGAGGGAAGAAGTAAAGGCCTGTAGCTCATTTGCTTTACAGGGAACTTGTGAGATTCTAGGTAGGAAATAGTTTGCAGGGATGACAGCATAGTTTAATTGACAAATAAGTGGATTTCATTACTGTCTTTTGGCGGCTTTTCTATTCCCCCCTTTTCTGCTCTATCTCAAAATGGTCTCTTCAGGCTTCATATATCTTGGTTCACACTGAGAGAGCCTGAGTAGCAGCTTGTCAGTTCAATTTTCTTTGAGTGCTGTTGGAGTGGTCATTCCTGGGCCTTAGAGTCTGGAGTTGGCTGGATGACCAGAGATGATAGAAAGGCTTCACACAGGCTCAGGTTTGGTGTGTGATTTCTGAGGCTTCATGAAAAAATTTCTTAATATATGCCCCCAAATTGGACCATTGTTAGATGTTTCTCTCCCCCCCTCCCCCCAGACAGGGATTCTCTGTGCAGCACTGGCTGTCCTGGAACTCACTCTGTATACCCGGCTGGCCTCAAACTCAGAAATCTGCCTGCCTCTGCCTCCCAAGTGCTGGGATTAAAGGAGTGTGCCACTATGACCCTGCTTCTCTCGTGCTTTTTCTTCCTCTAAAATAATCGCAGAGTCCTTGGGTCTCCCTTGAAACATTACCTCTGCATAGTCTGAATTATCTTGGTCCTGAACCATAACAGATACCTCATTGTTTTCTGCTCAGTTATGATTTTATGTGAATAAGTCTGCGTGTGCTTGTGTGTGTGTCTGTGACTGTGTGTCTGTGTGTTTCTTTTTGTGTATGCATGGTTTTTCCGACCTGTGTCTCAATCAGCCTCAGTGGGGGCTGAGAGAAATGAGGACCTTCAGACAGTTCTGGTAGTATAAAACTGGTTATGTCTGTTAGAAGCCATGTTCAGAAAGTGGAAAAGAAGTCCACTTTGACCCAGTGCTTCCAGAACAAGGAGGAGTTATCCACAGAGTCTAGGGTGCTCAGGGTTATAGTGGTCCTCAGAGCATCCCTGAAGGAGAAGCTATCCTGATGTCCATCTGCTGAAGGATGAAAAGGCCCTGTGTGGTGCAGCCCTTCCATGAACTCAGTGTGAGATAATCCATGCAAGCTTTTGTCCTTCAACTAGTCAGCCTTATCCTACTCAAAATAGCCCTGACACAGTCACATTCTGGGGAGAAAACGTTTCTTTTGGATCCTGGTTGTAGACAGTTCCTATTACTTTGGGCTCATGCCTTTGGACACCAAGTCAGTTAGGTGATGGAAAAGGGAGATCCTATTGGAAGAAATTGTTTACTTTAGGACAAGTCTGAAACAGGGAACAAGAGCCTGGTCCACCACCAACATGTGAGCCTAGGCTGGGAAACAAACCTATTCTACACAGCCTTGGGAACTTGCTGAGCCAGATTGGATAATAGGACAAGAACCCTGATTCCCAGACCGTTTTATGAGTGGAAAGCATATCACTGATTGCGCTGCCTATATGCTATGCCCACTAAGTACCTTTCCCATTCAAGATTTGTTTTTTTATTCCTGCAAAGTATCCTGGGAGATTTTTATATTTGTATTAACCACGAAACTAAAAAGGTCACTGCAAAACAATATGCTTGTATTGCATAAACACAAATATTATGTGTGTTTGAGAGTGTGCCCTGCAATAGTCATAGATGTACAGGGGTGTTGTTCTGTTTCTTCATGACCATCACTTTTAAGGTTCATTGCCCAGCCTTGGGAATATTTTTATTTAGCACACTCTTGCAGATTCTAGGAACCATGAATTACCCATGGGTATTGTGTTGTATGGTGTCTCTGGTTATTTGCAGATAGAAGATTGACAAGAGGAACCCTGTGAGGTTCCTGCACTGGAGAAATAACCATAGCCTTCACTTCAGTTCAGGGCATGCTCCCACCCCATAAGGAATCCACATGGTTTCTAGGTAGCACACATCTCTCTTGAACTCACATTCAAACATTGCTACAATGTTATTACTCAATATAATGTACCCGCACAACTGGGGAAATGTGGTGTTTTTTAGAACTCCAGTATAATGTGTAGTTGACGGTTCAGTTTCTAGCAGTTTTTTTTTTCCATTTTTTATTAGGTATTTAGCTCATTTACATTTCCAATGCTATACCAAAAGTCCCCCATATCCACCCACCCCCACTCCCCTGCCCACCTACTCCCCCTTTTTGGCCCTGGTGTTCCCCTGTACTGGGGTATATAAAGTTTGCAAGTCCAATGGGCCTCTCTTTCCAGTGATGGCCAACTAGGCCATCTTTTGATATATATGCAGCTAGAGTCAAGAGCTCCGGGGTACTGGTTAGTTCATAATGTTGTTCCACCTATAGGGCTGCAGATCCCTTTAGCTCCTTGGCTACTTTCTCTAGCTCCTCCATTGGGAGCCCTATGATCCATCCATTAGCTGACTGTGAGCATCCACTTCTGTGTTTGCTAGGCCCCGGCATAGTCTCACAAGAGACAGCTACATCTGGGTCCTTTCAATAAAATCTTGCTAGTGTATGCAATGGTGTCAGCGTTTGGATGCTGATTATGGGGTGGATCCCTGGATATGGCAGTCTCTACATGGTCCATCCTTTCATCTCAGCTCCAAACTTTGTCTCTGTAACTCCTTCCATGGGTGTTTTGTTCCCAAATCTAAGGAGGGGCATAGTGTTCACACTTCAGTCTTCATTCTTCTTCAGTTTCATGTGTTTAGGACACATGCTCCACTATGTTCATAGCAGCCTTATTTATAATAGCCAGAAGCTGGAAAGAACCTAGATGCCCCTCAACAGAGGAATGGATACAGAAAATGTGGTACATCTACACAATGGAGTACTACTCAGCTATTAAAATGAATAAATTTATGAAATTCCTAGCCAAATGGATGGACCTGGAGGGCATCATCCTGAGTGAGGTAACACATTCACAAAGAAACTCACACAATATGTACTCACTGATAAGTGGATATTAGCCCCAAACCTAGGATATCCAAGATATAAAATATAATTTGCTAAACACATGAAATTCTAGCAGTTTTTAATAGGTGAGAAAGAATTCCAAGCTCAGGTGCTCTATGGCACTTGGGATGCACGTTATGATCTTAGCTGATAGGACATGTTGGTTTGTCCAGCTGAATAGAGCTGTTCTGGGAGAGACAGCTCAATTTACAAATGCTTAACTGGCCTTTGTTTCTTTCTTCCCTAAGTGTGATATAGTCCAGCAGAAAGCAGAACATGGCACAGACCACGACATGATCTCCCTCAAAGAGAAGTGCTGGAGGAAGAGCACTGAATGTGCACAGGAAATACACCACTGTTGCCTCTCATCCCTAATAACCATGGCTGTAATGGGCTGTATGCTCCTCTTTTATTTTGTTTCTTTGGTATGAACAGGCCTTAATTTCATGTAGCCTCTGGCCCAGGAAGAGTTTAAAGGGACATTTAAAGGGACTCAGAGAAATGCTGAGACACATCAAGAGCTGCTGGGCATCCAGGAAGAATCTGAGTGCAAATTTATCTTTTCCTGATGGGTCATCATCAATAATTACATGGAGATCAGTCAACAAAATTGTAAAACCTTGGATCCAAGTCTACAACATGTGTTCTGCTTTGACTTGGGAGGCCATATCCTTCAGACCCACACTCCAAAAGGAGAATGTTGCTTAAATTTCTCCTGCAAAGTTTGTTACCTCCAGGAACTACTTTTCTACTAAGTTGCCAAGGACACCCACAGGCTGTAAGCCTGTGCTACAAAATGAGCAGACTAAGAATTTTGCTTTGCACAATTTTTGTGGTTTGATTTTGGTTTGAGTTTTGATTAGTTTAGTTATTTGTTTTTTCTTGTTTTCATTCAAAGTTTTGTTATTTATTGGTTATTTATTGTTCTTTTAATTAATTTGATATTTTGATAAGGTTATACACAGTACATATTGACTGTCAGCTTTCAGTTACAATTGAGTACATTGCATTTATTCTTATGACTAACACAGTGATCTCCACTCTTCACTCTAAGAGCCTTGTTATTTCAGGTGTGATCATGAAAGCCCACAGATATCAGACCCAGATGGATCTCTGCACTCTTCATGGGACTTGGGCTCCATAGTTTCTTCTGAGCCGGACTTAACTACAAAGTCCTTCATACATTCAGTATGGAGAGTTTGTCCAACTGTCTGGATAGGAACTTAATGATGGAAAACTTACCCATGCTGCATCGTTGCTGTCAAATATTTAGCTACTGTGAAAATCCTGTGGATGATGGTGTTGAACGCATTAATGGCAAATACATCAGTATTTCTGTAATAGCTCTCATTAAATCAAAGCATAGTCTAAGGGAATAAAAAGCTGTCAGAAAACACAGCAGTGTATGCTTCTGCGTTCCTTCAAATATACAATCACTGGTAATTGCAAGTGGTTTCTGTGGGGGTCCTTCAATGTTCATTTTATTACTTTATGATTCACCTGTGTCTGCCAAAAAACATCATTCAAAAACAATGAAGATTGTAATTAGGTATCATCCTATAAAATCCTAACAAATGCCTTTTTTATTTGATATTTTCTTTACTTACATTTCAAATGCTAAACCCTTTCCTAGTTTCCCCTCTGAAGATCCCCTGTTTACTACACCAACCCCTGCTCCCCAACCCACCCACTCCCTTCATCCTGGCCTTGGCATGCTCCTCTACTGGGGCATAGAACATTCATAGGACCAAGGACTCTCCTCCCAGTGATGACCAACCAGGCCATCCTCCTCTACACATTTACCTAGAGCAATGAGTTCCATCATGTGTTTTCTTTGTTTGGTGGTTTAGTCCAAGTGATCTCTGGAGGTACTGGTTAGTTCATATTGTTGTTCCTCTTATGGGGCTCTAAACCCTTCAGCTCCATAGGTCCTCTCTCTAGCTCCTTCACTGGGGACCCTGTGCTCTGACCATTTGATGGCTGTGAGCATGTACTTCTGTATTTGTCAGGCACTGGCAGAACCTCTCAGTTGGCAGCTATATCAGGCTCTTGTCAGCAATCTCTTGTTGGCATCCGTAGTAGTGTCTGGTTTTTCTGGTTGTTTATGAGATGGATCCCCAGGTGAAGCAGTCTCTGGATGGTCATTCCTTCAGTCTCTGTTTCACATTATGTTGCTGTCACTCCTTTCATGGGTATTTTGTTCCTCATTCTAATAAGGATCAAAGTATCCTCACTTTGGTCTTCCTTTTTCTTGAGTTTTGTATGCTTTGCTATTTGTATCTTGGGTATTCCAAGGTTCTGGGCTAATATCCCCTTATCAGCAAGTACATGTCATATGTGTTCTTTTGTGATTGGATTACCTTACTCAGGATGATATCCTACAGATCCATCCATTTGTCTAAAAATATCACGAATTCATTCTTTTTAATAGCTGACTAGTTCTTCATTGTACAAATGTACCGTATTTTATGTATCCATTCCTCTGTTGATGGAAATCTTGGTTCTTTCCAGCTACTGGCTATCATAATTAAGGCTGCTATGAACATAATGGAGCTAGTGCAGATTCAAGGCAATTTATATACTACATAGCCTATAAATCATCGTTGTTACCCGACTTGAAAGGGACACAGCAAGTCAGACTCATCTGTCATTTGGGGACAATAAGTCTTGAGAGTAACTTTTAGGATATTTCAAGTTTAAGACAAGCTTAAGTAGAGGACCAAAAGGGGAACGTGGCTGTTATCAGTCTGCAATCAGTTGACCCCTAGAAAGGTTGTTATAGTTAAGTGCTATATGACTCTACAAATCCTCTTGTAAGGGGTCAGATTAACCCTGCAATTGAAAACATTACCAAACCAGGAATGTGCTATGCTGAGCACTCACAGAGAGTTATGAGGAGCTCCCCTAGGCTCCTTTTACAGCAAGTAAAAATAGACAAAGAGATCAAATATCCTAATATCACAAGATGATAAACCTAACAACTGTAGATTTTACTGAGTATCAGCAAGTTTAGATTCTTGGCCATCTATAGATTTACATGCAACATCTGTATCGGGGACAATACATAAGGAGGTGGCTGCTCAATAGCATGACAAACAACCAAGAAGAGCCATAGCCTCTACCACTCTACTCTGGATGCTGAGACTAAATAACTTTAGTTTTTCACCACCTGTCCCAGGACTGCTCGCATCATTTCTTGCATATGTTTACTCTAGCACTTGTCTACCTTGGGTACAAACCCAGAGGACAGTCCCACAGCCCAAAGAAGAGGCTCCACTCCACACACTCACTCTATCATGACCAGGATCTTAGAATCCCAGGATCCCAGAATCCCAGGAGTTAGTCACACAAGAATCTTAGAGTCTCACAGGCAACTTGTCTCCCAGGAACTGCGACACACCCAGAATCTCAGGGTCACAGGATCCCGGAATTTTACACCTGTATCCTTATAGCTTTAATGATCAAGGACAAGGATGCAGCTGGGACTGAGTGTGTGAAGAAGATGCAGGACATGTTCAACGCTGAGATCCTGTTGTCTAGACATTCTTAAGCTCTGCAGATGTGGGCTCACAGATGCATCTTTGCACTCAAAGGACATATATTGATTTAAAAATTAGAATTACCTTCAATCTTGCTATTTCCTTAGAGAAGTGAGGTAGGATTTCTTCCTTGGGGAAACAATTTTTCCATGCTTTCTTAAGCACTTCAGTTTTACTTTGAAATCTTTTGAAATGACTTCCTGAAGATGCACAAACTGTGATTCCCTAGGCTCATGTTGAATATCCTTCAAAGTCTTGTCAGCAGACTGATCTAAGAGTAGGGACCAGATGTCATTGTCATAATTCTGTTCAGGTTTGTACTTTAAACTTTTGCTGAATATGTGCTCGCAGAAAGTTTTTTTTCCAGAGGTCTTGTTTTCAAAATAACTCTGTCTTTACATATTACAATGTATGGATTAAGAAAAAGGGGCAACTACTTACTGATTCTCAGTTAAATATCTTCTTATGTGTTCCTGTACTCACACAATCACTAGAAATTGTTAATCAGTCCAAATCATTTATTTTAGTAGAGTAGACTATAACCATGAACCAATATACTTAGTTTACTATTGATGACTGTGTTGATTACAATAAATACATGAATGATAGGACTGTACAGAGTATGGGCTTAATTTTCTGGGTCCAGTGCAAATAGCTGGGAGAGTTCAAACTAAAATTAGTAGAAACAGCAGGAATACTAACAAATCCCAAAGATCCAATATTCTCCTCAAGTCTAAGTGTTTGTGCTCACCTTTACCAGAACTCAGGAGACCTCTGTTCATCCAGGTCTCAGGTCTCACCCAAAATACAGACCTGAACCAGCTGTGGCCAAGTTTTCCTGTGTTATTGGCTGACCTCTGCCTCAGGCTTCAGAGACCCTGGAAGGGAAGGCTTGGCCTTCAGGTGGCAGCCATTCCAGGTCCTCTGTCAGATAATGGAGTCTTCCACAGAGGTCTGTCATCTCAAAAATAGAAGCTTGGGTATTCCAAAGATTGGGATGCCACTCTACAGTCATGATGAGTTGGTTACATGAGATCATACAAGTTAACTAATGTCTGTATGACTGTTTTCCTTATTTGAAAGTGAGTAATGAGATCATCTGAGGAGTGGTTGCTAAGAATAAAATCACTGATTAACATGAATGATAGGACTGTACAGAGCATGGGCTTAATTTTCTGCCTCCAGTGCAAAGAGCTGGGAGATTTCAAAACAAAACCAATAGAAACATCAGGAATACTAACTACAACAACTTTTTAAAAACCTTCTGAGTGCTAGGATTGCAGGCATGTACCAACTCTGCCTTATAATAAACAAACAAACAAACAAACAAACAAACAAACAAACATCCCTATTCCAGTCCTAACAGTTGCCTCAGAGAGAGCTGTGTGACACTGCATACTGCTTCCTTTCCCCAGATAGCTCAGGTCTTCAGTTCTCTACCAGGTCTGCTGGACCTAAGATACTGTAGTTGAACTTCTTGGTTCCATGGTATGATTCTGCAACAATTCTTTTCTTGGTAAAATTGAGCCTCTATAGAGTAAGCCCCTTGTTGGTGGATCCAGGACCCTTTAGGCCAGCAAACACAGGAGGAAATGTGGAGATAAGGTGTGGAGCAGAGAATGAAGCTAAAGCCATCCTGAGCCTTCCCCACCTGGAGATCCATCCCACATACAGACACCAAGGCCAGACACTATGGAAGATGCCAATAAGTGCTTTCTGAGAGGAGCCTGCTACAGTTGTCTACTCAGAGGCTCCACCTGAGAGTGACAAATACCAAGGCACATTTTTGCAGCCCCTCTTTGGAATGAGCATAGAGTCCCCAGTGGAAGAGTTGGAGAAAGGACTGAATGAGCTATAGGGGGTTGCAACCATAGGAAGAACAACAATATCAACCAACCATATCCCCTAGATATCCCAGGGACTAAACCACCAATCACACATGGACTGGCCCATGGCTCTAGGCACATGTGTGCCAGATGACAGCCTTCTTGGACATCAATGGGAGGAAAGGCCCTTGGTCCTTTAAAAGCTCCATGCCCCGGTGTATAGGAATGCTAGGCTAGCAAGAGAGCACTGTGTGGTGGAGCACCCTCATAGAAGCAGTTCAAAGGGGCATGAGGTAAGTGGGTTTTAGGCAGAAAACCGGAAAAATAGCTAACATTTGAAATGTAAGATTAAAGTGTTTTAAAATAGAAAAAGAAATGATTTGAAGACCGAGAAATTAAACTAGACTGATGGACACTTGATCATGGACAAAGTCATGAATATGCAATGCAAAAAGAAACATCTTCAATAAATGTCGCTGGTCTAACTTGGAGTAAGTATGTAGAAAAATGAAAGTAGATGCATATTTGTCACCTGGCACAATACTCAAGGCCAGGTGAATTAAAGAACTCAACATAAAACCAGATTCACTGAATCTAACTGAAGAGAAAGCAGGAAAGACCGTCAAACTCATGGGAATGGGGATAAATGTCATAAACAGAAGTCCAATAGCTCAGACTCTAACATCAAAATTTATAAATGGGCCACAAGAAACTGAAAAGCTTCTATAAGACAAAGGGCATAGCCAATAGGACAAATTGGCAAACTACACATTAGGAAAAAAACGTTCACCAACAATGTCAAGGTCTGCCTGATCCAAAGTCAGGACTATGAAGCTCAACCCTATCTCAGAAAAGCAAAGCTAAACAAAAATAAAAATAAACGTTTGTCAAGAAAGCACTAGGTAGAAAAGTACTCTCATCTGTCTGAAATGCCCAAACGTGGTGGTGTGTGCTGTAGATTCAGCTACTCAGGAAACTGAGGCAGGAGGATGGTTTGAGGTCAGGGATTAGGTGGGAAGAACATAACAGACCCTGTCTCCTTATAAAAATAACCCAAATAACCCAAAAAACACCCACATCTGTAAAACAAAAAGCCCCAGAGTGAGAAATAAGTGCATAGGTATGTGTGTGTGTGTGTGTGTGTGTGTGACAGAGAGAGAGAGAGAGATAGACAGAGACAGACAGAGACAGAGAGAGAGAGAGAGACAGAGAGGTGGTGCTAGCCCAGGGGAGCTTAGAAATAGTGACCATCTTTATTTCAGCTCCTAGAATGGTGGTTTTACCCGCACGGCCATCACATTCATTTGAGAACATTTTCTGTACCACACATCACCACTTTTAAAATCTTTTTTAAACAGGAGGATCTTATAATGCTTCTGTAAGCATGGAGTTTCTGCTGCTTCCCAATTTTAATGTTTCGCATATCACGTGTTTAGAATGCACTGAAAGCCTCAGCTTTGTCAACCACGATGTCAGTGGTTCTTTCTCAACCTGTGGGTCACAACCCCTGTACAGGATACCCCGCATATCAGATATTTACATTAAGACTCATAACGGTAGCAAAATTACAGTTAAGAAGTAGCAATGGAAATAATTTTATGGTTCAGGTCATGAGGAACTGTATTAAAGAGTCACAATTATGAAGGATGAGAACCACTGCTCTGGCCAATCATATCTGACTCTGTCTGTTCCCAGAGCAAGGCAGGTGCTTTGTAAATGTGTGCCTGTGTCATTCTGCCCACTTTCTCCATTTCTCTCCCGGGTTTAATTCTGTGTACTGTTCTTTTTTTTTTTTTTTTTTTTTTTGTTCTACGCACTCTGTCTCGGGCTTTGTTTTGGTAAAGTATGGACAGGCGACTGTGATCTAAGAAGGTTATGTTGATCAGGCAAGACGTTCAGTAAGGGCACACCATGTGATCTCCCGGACATTCTCACAGCACTGCTGAGGGAGGAAGTAGATGTTCTCTTCACATCCACCATAACAACCCCAGAGGGTACCATGAGGACACTCTCTCCTGTAAGGCCCATAGAGAAACTCAGATTTCAACTGAGTGACAGCTGCCACTCAGGGGATCCAAGTGAGACACTACTAGTTCTGGGTAACATAGGCACAAAGGTGCAAGTAGTTTTTATTCCTTTGGCTTTTTGAGGCAATGTCTCTCAAAGGCCTTGAACCCCTGATCCTTCCCACCCTTTCAAATGATTTCTAAAGACTGAATAAGTATCAGGGATTTTGAATTACCTTTTCCTTAAACTGGATTCTCTTGTAGAACTCGGGCTATGTTGTGTTTTATTTTGTTTTTCGTTTTCACTTCCACAGAGTTGAAATGTTTTGGGTTGAACAGGATGTTAGAATGCAAGGGAAGTCTGTCAGTTCTTGGTGGCTTTAAAGATCGGAGTGAAATGATGAGACCCTTGTATAACAATGCTTGAAAGCATTTTTAGACGGTTTCACAATATGTTATTGTGAGATCAGTGTTGATAACATGAGCCTCTGAATAATTCTTTTTTTATTATAGTGTATGTGGGTTTCCCCTTTCCCTTCCCTCCTTCCATTTACCTCCATCTCTCCCTCCATCCATCCCTCCACCCCTCTCTCCACCCTTTCTTTCCCTCCCTCCCTCCCTGCTTTCTTCCTTCCTTCCCTTTCTTACTTCTATGAGCTTGCATAAAGGAGGAATAGAGCCAGGAGAAAGAGTGGAGGATGCAAAGATAGGCGGTGATGTCACACCTCACATTTTCACTTCTGTTTATAAACTAGTATGTACATTATTCATGATGGTCTCTAGTTATATTTTTTATATTTTAATGTTCACAATTTTATTACAAACATCCTTAAAAAGGAGATACTAGTAGTATGAATGCCTATGAAGTTGGCCGTGTTACCACATGCAAGACATTAAAGAAACTACTAAGTATTTATGAACACTCAACATCAAAACTTTAAAAATCTAAGTATATAGTAGCCTCCAAAAAACCTCCAGCTTGCAGATGGTGGTGGAGTAACCATTACTACATCACCAAGGAGGCAGGAGCAGGGGGTATCTGTGTGAGTGTAAGCCTAGCTTGATGACAGAGAAACTGCTTCAAACAAACAAATGAACACATAAACAAACCCTGGGGGGAGGGGAAGCTACAGACTGTATTAAAAACTTCTTTCTCTACCACAGTACTAGGGATTGAACTCAGGACCTTGTGAATATTAAGTTAGCACTGCAAGCACCCACTACTGAGCTATATCCTGATAACATACAATAAAAAAATTCATACATGTATACAATGTATCTTAATTGTAGTCATTCCTTGTTCACTCCCTCTAGCATTACCACTATCACCTCCTGCCCCCAACAGGTCTCCCATACTTTTGGAATCACCACACTTCCCTCAACAAGTCTCCTGTATCCCTCCCAACTTCATGTTGTTTCATAAAATCACACACTAAGTCCCACTGGTGCTGCCTGTATTCATGCATGCCTGCTGGGTCATACACAGGGGTGTGGGAAACCTGCCAATGGCCACCTTTCTCAAAGGAAAGTGGCTCTCTGTCCTTTAGCAGTTATCAGTTGCCATTAGCAACTCAGTAAGGGAAGGGCATGGGGTATTGAGAATCCCTCCCCCTCCACAATGGAAAGTTTAACACTCCGGATCTTGTGAAGGGCTTGCACAGGTAAACACAGCTGCTGTGAACGTGTGTGTGTAACAGCCATGGTGTGTTCAGAGGCCAGCCTCTCACAGTATTCTTCTCCATTCATCAGGTTTTTACACTCACTCTTTCCATAGCTTCTTCAATACTGTTTCCTGAGCCTTAAAGTAGGTAGGGATCCTATACAAAACAAAAAACTGTATGGTATTTATAGAGAAGCCAGTGTTAACCTGTACTTAAGTTTCACATTTATAATGAAATAGTAACCGGGCTTCCACAAATTCCATGGGAATCGCAGACTAACCATTTGGTTTTCCTCTGCCTCATGTCCTCCTCCTTCTCGTCCTCCTCATCCCCATTATCCTCATCATTGTCGTCGTCCTCCTCCTCCTCCTTCCCCCCTCCCTACTTCCACTTCTTTTTCTCCTCCTTCCTCTTCTTCTCCTCCTCCAATTTCTTCTTATTCTCCTTGTCCCCCTCCCCTCCTCCTCCTCCTCCTTCTTCTACATCATCCTTCTCTTTTTCCTCCTCCATCTTCTCCTCCTCCTTTTCCTCTTCCTCATCTTCTTCATCTATTCATTCTTCTTTGAGCCTCCTGGCCCACCAGGGCCCTTCTATCTTTCATCACCTCTGCACACTCAAGGTATGCAATATCCTGTAGCTCATACTTCCTTTAGTTCAGCTGCCTTCTCTTCACATGGTGGTCTATCTTGGGCTGTCTGCTCAGACCACATCTCACCCAATTTCCTTGCTACATTCCCAGTGGACAAGCCCTGGGATTCAATCATGATCTTTGGACAATATTCAGAATGAAGCAGGAAGAAAGCAAGCGGTAGTCTTTTGTGAGTATCTGAGTCTTCATTCTTCTTCCGTTCTTTTCTTATTGCCTTAAGAGGAACATAATTCTTCATCAGCTAT
Source organism: Mus musculus (assembly GCF_000001635.26). Lineage (NCBI taxonomy): Eukaryota > Metazoa > Chordata > Mammalia > Rodentia > Muridae > Mus > Mus musculus. The sequence goes on along the minus strand of NC_000080.6, from coordinate 7,457,831 downwards.
CATAGCCTCAGAGCAAGCCTTGTCACTTGGAGCTGTATCTTCAGGTTTCACCTTTTCCTTTGTAGGCATGAAGGTCCTATCTAAGAACTCACCAAAGCTGGACTGGACCCAGGCATTTCTTTCTGTTCTCCTGGAAGTCTGCAGGAAGACAGCTCCTGGGCCTTTTCTTCCTCCAGCCAACCAAGTCTCCTTTACCCAAGGTGACCCTTGGCGTGCGGCGAGAAGGGTGGCTCTACCTGAGTGGGCTTTTTCCTGAGTCCAAACCAGATACTTCCTTCTCCATACTATTGTCAGCTAGCTTCACTTTTCATACTATTTTAAGCTTTAATTTTTTTTCTCTCCTTGTGGAGCAACAATTGTGGTAATAAAACCAGATACCAACTCTTATCTCAGGTTAGTAATAAAGTTGTTGCCTACTATCTAGAAATGTACCTGCCTTTTCTTTTTTCTTTCCTTTTCTCTTTCCTTTCCTTTCCTTTCCTTTCCTTTCCTTTCCTTTCCTTTCCTTTCCTTTGCTTTCCTTTTCGTTTCTTTTCTTTTCTGTAAAATGTGGCATTTTACAGGTTGGGATGTATCACCGTTGGTGGAGTGTTTACCTAGCTAGTATATACAAAGCCCTTGTTTAAATTCCTAGCACTGTGTAGGTATGGTGACTCGTGTCTGTAATCTCATAACTCTACAGGTAGAAATGTGGGAAACAGAAATTCATCCTCAGCGTACAGTGAGCTTCAAGTTGGCCTGACCAAGAGGAACAAGGGGGGAAAAAGCTGATGTCTTTTCTCTCTCTCTCTCTCTCTCTCTCTCTCTCTCTCTCTCTCTCTCTCTCTTTGTCCTAATTCTTTTGGTAGAGAGAAGGAAAGAGATGAACATGTATTGATTTCCCTGGTATCTACCAAATTTGTATATTACTTGTTGGTTAATATTATAACAAACATTAAATTGTATTCAGAACCATATTTTGATTACTATCTTTGTGTGCTTTGGATCTCATGACAGTGATAGTTACCTGAGGTGCTTAACTACCATTTTAGTGACAGTAAACTATTCAAGTTTACCCTCTCCCTCTACAACCCAATGCTGTGTAGTTTGTATGGTACATTTGTTGTTGGCTTGTTGTTATTGATGTTGTTTGTGTTGCTGAGGCTAGAGTCTGGGGCCTTGTACATGTTGGGCAGGCAAATGCTCCACCACTGTGCCTCCAGCCACTTTGCTGGAGGTTTTTGTAGCTGTAGATTGTAATGAAGAAGTTTTTCATCTTTTATATTTGAAAAAGATACCACGGCACGATACACAGCTACAACCGATGCACCAAGATAAATAACCAACCCAACAGAGCGACATTATGATGCAGTAGTTGTAAGAATCAATTTAAAAGATATATCACCTCATCCTTGGGTTTGCCTATGTTCTCATCTGTGAGATTTAAAATCTTTTGAAACATTGCATGAAGCCTCTCATCTATCATCTACTGCCATTAAATATCACATATTCACAGCTGAAGAAATGGACCAGCTGACACCCGGAATAGTCCTCCAGTCATTCAAGAAAGAGTTCCTGACTAAGGAGAAATTGTTTCAACTGATTTCTTTCCTGAGGTTTGATTTTGCATTGTGTGTTCACTTTTAAAGCTGCTTGCTGATCTCTTCGTGGACCAGAGATGGAGGAAGTACTCCACTCTGTTTATTTTTTCACCACAAGATTAATTCAGGTCAATCTCATCTCTCAGGTTTGTTCTTGTAGTGGTTTTGAAGGTTTCAAAGGAAAGGTTGCTGCATGGATTGCTGTGAAACTCCAGATGTTTGCAAGTGAGTTTGAGAGTAACTTCTACAAGCAGATCAGATTGGTGGTCCGGGTCTTCTGGCTGTTAGGAGAACACCACTTTGTTCACTGTTTCAAAGAATGTTCTGTTGAGAGCATTTGCTAAGGGGGTTCTGATGATGGCAACTTGCTGATGTCAGGGAACTCCAGGGACATGAACTCACTGAATCACTGCTTTCATTGGAAAAGTAACTTTTGGCCATAACAATTCTCTGCTGGCTAACTTAATGTCAACTTGGCACCAGCTGAAGTTATCTGAGAGGAGGGAACCTCAATGGAGAAAATGCCAACACAAAATCAGGCTGTTGGTACACCTATAGGACATTTTCTTAATTAGATTGATGGATGTGGGCCCAGCCCATTGTGGGTGGGGCCGTTACTTGCCTGGTGGTCCTAGGTTCTATAAGAAATTAGGTTGAGCAAGCCATAAGGAGCAAGCCAGTAAGCAGCATTCCTCAGTGGCCTCTGCATCAGCTCCTGTCTCCAGATTTCTATACTGTTTGAGTTCCTGTCCAGATTCCTTCCATGATGATCTGTGATGTGGAAGTATAAGTCAAATAAACTTTCCTTCCCAAGTTACTTTGGTTATAATATTGCCACAATAGCAGATCTAAGAAAGAAATTGCAATTAAAAAAAAAGTCATTTAACATACCAACTAATAAATCTATTAGGATGTATGGTGGCACATGATAGCAAGTAGGACTCTAAATGTTAATTTCTATGATAAGGGTTTGTTATCCCTAAGCACCAAGGAAGTGCAAATCAACCACAGTGACATTCTGCCTCATACCCCATACCTGTGAGCACAGATATCAAAAACAGAGCAGAGAGATCAGGCCCTGCTGACAGCATACAGTAAAGGCATCATTCTGTGTCTCTGCCTTCCCTCTGGGGGTTAGGAATGCCACCAATGTGCCACTTGGGGAAGGCAAAACTCAGGGATATTAGGCTGTGTTTCTTCCTAGCCCCTGGAGTGCTGAGCCACATTGCTCAGGGAAGGCTGAAACAGTCTCAGGGGGCCCAGCCTGTGTTTCTCTGGCTGAAAACAGCAGGGTTGGGGGGATGGGGAGTCCTGTGCACCCAGAATTTCCTGGGAACCATGATGAGTTGAAAATGGTTGTCCCAATCCTCTTGTGTACGCAGATACCACTGAGAACTTCAAGTAGTTGGGAACAGGAGCCAGTAGCCCTAGATGAACCCAGTGTGGGGAATTCAGCTTAGCTCCAGGTGAGTGCCAGGGCTATGGAGGGGCTAGAAGAGGGGTCCTCTACAGGAGACTTAACCACAGCTCTGTGTGTCTAAGCCTTCCCCCCTGCCATCCCCATCCCCCCACAGCCCACTCTCTCCCACACCCTTCAGGTCCTTGATGAAGAAGACAATCCTTGCTTGTCTAAACTGTTTTATTCAGGGTAGATGAAAATGCACAAGTCTTACTCTGGGTGAACCAGAGATTGAATATCTTTCACAGAATTGGAGGGAAGCTCATTGGCTAATCACTTAGAGCCTAGCTAGATACCCCATCACAATAGAAAACTCTATGCAATGTCACCGGTTGTCATGGTCCTCTGGTGACACAGTCCACTGCCTCACAAAGGATAGCTGTGTGCACTCCAGGCAAGAATTTAAATTGGTGGAGCCACAGGCAAAACAACATGGAAGTTCCTCAAAAGAAATATAAAAAAGATGTAGCTTCCTCATGAGGTGTTTGAGATAATTGTCTCATAATGGCCTGTAGGCAATTCTGTGGGGCATTTTCTTGATTAAGGATTGATGTGGTAAGGCTAAGCCCACTGCAAGAAGTGGGTTGCCTTGGCAGGTGGTCCTGTGGTGTAAGGAAGCAGGCTGAACAAGCCATGAGGAGCAACCCTGTAAGCAGGGCTCCACCATGGCGTCCTGCACTGACTTTAGTTCATGATGGTCTATAACTGTAAGCTGAGAGAAACTCTTTCCTGCCTGTGGTAGTCACTGTTCTATTACTGTGATGAAATACTATAAACAAGGTAAGATACAATGAAGCTTTTAACTGAGGGATTGCTTAGAGTTTCATAGAGTCCAAGGTCATCATGGTTGGAAGTATGGCCGCAGACAGGCAGGCCTAGTGCTAGAGCAACAGCTAAGAGCTAACTAACATCCTTATCTGCAGGGAGTAAGAGATTGACACTGATTCTGACTTGGTCTTTTGAAATGGGCTGAGAAAGAAATTACGGAAACAACACTATTCACAAGAGTAAAATCCAATAGAAAATACCTTGGTGTGACTCTAAGGAAGTAAAAGATCTGTATGATAAGAACTTCAAGTCTCTGAAGAAAGAAATTAAAGAAGATCTCAGAAGATGGAAAGATCTTCTATGCTCATGGATTGGCAGGATAAATATAGTAAAAATGGCTATCTTGTCAAATGCAATCTACAGATTCAATGCAATCTTCCTCAAAATTCCAACTCAATTCTTCAATGAATTAGAAAGGGCAATCTGCAAATTCATCTGGAATTACAAAAAACCTAGGATAGCAAAAACTGTTCTCCAGGATAAAAGAACCTCTGGTGGAAATACATACTAAAGTTGACCAGATTTGGTACAAGCTTGTAATTCCAGCCCTCAGAAGGTTTTTTAAAAATTGTTGTTGGTAGCCTGACCTAAAGCTGTACTACAGAGCATTGTGATCAAAAATTGCATGGTCTTGGTATAACGATAGACAAGTAGACCAATGGAATAGAATTGAATACACAGAAATGAACCCACACACCTATGGTCATTTGATCCTTGACAAGGGAGCTAAAACCATCCAGTGGAGAAAAGACAGCATTTTCAAAAAATGGTGCTGGCACTACTGGCAGTTAACATGTAGAAGAATGGGAATTGATCCATTCCTATCTCCTTGTACTAAGGGCAAATCTAAGTGGATCAAGGAATTCCACATAAAACCAGAGACCATGAAACTTATAGAGGAGAAAGTGGGGAAAAGCATAGAAGATATGGGCACAGGGGGGAAAGTTCCTGAATAGAACAGGAATGGCTTGTGCTGTAAGATTGAGAATTGACAAACGGGATCTCATGAAACTGCAAAGCTTCTGTAAAGCAAAAGACACCGTCAATAAGACAAAAAGGCCACCAACAAATTGGGAAAGGATCTTTACCTATCCTAAATCAGATAGGGGACTAATAACCAATATGTATAAAGAACACAAGAAGGTGGACTTCAGAAAATCCAATAACCCCATTAAAAAGTGGGTCTCAGAGCTAAACAAAGAATTGTCACCTGAGGAATACCGAATGGCAGAGAAGCACTTGAAAAATGTTCAGCATCCTTAATCATCAGGGAAATGCAAATCAAAACAACCCTGAGATTCTACTTCATACCAGTCAGAATGGCTAAGATCAAAAATTCTGGTGACAGCAGATGCTGGCAAGGATGTGGAGAAAGAGGAACACTCCTCCATTGTTGGTGGGATTGCAAGCTTGTAAAACCACTCTGGACATCAGTCTGGCAGTTCCTTAGAAAATTGGACATAGTACTCTTGGAGGATCCCAGAATACCACTCCTGGGCATATATCCAGAAGATGTTCCAACTGGTAAGAAGGACACATGCTCCACTCTGTTCATAGCAGCCTTATTTATTATAGCCAGAAGCTGGAAATAACCCAGATGCCCCTCAACAGAGGAATGGATACAGAAAATGTGGTACATTTACCCAATGGAGTACTACTCAGCTATTAAAAAGAATGAATTTATGAAATTCCTAGGCAAACAGATGGACCTGGAGGACATCATACTGAGTGAGGTAACACATTCACAAAGGAACTCACACAATATGTACTCACTGGTAAGTGGATATTAGCCCAGAAACTTAGAATACCCAAGATATAAGATACAGTTTCCTAAACACATGAAACTCAAGAAAAATGAAGACTGAAGTGTGGACACTATGCCCCTCCTTAGAAGTGGGAACAAAACACCCATGGAAGGAGTTACAGAGACAAAGTTTGGAGCTGAGATGAAAGGATGGTCCATGTAGAGACTGCCATATCCAGGGATCCACCCCATAATCAGCATCCAAACGCTGACACCATTGCATACACTAGCAAGATTTTATCGAAAGGACCCAGATGTAGCTGTCTCTTGTGAGACTATGCCGGGGCCTAGCAAACACAGAAGTGGATGCTCACAGTCAGCTAATGGATGGATCACAGGGCTCCCAATGGAGGAGCTAGAGAAAGTACCCAAGGAGCTAAAGGGATCTGCAACCCTATAGGTGGAACAACATTATGAACTAACCAGTACCCCGGAGCTCTTGACTCTAGCTGCATATGTATCAAAAGATGACCTAGTCGGCCATCACTAAAAAAAGAGGCCCTTTGGACAGGCAAACTTTATATGCCCCAGTACAGGGGAACGCCAGGGCCAAAAAGGGGGAGTGGGTGGGTAGGGGAGTGGGGGCGGGTGGGCATGGGGGACTTTTGGTATAACATTGGAAATGTAAATGAGCTAAATACCTAATAAAAATGGAAAAAAAGAGAAAATATTATCCAGGTTTTATACAGTTAAACATATATGAGAAAGATATTTGCCTCTGTGAGACAGGAAAACCCTGGGAAATTGGAGTGTATGTCACATGAATTGACTCAGGTGGTATATTTATTGTTGTGAAACATCTACTACATCCACAGTCCCCAGAGATTTGGGTGCTAACAACATCCCTTAAGCATGACAGAGTCCTAACCAACGTTCCCCCTCAAAAGCACATGACATCTAATGAAGTAGTTAGAATTCTCCAGCTTTGAAAGGAGATCCCACAGGACCGTGAGAGGCTCCAGGAGAGGCACCCCAGAAAAGGACCAAGCTGGGGAGAACCAGTTAGCTGTTAGGTCATGGCAGTTGCTAGTGACATCATCAGTAATGCCTTCCTGGAGAGTCTCTTGTATTTAGGAAAGAACTAGAATCTTCTCTGTTGTCACCTGTGTTGTGGTGACAGCAACTGCCTGTGGTTCATCCCTTCTGTTTGCTCTGGGTTCACCAGCAGGAATGTTTTCCTGGCTGCTCAGGCTATGTCAGAAAGAGAATGGCGATGAAGGAGAGATCAGAACAACAGAGAAGGAAGAGGGAATCCTTTCTCATGAAAAAGGAAGAAGGAAATCATTCTGGAGAAGGCACAGTGAGTCCTGGGCAGAGTTGGAGAACTTCCTGGTAGAGGTAGGCTTGAGCTGGGCCTTCCAGGAGTAGGTCTTAGAAGCTGAAGCCTTGGACTTTGTCAATGTCAGACAAAGAGTCAAGAATTTCTGATCATTAGTTTAACAGAGGTAGGAATTGACAAACCTGCAGCTACTTTTCTGGGAGCTATTTAATTTCATTTTGAGTGGCAAAGAATGCCAGGAGTGGGTACTATGAGAATAACAGTGTGTCTTTTCATGGAAGTTAGTTGAAGCACTTCATCTTCCAGATTACTGTAGGTAACTTGAGTCTCTGATGAAAAGAACAGAGAAGGATGCTCCCCTGGTCTTGTCATGTGGTGAGGACTCAGACACTTTGGATTTGAAGACACATGATTAATTAGGGCTTGATAGTGCTAAGCACTATGAACTTCAGGATTTCCCTGCGTCCCATCTGATATGACCTGACAATGTTCCCCATATCTTTATGTCTGAGGCAGCTTATAGATTTCAAGGCAACGGGGCCTGTAACAGGGAGTGTGGCATATGTCTGACAATGGTGGTTAGGAAGAGGAACATAGCTTAGCAAACCAGCTGGAAGATAGCTTTTCTGCTCTTTTTGGATTCACCCTGTCTTTATCTTTCTCTCCCTCCATCTTCTTCTTAGGACTCAGAATAGTCTCCCCTGCCCCTAGGTCATCAAGTATGCAAATTCTTTTGTGTTTATCTATCTGCAGGGTCTGCTAGAAATACTTCAACCCAAAATTCCAAAATCACTAAGCAGAGATCAAAAATAAATGAACTAGAAGAACTGAAATTGGATATGAGGAAGATCAGCAATGACATGGAGGAAATGGGTGGAATCCTGGAACTTTACATATATGAGGATTTGAACTACAGGTAGGAATTATGCCCTGTTGACTGTATTGTGCCATCTGTTAACCCAATTTCCTTCCATGAATGGACTGTGTCATCTCCCATCATTCAATTAAGTAGCCCTGACAGGTGTTTAATTGTTGGATAAACAAGGTGCTGTGTGTTTATTATCATCTTCTTTTGTACTTGACCTTGGGGTTTTTGCATTCTGATTGTTGCTGTGAACAGCTAGAATGTCCTGCTCACACTTACTGTCTCTCAGTGTGTGAATGCAATGCCTGCAGGCTTCAAGGCTTTACTCTGATATTGTTCATTATATTCTGAGAGATGGCACCTGTCTGGATTTATTTGGCATTCTAATTGTGTTTGTGTGTGTGAACATAGTTGCGTGTGTTTTGTTCAGGACTGGGGCTCTGGGACCTTTGATGGGGTCTGAGGATTTGTGTGATGCACAGTTTGCAGGTCCTGTTAGTGTTGAGTCCATAGAGGTCCAAAGTGATCACCAGGGAAGTTTGCTCCTGGTGTTTCCTTGTTGTCACACAGGAATCTCCTGGAGGAGATGTGATAAAGCCTTTCTCCTGTAAATACTAGTTGTGTCCTCTGGGAATTCACATAACAACAGGAACCAAGGAATGAGAATCCCTGCCTTAAAAATAAGAGGAAAGTCATTACAAATATCTACTGGACCCAAGCCTGTGGCACAGTGTAGTGGAAAATTGTCATTAAAGTAGTCTATTCCTTCACGCTTGCCCAGGAAGCTCTTGAAGGTCAGCTAGCCCCATTTGGTCCCCTGGCTCTGCTGTCCTCTGCCCAGGATAGTAAGTTTAATTAGCACCAAGGGGACCCAGTTTGAATGAGCCAGGATGTGGCATGTACTTGGTTTGGGTAGTCCATGATACAGCCTGTTTGCACATGATTATTGAATCCTTAATTCAGCAGATTATTTGCTTCTTGGGCTATGTCCTAACACAGGATGAACACTGAATTCAACATCATTAAATCACAACATGAGAAGACAATGTTGGATATGAATGAAATGACCCAGTCCATAATTGGTTCCATGCAGTACTCCAAGGAACTGATAGAAGATAACTATTCCTACAGGTGAGTCAGTGACACTACTGAAACCCCCAGAACTAGGCAGGGAATGCTTCTGTCCTTTTAGGACTTTGAACAAAAGCAAGGACTCTGGTTCTATGCTATCTGTTATTTTTATCCAGGAACCCTGCCCTGAGGCAAGGGTCTTTTATTTGTACCTCTTGGACACAGTTGTCCTAAGTGTGAAGAGTGTCCAAGACCCTCCAAACTTTATTCTTCCAAATTCAAGATCCTCTACATAGAAAACTTTTCCACCACGCTGGGAATATCCAGGAACCCTGAACCTCTAGGATTCTGACCACAAATTAAAAGATCTAGGATTCCCGACAAAAATGGAAAGAGTGTACACCTGTTTGGTGGTCTCACCTCTCTCAGAGGGGATAAGCCCTCCCTTGATGAAGGTTTTATGGTACCACAGACCTATAATCTACCATGAGGATCTTCTGTGATGTATTGGGAAAACTCTTGGTGACAGGGTTTTCAGAAGGTTGTGGAATCCTCTGGAATATGGGTGGTATCTTGATTTGACTTGTCTTTGTTTGGTTCTGCTATGTATATTGTGGACTCTTCTCGGGCTTTCTGGGGATTAGGGCCCTTGCAGGGATCATGGGACTTGTAGGAGTGAAAAGCCAATGGAATCTGGCTGGGAATCACCAATTTTTCTTTGTGGATCAGCATTAAGGAGGACCACCTCCTCCGTGAGTGCACTCAACTCAGCGAAAAAGTAAGGATATTACTGAATGAGAACAGAAAGCTGCTAGTGGAGCAGGCTGGAACGCAATTGTCTCATGAGGAAGAAAAGAGGTTCTGTGAGGAGGCCAGCTAGAACATCTGTGCTTCAAGTGCAAAGGAACAGCAGGTAGGATGATGTGTATCAGAGGCAGATTGCCCTCATGTCTAAACATAAACATAGACAATCCAATGTCACAGTCCACCAACTTCTCCAGGCACTCACCTATGTCTCCTCCAAGTGTTTGTTTATGTGATCATCTATATGGCTCTCTGTGGAGGTAGCCTGGTTCAAGAAACTGCATGTTTGGCATGCAAATGTTCCTGCTCTGCTATAATCACTAAGGGAGATAGGTTGATCACAACACAACAGCACATGCCTTAAGTTTGAAGGGTGCTGTGTTGGAGCCCTTGTTGAGAATAGCAAGAGCTTTGAAGGAAGAAGTAAAGGCCTGTAGAACATTTGCTTTACAGGGATCTTGTGAGATTCTAGGTAGGAAATAGTTTAAAGGGATGACAGCCTAGATTAATTGACAAATAAGTGGATTTCTTTGCTGTCTTTTGGTGGCTTTTCTATTCCCCCCTTCCCCCCTCTATCTCAAAATGGTCTCTTCAGGCTTCATATATCTTGGTTCACATTGAGAGAGCCTGAGTAGAAGCTTGTCAGTTCTATTTTCTTTGAGTGCTGTTGGAGTGGTCATTCCTGGGCCTTAGAATCTGGAGTTGTCTGGATGACCAGAGATGATAGAAAGGCTTCTCACAGGCTCAGGTTTGGTGTGGGATTTCTGAGGCTTCATGAAAAAATTTCTTAATATATGCCCCCAATTCTTACCAAGAAGAGTGTTCTCTAGTGATTTTTGTTAGATGTTTCCCTCCTCCCCCCCCCCCCTGACAGGGTTTCTCTGTTCACACTGGCTGTCCTGGAACTCACTCTGTAGACCTGGCTGGCCTCGAACTCTGAAATCTGCCTGCCTCTGCCTCCCAAGTGCTGGGATTAAAGTAGTGTGCCACTATGACCCGGCTTCTCTAGTGCATTTTATTCCTCTAAAATAATCGCAGAGTCGTTGGGTCTCCCTTGAAACATCTCCTCTGCATAGTCTGAATTATCTTGGTCCTGAACCATAACAGATACCGCATTGTTTTCTGCTCAGTTATGATTTTATGTCAACAACTCTGTGTGTGCTTGTGTGTGTGTCTGTGTCTGTGACTGTGTGTCTATGTGTTTCTTTTTGTGTGTGCATGGTTTTTCCGACCTGTGTCTCTCTCTTGTATGTTGGGAGGCCATTCAATGACATCTGAATTGTCCAGTCATTCTCTATATTACTTCTTTGAGCCTTGGTCTCTCAATAAACGTGACATTTACTGTTTTGTTCTGTCCAGTAGTCTTTGCATCTCCTGGCCACTATCAGGAAGCTCTCCCTCTCTTATTTATTTCAACAAATTGATAAACAATACAGCTATGTTAAAAATAAGTGTTAGATGTCTTCACTTTCCCTGCATAGAATTATCTCCCTGGGGGATTTGGGTCTGTCTTATTGTCTCCATCATGACCATGCACAGAATCCTACCATGCATCCCCCTGCTAACATGATTTTTGCTAACTATATCGTGGGCATGACTTTGTTTCAGGATACTTTCCTCCTCATAGTTGGCACAGTGCTGCATTTCATAAATGTCACAGCACGTCATTCAACCAGCTTTCTTCTGACTGATATTGAGGAAGATTTAATATCACATGAACTATATTAGGTTGAAAAGTTCCTGGGTAGTGACCAAAAGTCACTGTCTTCCTCTGATGCTACCAAGGAACCAGTGTAGTTATAGTGAAGGCTACTGAGAGAGTCAACATGGGGCTTGCTGGAGGCTTTTCTTAGGAATGTCTTTCTTGGGAATTTGGTATTGTGTTGTCCAGGTTATCTGTGCCGAGCTTGTAACTTCCTTGTAGGACCAGAAAGTATCTGCATGAAAAAAGTTTCTGAAGAGGAGTTAATTACAGATGAGGGCCTCAAAGACTGCCTGAGTCTAAGAACCTTATACACATACACATTAGAGGTCCTAGTAGGTGCTCATGCAACAGGAAATGTGCTGGGCGACAGTAATATTTTCATTGATTTGAGTTTGTGTGTCTCTGTGTGTGTATTGTGTCCTGTATATGTTTTTGTTTCTTTTGTATGGTGTGTGTGTTTGTCTGTGTGTGTTTTGACCACCTTTGCCTGAGCTTGTTTATACTAAAGTTGTGTGTTTGTGTAATACCCTTGTATTTTGTGTTTGTGATATGGGTGCTTGTATATACAAATGTGTGTGTGTGTGTGAATGTGCATAAATGCAGCTGTGTGTATCTCTAGAGGCCAAATTTAATGAGAAATGCACTCTGAGGTTTTAGTTTGCACCTATGAAATATCAAATACAGCAGTCCAATTATTCTGCATGCTCACCTAACACCCAAGAAAAAAGGACACAAAAAATGTTGTAGGGTCAAATTTTTAACTGACTAGAAACAAAACTATTAATTCTCATTGAAATCATTAGAGCAAATGTAAGGGATATGGTATATATAGGTAAGGAGGACATAGCTGTATAAAATCCATGTGTTTATGTCCCTTTTCTGCTCTTGGTGAATTGTGAAGGACCACTGGAAGGTCAGGTGGCTCACTGTGTCTTCTAAGCATTCCAGGTTGTTTTCCTCATTGCCTGCCACCATTACATTTCCTGCTACCTCTGCTCAGTAAAGCTTTGCCTTGTAGTTTGTCTTGGATTTTACTCATTGAGAGATTGAGTTGCTTGGAGCTGAACTTGCATCCAGCAGAATTCCCATAGCTGTGGAGCAAACCAGGCCTGTTACAGGAGCCCATTGAGGGTCTTGATAATCTAAAGTACTCATACTATCTTATCTGTGTAGCATTCAGCAGGACTGTTCTTCAACATCATTTTCTCAGAGTTAAAATCAGCCTCAGTGGGGGTTGGGAGAAATGAGGACCTTCAGACAGTTCTGGTAGTATAAAATTGGTTATGTTTTTTAGAAGCCATGTTCAGAAAGCAGAAGCTATCCTGATGTCCATCTGCTGAAGAATGAAAAGGTCCTAATGGTGCAGCCCTTCCATGAACTCAGTGTGAGATAATCCATGCAAACTTTTGTCCTTCAACTAGTGAGCCCTATCTTACTCAAAATAGCGCTGACACAATCACATTCTGGGGAGAAAATGTTTCCTTTGGATCCTGTTATAGACAGTTCCTATTACTCTGGGCTCATACCTTTGGACACCAAGTCAGTCAGGTGATGGAAAGGGGAGATCCTATTGGAAGAAACTGTTTACTTTGGGACAAGTCTGAAACAGTGAGCAACAAGAGGCTGGTCCACCACCAACATGTGAGCCTAGGCTGGGAAACAAACCTATTCTACACAGCCTTGGGAACTTGCTGAGCCAGATTGGATAATAGGACAAGAACCCTGAATCCCAGACCGGTTTATGAATGGAAAGCCTATCACTGATTGAGCTGCCTATATGCTATGCCCACTAAGTATCTTTCCCATTCAAGATTTGTTTTTATGCCTCCAAAGTGTCCTGGGAGATTTTTATATTAGTATTAACCGGGAAACTAAACAGGTCACTGCAATACAATATGCTTGTATTGCATAAATACAAATATTATGTGTGTTTGAGGGTGTGACCTACAATAGTCATAGATGTACAGGGGTGTTTTTCTGTTTCTTCATGACCATCACTTTTAAGGTTCAGTGCCAGGCCTTGTGAATATTTTTATTTAGCAAAGTTTTGCAGATACTGCAACCTATGAAATACCCATGGGTTTTGTGTTGTATGGTGTCTCTGGTTATTTGCAGATAGAGGGATTGACAAAAGGAACCCTGTGAGGTTCCTGCACTGGAGAAATCATCATAGCCTTCACTTCAGTTCAGGGCACGCTCCCACCCCATAAGGAATCCACATGGTTTCTAGGTTGCTTACATCTGTCTTGAACTCATATTCAGACATTGCTACAATGTTATTGCTAAGTAAAATATACCTGCACAACTGGGGAAATGTGGTGTTTTTTAGAACTCCAGTATAATGTGTGTATGTTTGTGTGTCTTGTGTGTATGTTTGTGTATGTTTGGACCACCTTTGGCTGAGCTTGTTTATATTAAATTTGTGTGTTTGTGAAATACTAGGTAATTTTGTGATATGTGTGCTTGTATATACAAATGTGTGTGTGTGTGTGTGTGTGTGTGTGTGTGTGTGTGATTGTGCATAAATGCATCTGTGTGTGTCTCTAGAGGCCAAATTTAATGAGAAATTCACTCTGAGGTTTTAGCTTGCACCTATGAAATATCAAATACAGCAGTCCATTTATTCTGCATGCTCACATAAAAACCAAGAAAAAAAGGACACAAAAATTGTTGTAGGGTCAGATTTTTAGCTGACTAGAGACAAAGCTATTGATTCTCATTAAAATCATTAGAGCAAATGTAAGGGATATGGTATATGGAGGTAAGGAGGAGGTTGCTCTATAAAATCCATGTGTTTATGTCCCTTTTCTGCTCTTGGTGAATTGTGAAGGACCACTGGAAGGTCAGGTGGCTCACTGTGTCTTCTAAGCATTCCAGGTTGTTTTCCTCAATGCGTGCCACCATAACATTTCCTGCTACCTCTACTCAGTAAAGTTTTGCCTTGTAGTTTGTCTTGGATTTTACTCATTGAGAGATTGAGTTGCTTGGAGCTGAACTTGCATCCAGCAGAATTCCCATAGCTGTGGAGCAAACCAGGCCTGTTTCAGGAGCCCATTGAGGGTCTTGATAATCTAAAGTACTCACACTATCTTATCTGTGTAGCATTCAGCATGACTGTTCTTCAACATCATTTTCTCAGAGTTAAAATCAGCCTCAGTGGGGGTTGGGAGAAATGAGGACCTTCAGACAGTTCTGGTAGTATAAAATTGGGTATGTCTGTCAGAAGCCATGTTCAGAAAGTAGAAAAGAAGTCTTTTTTGACCCAGTGTTTCCAGAACAAGGAGGAGATATCCATAGAGTCTAGGGCACTCAGTGTTGTAGTTGTCCTCAGAGCAGCCCTGAAGGAGAAGCTATCCTGATGTCCATCTGCTGAAGAATGAAAAGGTCCTGTGTGGTGCAGCCCTTCCATGAACTCAGTGTGAGATAATCCATGCAAGCTTTTGCCCTTCAATTAGTCAGCCTTTTCTTACTCAAAATAGCCCTGGCACAATCACATTCTGGGGAGAAAATGGTTCCTTTGGATCCTAGTTATAGACAGTTCCTATTACTCTGGGCTCATACCTTTGGACACCAAGTCAGTCAGGTGATGGAAAGGGGAGATCCTATTGGAAGAAACTGTTTACTTTGGGACAAGTCTGAAACAGTGAGCAACAACAAGAGGCTGGTCCACCAACAACATGTAAGCCTAGGCTGGGAAACAAACCTATTCTACACAGCCTTGGGAACTTGCTGAGCCAGATTGGATAATAGGACAAGAACCCTGAATCCCAGACCGGTTTATGAGTGGAAAGCATATCACTGACTGTGTTGCCTATATGCTATGCCCACTAAGTATCTTTCCCCTTCAAGATTTGTTTTTTATGCCTCCAATGTTTCCTGGGAGATTTTTATATTTGTATTAACCGGGAAACTAAACAGGTCACTGCAATACAATATGCTTGTATTGCATAAACACAAATATTATGTGTGTTTGAATGTGTGCCCTACAATAGTCATAGATGTACAGGGGTGTTGTTTTGTTTTTTTCATGACCATAACTTTTAAGGTTCATTGCTCGGCCTTGGGAATATTTTTCTTTAGCAAACTCTTGCAGATTCTAGGACCTATGAAGTACCCATGGGCTTTTGTGTTGTAAGGTGTCTCTGGTTATTTGCAGATAGGGGGATTGACAAGAGGAACCCTGTGAGGTTCCTGCACTGGAGAAACAATCATAGCCTTCACTTCTGTTCAGGGCACGCTCCCACCCCATAAGGAATCCACATGGTTTTCTAAGTTGCACACATCTCTCTTGAATTCACATTCAGACATTGCTACAATGTTATTACTCAATATAATATACCCGCATAACTGGAGAAATGTGGTGTTTTTTTTAGAACTCCAGTATAATGTGTAGTTGACAGTTCAGTTTCTAGCAGTTTTTAAAAGGTGAGAAACAATTCCAAGCTCAGGTGCTCTATGACACTTGGGATGCACGTTATGATCTCAGCTGATATGTCATGTTGGTTTGTCCATCTGAATAAAGATGTTCTGGGAGGGACAGTTGAATTGACAAATGCTTACCAGGACTTTTTTTTCTTCTTCTCTAAGTGTGTAAACTCCAGTAGAAACCGGAACATGGCACAGACCACGACATGATCTCCCTCAAAGAGAAGTGCTGGAGGAGGAGCACTGAGTGTGCACAGGAAATACACCACTGTTGCCTCTTATCCCTAATAACCATGGCTGCAATGGGCTGTATGCTCCTCCTTTATTTTGGTTTCTTTGGTCTGAACAGGCCTTAATTTCATCTAGCCTGGACTGAAATCCAGGCATTTCTTTCTGTTCTCTTGGAAGTCTGCAGGAAGACAGCTCCTGGGACTTTTCTTCCTCCAGGCAACCAATTCTCCTTTACCCAAGGTGACCCTTGGCGTGCGGCGAGAAGGGGGCTCTACCACAGTGGGCTTTTTCCTGAGTCCAAACCAGATGCTTCCTTCTCCATAATATTGTCAGCTGGCTTCACTTTTCATGCTATTTTAAGCTTTAATTTTTTTTTTCTCCTTGCGGATCAACAATTTTGGTAATAAAACAAGAAACAAACACTTGTCTCAGGTTAGTAATAAAGTTGTTGCCTACTATCTAGAAATGTACCTGCCTTTTCTTTTTTTCTTTTTTCTTTTCTTTTCTTTTCTTTTCTTTTCTTTTCTTTTCTTTTCTTTTCTTTTCTTTCCTTTCCTTTCCTTTCCTTTCCTTTCCTTTCCTTTCCTTTCCTTTCCTTTCCTTTCCTTTTCTTTTTCTTTCTGTAAAATGTGGCATTTTACAGGTTGGGATGTAGCACCGTTGGTGGAGTGTTTACCTAGCTAGTATATACAAAGCCCTTGTTTCAATCCCTAGCACTGTGTAAGGTAGGTTGTGACTCGTGTCTGTAATCTCAGAACTCTACAGGTAGACATGTGGGAAGCAGAAATTCATCCTCAGCGTACAGTGAGTTTCAGGTTGGCCTGACCCAGAGGAACATGGAAAAAACAAAAACAAAAACAAGAAAACCTAAAAGCTGATGTGTTTTCTCTCTCTCTCTCTCTCTCTCTCTCTCTCTCTCTCTCTCTCTCTCTCTCTCTCTCTTGTCATAATTCTTTTGGTAGAGGGAAGGAAAGAGAAGAACATGTATTGATTTCCCTGGTATCTACCAAATTTGTATATTACTTGTCGGTTAATATTATAACAAACATTAAATTGTATTCAGAAACATATTTTGATTATTATCTTTGTGTGTTTTGGATCTCATGGCAGTAATAGGTACCCGAGGTGTTAACTACCGTTTCTGTAACAGTAAACTGTCCCTCTACAGCCCAATGCTGTGTAGTTTGTATGGTTCATTTGTTGTTGGCTTGTTGTTATTGATGTTGTTTGTTTTGCTGAGGCTAGAGTCTGGGGCCTTGTACATGTTGGGCAGGCAAATTCTCCACCACTGAGTCTCCAGCCACTTTTCTGGAGGTTTTTGTTGCTGTAGATTGTACTGAAGAAGTCTTTCAGGTTTTATATTTGAAAAAGATACCACGGCAAGATACACAGCCACAACCAATGCACCACAATAAATAACCAACCCAACACATGACATTATGATACAGTAAGAATCAATTTAAAAGATATATCACCTCATTCTTGGGTTTGCCTATGTTCTTAATTTTTAGATTAAAAATCTTTTGAAACATTGAATGACACCTCTCATCTATCAACTACTGCCATTAAATATCGCATCTTCACAGCTGAATAAATAGACCAGCCAACATCCAGAATAGTCCTCCAGTCATTCAAGAAAGAGTTCCTAACTAAGGACAAATTGTTTCTACTGATTTCTTTCCTGGGGTTTCATTTTGGATTGCATGTTCACTTTTAAAGATGCTTGCTGATCCCTTCGTGGACCAGAGATGGAGGAAGCACTCCACTCTATTTATTTTTTTCACCACAAGATTAATTCAGGTCAATCTCAGCTCTCAGGTTTACTAGCAAGATTTTATCGAAAGGACCCAGATGTAGCTGTCTCTTGTGAGACTATGCCGGGGCCTAGCAAACACAGAAGTGGATGCTCACAGTCAGCTAATGGATGGATCACAGGGCTCCCAATGGAGGAGCTGGAGAAAGTACCCAAGGAGCTAAAGGGATCTTCAACCCTATAGGTGGAACAACATTATGAACTAACCAGTACCCCTGAGCTCTTGACTCTAGCTGCATATGTATCAAAAGATGGCCTAGTCGGCCATCACTGGAAAGAGAGGCCCATTGGACACGCAGACTTTGTGTGCCCCGGTACAGGGGAACGCCAGGGCCAAAGGGGGGGAGTGGGTGGGTAGGGGAGTGGGGGTGGGTGGGTAAGGGGGACTTTTGGTATAGCATTGGAAATGTAAATGAGCTAAATACCTAATAAAAAATGGAAAAAAAAATTCAGGTCAATCTCAGCTCTCAGGTTTGTTCTTGTAGTGGTTTTGAAGGTTTCAAAGGAAATGTTGCTGCATGGAGAGCTATGAAGCTGCTGATGTTTGCAAGTCAGTTAGAGAGTGACTTCTACAAGCAGATCAGATTGGTGGCCCTGGTCTTCTGACTGTCAGGGGAACACCACTTTGGCCACTGATTCAAAGAATGTTCTGTTGAGAGCATTTGCTAAGGGGGTTCTGATGATGGCAACTTGCTGATGTCAGGGAACTCCAGGGACATGAGCTCACTGAATCACTGCTTTCATTGGAAAAGGAACTTTTTGGCCAGAACAATCCTCTTAGAATCTATCTTTCTGCACAGCAGCTCTGGATCATTTCTCCAATGCCCTGACTGGTTTAGCCTTAACTATAGGGGAAATCACACAATCACACACACACACACACACACACACACACACACACACACACACACACACACACACACACTGTGGTTAGCATCTGCTTTCTTTCCCTGTCTACCTGGGCCACAAAATTTCTCCACCTCAAATATTTTCAGGTCTCAATAGATAAAAGTTCTGAAACTTCATCTTGATATGCACCAATAATACAGTAACACACAATTTCTAGCAGTCTATGTAACATTGATGTTTTGTCCAGGAGGCTCATAGCTCTTTTTTCAAGTAATCACCTAATCCAACCCTAAGTCACAAAAATTGCAAACCTGAAGACAAAAAGAATCTATTCTGAGTCAGGTGAAGTCTCTGCAATGTTCTTTTGAAGTTCATATACTGTTTTCAGATCTTCCCTCTGATATTCTAAAATGTCACCATCATTCCTTCACTGAGGGCTTTATGAAGAATGAAGTAGGAATATTGAATCCTCTCTGTGGCATTGGCTTTAACTCACTCAGTCTTGGAAGATACACTCATATCATGGATAAATTCTGTTCTGCCACCCACAGTGCAGAGCAAGTTACAAATCTATCAGATATGTGTCAGCATCTACATGTTCACAGTAATTCATGCTTCATGATTTATGACCACACATCTTGAACGATAATATGTCCTGTCTTGATCAAACAAGCTTCACATTATCATCCCCAAATTTTATCATTCGCCATCACCTTCAGTTTTAAAACAAACCCTGTAACATCAGTTATGGTTCTCTCTGCTGGAAATCAGGAATGCATGGAAAATAATTTGTAGGGTCCTTATGATCTGTTTCTGCTATCACAAAATTCAGGAAGTCATAATTTTCCCAATAACTCAAATTATCATTGTCATGACAGCTTTAGTCATCTCAGGGTTATGCTTTCTACATCCTAAGCTTCAGTCAAAATATTAATAGCAACCTCCAGCTATGCTGACCGAGTGCAGTTTGCTGTTTCTGTCTAGTAGTTGTGCTGTCACATGATCCATAAGTGATCCTCATATAGTTTTCCTTTATACTCAGCTGGATCTCATCATAATGAATGGGGCTGGGAGCCCACAATTCTGCCTTGTATATAGGGTGTCACCCTGCCTCTGGATAATTTTGCATTGTACTATCTGTACACGTCTTTCAGCTGATGTTCATTGATCCAGCAACAACATACATAGCTGTTGAGCTTCAGGGTAGTATATGAAATAGCTCAGCCAAATGATTAGTAGCTCCAACCTGCAATGTGCATATTGCCTGGTAAACATAGAGCTTTTTCAAGCATTGGTATATTTTGCCCTGAATCATCAATCTCTGTTGGTATAAAATACACTGTCTTGGCTTGCTGACCTGTGGAGAAAAGTAAGTTCCTCATTAGGCTGATACTATAATATGGATTCTTTCAGTCAATCTCTGCTTGTGACCTTCTGGAGAAGTAGCTGAACATTGGGAGCATCTGCTCTTCAAAGAGGTCAAACATGCCCTCTACAAATACTTTCTCAGGACTGGACATTTCAGTCCAGCGGTGAAACCGGAGTCTCCAGTAATTTTCTTTATGGAGGAACAAATGAGTAACGGGAGGAATGTGGGACTGTTGTCATCTCTGACACAAATTATCTTCGTCCACATGTTACTCTTGTGCGTGTGATGGAGTCATTCTGCTTTAGCACTGTACTGGGGTTGGAATCTTATGCATTTGGTTGTCATCTGTTTGGATAACAACCTAGATCAACACAGTTGACAACATTCTTTCATGACACATTTCCCTACACATAGGGAGAACTGAGGACTCAGTAAGCTTACCACTGCCTTGGGCAGTAAACTGACAAGATTCTTTCTTGCTCACGTGCAAATCTTCCCTCCATGTGGGCTACTTGTTGGTGGATATCTGGGTTTTGAGTACAGTTATAAGGAGTTGGGCAGAGGACATGGAAGTTGAAAGGAGGGGCAGTTGAGTGCAGAGAAAGTCAATGTTTGACCTTGCTTACTGAATGTAATAAACCAAAGGGGCAGTGGTTCCCATAATTCAAATAAGTGAATCATGTGACTATGAAACAGCATGTGATTATATTGGAGAGTCCTATATTACTGGATAACTGGATAGATACCAGGACATTTTTAGCTCTTTTGTTTTCAATGAAGTAGTTCAAACTTCTATGTAGGTTTGTATTTTTAGTGTATTTTGCAAAGAGTCACTTTCTTGATGCATATACTTTTTCCAATTATGGCCACTCCCACCTAATTTATCGAATTGGTTTTTTCTTCCAAGTCCACTGGGTACTTCAAATTTAATATGAGAAACTGAAGACAATGTCCTAAATCTTGTCTCTTGTCTTAGGATTTCCATTGTTGTCAAGTGACACATGACCACAATAATTCTTAGAAAGAAAAATTTTATTGAGGCTGGTTTACAGTGCAGAAGTTTAGTCCATTATCATCATGGTGGGGAGCATGGCAGTGTGCAGGCAGAAATCGAGCTGGAGGACCTGAGAGCTCTAAATTTTGATCTGCAAGTAGCAGAAAGAGATTGGGTTATACTAGGCTTGAGCATATATCAGACCTTGAAGCCCTCTTCCAGTTACACACTTCCTCTAACAAGGCTACACCTAGTGCAACAAGACCACACCTCTTAGTAGAGCCATTCTCAATGGGTCAAGCATTCAAACACACAAGTCCATGCAGGCCATGCCTATTCCAACCACCTCATCTTGGAATTACTCCACACTATCAGCTGGTATCTCATCCTAATTAGGACCAGGTGGTAAATTGTACTGAAATCCTGAATTGGGGAAGTTTTGGGTCCTAGTAATTCTTCATAGCTCTAACAGACATTAAGTTCTGTGTCTGTTGTTCTGTCTTTATCGTTGAGAAGAGCATGTCTACTTCTTTTGTATTTATTTTAATGTTTCAAAATGTTATTTACAATCACATAATACATTTTCATCTAAAACACCACACTTTACTTCCCTCAATTCGTTCCTATCTGTAACCACTATTCCTTTACACACTATGTATTTTTAAAGAAGATAACAGAGCCCACTTAGCATGGATAGAATTAGCAAAATCTACTGGAGCATGAGTAGCCTCTCAGGGATGTATCCCCAAAGAAAACTGGCTCTCTTCTCCTCAGCAGCCACCACTTGCCAGCAAGTCCTTACCTAAGGATGGTCCTGCATGAGCCTCTCCCTTGTTAATGCTGAGAAGTTCATTGCCCAGATCTTGCTCACCTTTTGGGCATGCAGTTACAATTGCTATGAAGTAATGTGTGCAGCAGCCCTATCATAACAGATAAATACTGTTTTGGTTTGGACATCCTTACCTCTGCATCTCAAAAATTTCCTCTACCTTTTTCTGCCATAACTCCATAGCCTTGTAGTATGAGGTTGTGATATAGCCGGGTCATGTAAGCTGAGAACTCCACAGACCCATATTCTCTGTACATTGATCAAGTGGTCTTTTAGGACTCTAATAACTGTTATACACTGTTAGGAGAAGTATAGGACCAGAAAGGTGTACAACTTACAGAGAAAGTCTGACACAAGAGTGAGTTTGAAACATGTCCAATCCCTGAAAATATCCTGAATACAACACTAGGAGCATTGTGTCCTCCTTGTCTGAGCCTGCATGTTCCAGCTCACTTACAACACCTACCTCCACCACCCTTGAGGTAATCATTTACTCTGGTGACTAGATTACAGGTTAAACTTCCTTTCACTCTATTATGACAGGACCAGCCAACACATGGAGTTCTTCATGCAAATGAAACATTCACAGCACATTTGCACTGGAGAATAATGCAGTTACCCTGAAAGCCCCTACCTACATGTTCACTCCAATTTAAGGAGATCTGTTTCACTGAAAACCGTCTCAAGAGAAGACTATTTCTCCCACACTCACACCAACCAAGATCTTGGTATCCTAACTGGCTACTCATCATTCTTTCCAGTCAAGCCTGGGGTACAATGGTGCCTGGATATGCCCAAGGGAAAAACAGATTTGACTGACAGAGACTCTTTTCTGATGATTACCTAGAGCTATACTATTTTATGTGTCTAGAAATGAAACTTAGAAGACAAATTAATACTATTTATTTACAGTGGGCAAATAGTAGCCAGATCTCCCCTAGGGGCTATGTCCTACACATACATATTTAGCCCAGTCAACATCAACAACAAATAAATGTGGAACTCTGAATCTAGTGTGGAAAGGGTTGGTTATTCCCATAACATTCACACTACTGTTTCACTTGGGATCGTGATTTGCTGGCTGAGGAACATTGTTGATCACAGGGTTCACTGTTGAGGAAATGGTTGATTATTTTCTCACTGTTAGCATGAAGGCCATATCCTAATATTGTGAATGTTATCAGGCAGGGATGAACCTTGCAGGTTAGTACCAGATTGAGTTCTCCATGTCCTATGACTCAAGGATATAATGTCTTCAGCAAAAGGACCTTAACATTGAGTTTTGGAGGCTAACCATGAGCCATGGGATTATTCCATATTTTTGAAGGGATTGTATCTATGGGACATTTTTACTAGATAAATTTTTGGGTGAGAAACTTTCTTGTCAGTATAGAGTAACTCCATTTAAATCCATTATATATATGCAGATGTACATATTTTACCACCTGTTTACTAATGGGTCTAAAATTATGTACGGGACTATGGAACTATCTTATCATGTTCATAATTAACAAGGTTCACAAGGTTCATGGGTGGGTGAGACTGTTGAAGGCTTTCCCCCAGCAGGTTATAAAAAAATATAGTAGACAAAGAATTGATACATCTGTAACATGGATCAATCTTGAAAACAATGCTAAGTGAAAGAAGCAGTTCATGAAGTCTACTGCAGCCTGAACACATTTATATTTAAATAGTCACCCAAAAATATTCCTCCATGCTCTGACACAACTAGATATAAAGCACAGTTATTGTAGTATGTGACCTCCCAGATCTCACCTACTTAAGGCATCTTTGGAAGAGTAGAAATTTTAGTAATGAGGCCTTATTTGTTGCAACTCTACCATTCTGCATAACTCGCCTTTATCAGTCATTCCCTACCCTAAATTTGAAAAGTTAAAATGAATAACGCAATCCATAGATATTTGCTTTAGAGTGCAACACTCTTTTCCTTATAGCTCTTAGTCATTTCCTGACATTTCTAAGAGCTGTTGAAATCTTCTAATGGGTGGTCACTTAATGAGTGGACCCTGGCCCCTCAAATACTTCCAGATCCTGTATTTTGTTTTTGATTTTGTTTTTGTTTGCTTGCTTGTTTTGTTTTTCGAGACAGGGTTTCTCTGTATGGCCCTGGCTGACCTGGAATTCACCTCGAACTCAGAAATTCGCCTGTCTCTGCCTCCCAAGTGCTGGGATTAAAGGTGTGCACCACCACTGCCCGCCAGATCCTGTATTTTTATTCAGGTCTTTGGTCAGAAAGACAATGAGAATATTATCAAATAATTATTTTGTGTGCTTTGTTTTCTTTTAATTGATGTAGGTAGTATCCTATCTCAGCATGTCTATTAATTTCATGGACCCAAACATTATCAGTCTGACAGAGCTCCACAGTGAGAGCCACACTGTTGACAAACAGTAATAACAGCAGTAAGATATGTTAGGAACTTAACTTTACTGATTGTGGAATCAATTATTCTTTTAAAAACTGAGAGAATTGAATATAAATAGTAAATACATTAACAACTAGTATAACTCCATAGGTTGCTTTAACCCCATCATGTATTCTAGCTTTTTACTAAAAATATGATACTAACAAAGAAAAAGTTAAATAAATGCTTTCTTTGTATCATAACCAGTTGGAAACAGATAGAACGGACTGAAGGCAGTCAAGACTGTATCTCACTTAGTTGTTTCCACAAATTAAACCATTAGCCAAACTTCCAGAAACTTCTTCAACAATCTACATTTGCAGTTGCTCTTAAGGAGCTGAACCTTGTGTATTTGGAGCCAGAGTTATAGACTGGTCCTTGTAGATGAAGCACACATGTGCATTAGTGTGCTAGGGATCCACCTTTAGTTTTCATGTCACTTTGCATCTATAATTATTAGAATTTACAACCCTTAGCTGTTGATCAAAAGAGAGATGCTAGTGTTTCTTAATATGGTTAGTATGGATTTCTATTGAAGTACTATAAATTTGCTAATAGTGGTTGAAAATGGCATTAGATTTTAGAGTTGAAGATGCAGCTCACTGTTAAAGCACTTATTCCAACAGGAGAATGTCAGCCTTCATGGGTTAATACTGGTTATGCTTGAGAAGGTTATACTTATTCTAAAAGTTGCATCCTTCTTTTTATTCCTATGCCTTTGAGGTACTGACTTTGCAGCTCATTGAGCAAAATGCAATCCAAAGGGATTGTATCTGAATTCTCTTAAAAAACATTGATATTTTATTTCTAGTTTGTGATTTGCATAAATTTTTAGTATACAGACATATAAAATGTATGCAAGTATAGAAATTTACAAAATGAAAGTCAGAGTTTACAGTAACTTCTATTTCTTCTTAATCATTAGAATACATGTACAATTGATATCCAGCAAAAGTTCCAATCTTTTAGAATTAGAGAGATTCTCATATTCAATCACCACAACCACAGATTTCCTCAGTCACCAGCTCTTAATCTAAATCACTGGTGAGGCATTGCTTGCTAACTTTTCAAATCCATATACAAAGCAGTTAATAGCGCCTACAATAATCATGCTATGTAGCACTGAGAAGCATATCTTTACAGGCAGGTAGTAACTTGCAGGGTCAACAAGTGCTGAGGCTGGAGGATTATTTCAGGATTTGGTTCTTCTACCATGTGGACCCAAGATCAAACTCAAGTAATCATGTTTGGCGAGTGGCACATTTACCCATTGTACCATTTAACTAGACCCTCAAACAGTTATTACATGAATTAAAGCACAGTATGGTTCCATGGAGCTTTTTCTTCTCTGCTTAGTCTTGGTTATCATTTACCCCTCTGCACTGTTTAAAAATTTCCACTTGCCCCTAAATCAGATAGGGGACTAATATCCAATGTATATCTAAAGAACTCAAGAAGGTGGACTCCAGAAGATCAAATAACCCCATTAAAAATGGGGCTCAAAACTAAACAAAGAATTCTCACCTGAGGAATACCAAATGGCTGAGAAGCACCTGAAAAAAAATGCTCAACATCCTTAATCATCAGGGAAATGCAAATCAAAACAACACTGGAGAAAGAGGAACAATCCTCCATTGTTGGTGGGATTGCAAGCTTGTACAGCCACTCTGGAAATCAGTCTGGTGGTTTCTCAGAAAATTGGACATAGTATTACAGGAGGATCCCGCAATACCTCTTCTGGGCATATATCCAGAAGATGTTCCAACTGGTAATAAGGACACATGCTCCACTATGTTCATAGCAGCCTTATTTATAATAGCCAGAAGCTGGAAAGAACCCAGATGCCCTTCAACAGAGGAATGGATACAGAAAATGTGGTACATTTACACAATGGAGCACTACTCAGCTATTAAAAAGAATGAATTAATGAAATTCCTAGGCAAATGGATGGACCTAGAGGGCATCATCCTGAGTGAGGTAACCCAATCACAAAAGAACTCACATAATATGTACTCACTGATAAGTGAATATTAGCCCAGAAACTTAGAATACCCAAGATACAAGTTACAAGTTGCAAAACACATGAAACTCAAGAAGAAGGAAGACCAAAGTGTGGACACTTTGCCCCTTCTTAGAATTGGGAACAAAACACCCATGGAAGAAGTTACAAAGACAAAGTTTTGAGCTAAGACGAAAGGATGGATCATCTAGAGACTGCCATACCCGGCGATCCATCCCACAATCAGCCTCCAAACGGTGACACCATTGCATACACCAGCAAGATTTTGCTGAAAGAACCCTGATATAGCTGTCTCTTGTGAGGCTATACCGGTGCCTGGCAAACACAGAAGTGGATGCTAAAAGTCAGCTATTGGATAGAACATAGGGCCCCCAATGGAGGAGCTAGAGAAAGTACCCAAGGAGCTGAAGGGGTCTGCAACCCTGTAGGTGGAACTGTTGTCTTAGTTAAGGTTTTATTGCTGTGAACAGACACCATGACCAAGGCAAGTCTTATAAAAAACAAGATTTAATTGGGGCTGGCTTATGGGTTCAGAGGTTCAGTCCATTATCATCAAGGTGGGAGCATGGCAGTATCCAGGTAGGCATGGCGCAGGAGGAGCTGAGAGTCATATGTCTTCATCCAAAGGCTGCTAGTGGAAGACTAACCAGTAACCCCAGGGCTTGTGTCTCTAGCTGCATATGTAGCAGAAGATGGTCTAGTCAGCCATCACTGGGAAGAGAGACCCCTTGGTCTTGCAAACTTTATATGTCTCAGTACAGGGGAATGCCAGGGCCATGAAGTGGGATGGGGTGGGTATGGAAGTGGGGGTGGGGGACTTTTGGGATAGCAATTGAAATGTAAATGAAGAAAATACCTAATTAAAAAAATTTGGAAATGGAAAAAAAACAGAAAAAAGAAAAAGAAAAAGAAAATGTCTTGCAACATTACAAGGAATTGACACAAGTCTGTTCTGAGGGACATACAGTTACACATATGAGGCAAATGTCATTTTTGTATAATTTAATTGGGTTTTCTTCTTATATAGTCAGGAGGATTAGACATTCTGGTCCCTTCTTCCTTCAGTGCATCTTGGAGTTTCGACCCATAAGTTCTTGCACCCATAATTACATAACTTATCATAGACTCAGACTGTGGTGTTGTGAGGAAGTGAAGACATGTTACAGGCATATGAAACTCAGATGGGCTGTTGGGAGCAGCACCTGCCTGTACAGGTGTCAAGGCAGCTAAAATCAGAGCAATATGCAGGACAGCTAGCTTTAAGCTAAGGCACCAGTGTGGATGGAGTGGGCAGGGAAGGTGTGGAATGCTCAAGGGAAAGAATGGCTTGGAACTAAAAGAGGGAGAATCAGAAGATCTGTGTGGAGAACGGGTACAGAGAGGTGGGGGCCTGATTGGGCAGATGTTAATGTCACTGTATGATGTTAACACTGTATACCCACTTGAATGAATAAGAAAATTTCATAATGTAATGGGAAAAAAATTTCCACTTGCAGGCTCCTCCCCATCTGCTTTCATAGAACATATATTCTGCCCTCCCACTTACCTTGAGATCTGTCTCTTTTTTTTTTTTCCTTCCCTTTTATAGTCCCATTACTGCTTTCTGGACTTTACAGGCCCTTCATATTAAACACATTTGTCTGGAACTCCATAGCTATGACCCACATGTAAGACAGAAGAGACACATAACCATTCTGTCCATTCAAAGTATCCATTTTTCTTCCCAAATCTTCATTTGTTCTGCTGCTCATGTTCCCTAGACCTGAGCTGAGGTTCTAAGGCCTCCGAATCTCTGCAGCTGGTTGGAAGTTTGAACAGTGTTTCTTTTTCTCTTTTTCCTGCTTTTGCACTACTGCTTGTTTTGGTTTTCACACAGCTTCTCATTTAACTAGAAGAGGGACTCTCAGATTCTGTCTCTGTCTCCCTGTTTCTCTCTCTGTCCCTCTCTATCTTGTCCTCTCCCACTGTGAGTGTGTGTGTGTGTGTGTGTGTGTGTGTGTGTGTGTGTGTGTGAGTTCCTATCCTCTCATCCTTTTATGTTCATAAAGACACAGTTCAGACCAGTTTAAGCACATAACTTGCTTCTAAATTCCAGTGTGGCCTCAAGGTGTTATCTCTACAAGACACTACTTTAAATAAGAGTTGACATCCTCCTAAGGGAAATGATTTTGGGGGAAAAGCACAGAGATCTGAAGAAAATGCATTCCAAACTGTCCATGTGTTGACTCCTCTTTACAGCAACTCTCAAGGAGAAACATTGTATATAGTTTAGAAAGGATGTATGCTACAATATCCCAGAGTGGTTCCACTTGCTAGCTTCTTGCCTGACATTCTCATGTTCTTCTGATAGATAGTGTATCTAAAGCTAGCAACAGCACATTTTTAAGAACATAGGAATTGCCACAAATGGGTCTGTGCCAAGGTATTTGGCATTTCTTTGCTGGGTGTAGCACCATAGCAGTGATCTATATCATGTTCACCTCTGTGGCTGAGGGTTTAGTGTGAGTGAGTGTGAGTGTGAGTGAGTGAGTGAGTGTGTGTGTGTTTCCAGCTCATGTTGTTTCTACATAGCTCAGGCTGATATCTTACTTGCTATTACTCTGTCCTCAGCTCCTTGATTCAACATATGGGCCAACATACTCTTCCTGGGATTGTTTGCTTCTGATGGCTGAGGGGATCACTTGGGCTGATTCAGGACTCACATGGATCCAGCTAGACCTATGAGTATCTTATCATAACTTCACTAACATCCTCAAAGCTGTAGTGAGTTCTGATGAGGATTTCGGGGAAATTCTCATCACTATGTATGTGATTTCCTTTGAACACCCACTCAAAGAGTGTATAGTCCTAGAATCTTCTCCAGATGCTTGTTCATTTCAGAGGATTCATCCTGCTGGCTCTCTATCAAACAATTCTAAATTCTCGTCATCCTTTTTTTTCTTATCTTCCTTACTATGAACCTCAGAATGGAAAGAGCCACTTCTAGCAGTGCTTGGAAATTGAACCTTAAATTCCCTCATAGATTAAAAAGTTTCTAATAAACCAGAGATCTATTGGAAAGTGGAGATGATAAAGAGCTTTGTTGTCACAAATGACAAGGAGAAAAAAAAATCCCCTGGTCAAAGCCAGAGGTTCTAACCCTTTACATCGCACTGTCTACCAGTGTGATATCAAACCTGCCAATGACACTTTATAGTTCTGAATGCCTGACCTCTCTCTAGCCAGGCATCTTTCCTCAAATTCAAATGCAGGTTTGGACCATCACTCTTTCTGCCAGTGTTTGCTCCTTGTATCAGAGGGCTAAGCTTGTGTCTGCCAGTCCTTAGGTATCTCCAGCCTGACCTGTCACTGGCTGAGCCCACCTTTTCTAACATCATAACGATTGGAATTTATTCTGTTGAAGCTTTGAGGGAAATCTCCATCTTATGTGACACATCTTTGTCACACACAGCCCCCCCCCCACCCTGACACATTTTACGGGCCCTGAGGATCTTCCTTTTGTCCTTGTATATGTCAGGTGACTGGCTTTTGATATGCATTATCCTGATCCAACTTCCTAGCAACTTTTCTCATCATCCTGATTAGAGGAATTAAGGAGGGCAAGAGCTGGGCTGTGTGGGAAAAGTGAGTGTCCACCTTCCCACATGAAGTAATGACATGATTCTAATGTAGCAGAGATTTCACACTTTTTTGGTAGAAGGGGATGCTAAAGACTTTTTCTGGGTCTCGGGGAAGGCCTGTGGAAAGGTATGTTAAATTGTGGAAAAGCTAACTACGTGTAGGCTCCTGGTGATGACCCTAACAGCTCCTTCACTGGACATTGTCTTGTATCCTGGAGAGCCTTAGCATCCTCTGTGATGCCACCAGTGTTGTGATGCCATCAACTATTCTGGGGCATTTGTTTGTTGCACATAAGGTTACCCATAAATATGTAGGCCAGACTGAACAAGCTGCTTCAGAGAGAGAATGGAGAGCCTAGCAAGAGCAGAGAGAGGCAGAAGGAATCCAGCCTTTGCTGTCAGAGTAAAACAGCAAGAAACAAGAGTTCTGTGGTTGGCACAGAAAGTCCTGAGCAAGGGATGGATGACAAGCTTCCTGAAGTAAATGGTCTGGAGATATGTCTTCTAGTTTTGGGGCTCTGTAGCTGTGAGTTCCTGGGAAGAAATCAGCCTCATAGGCTCCAGCTTGAAGCATGCTGCCCTTGTCTTTCGGTGTTTCTTTAGGGTTTTTCCCCACTATGCAACTTCTTTTTTATTATTAGATATTTTCTTTATTAAATTTCAAATGTTATTCCCTTTCCTAGTATCCTCTCTAAAAATCCCCTATCCCCCCCCCCGCCCCTGATCCCCAAGATAACCTTCCTCCTTCTTTGCCCTGGCATTCCCCTATTCTGGGGCATAGAACCATCAAAGGACCCAGGGCCTCTCCTCCCATTGATGACCGACTAGGCCATTCTCTGCTACATATGCAGCTAGAGCCATGAGACCCACCGTGAGCTTTCTTTGATTGGTGGTTTAGTCCCAGGGAGCTCTGGGGTTACTGGTTATTTCATATTGTTGTTCTTCCTATGGGGCTGCAAACACATTCAGCTCCTGGATACTTCCTCTAGCTCATTCATTGGGGAACCACGCTTTGGTCTTCCTTCTTCTTGAGTTTCATGTGTTTTGCAAATTGTATTTTGGGTACTCTGATCATCTGGGCTAATATCCACTTATCAGTAAGTACATATCATGTGTGCTCTTTGTGATTGGGTTACCACACTTAGGAAGATGTCCTCCAGATCCATCCATTTGCCTAAGAACTTCATAAATTCATTGTTTTTAATAGCTTTGTAAATGTACCACATTTTCTATATCCATTACTCTGTTGAGGGACATCTAGGTTCTTTCCAGCTTCTGGATATTATAAATAAGGCTGCTATGAACATAGTGGAGCATGTGACCTTGTTACAAGTTGGAGCGTCTTCTGGGTATATGCCCAGGAGTAATATTGCTGGATCCTCTGGTAGTACTATGTCCAATTTTCTGAGGAACTACCGAACTGATTTCCAGAGTGGTTGTACAAGCTTGCAATCCCACCAACAATGGAGGAGTGTTCCTCTTTCTCCACAACCTTGCCAGCATCTGCTGTCAACTGAAATTTTGATCTTAGCCATTCTGACCTGAGGTGGAATCTACGGTTGTTTTGATTTGCATTTCCCTGATGATTAAGGATGTTGAACATTTTTTAGGTGTCTCAGCCATTCAGTATTCCTCAGTTGAGAATTATTGTTTAGCTCTGTACCCCATTTTTAATGGGGTTCTTTGGTTTTCTGGAGTCTAACTTCTTCTTTTTGGGTGGTGGTTGTGGTTTCAAGACAGGGTTTTTCTATATAGCTCTGGCTGTCCTGGAACTCAATTTGTAGACCAGGCTGGCCTCCAACTCAGAAATCGGCCTGCCTCTGCCTCTCCAGTGCTGGGATTAAAAGTGTGCACCACCATGCCCGGCTGAGTCTAACTTCTTATCCAGAGATGGGCAACTTTCCTCATGTACAGACCAACCTAAGACATGGGACCCAGTGGTGATAGGGTTAACCTATGACAGGAAAGGCTGTGACATTGGAGGAATGACCTAAGACAGGAACCACAGCAGATGGACATGACTGCAGAGGCCTAAACCAGCCTCAAATTTTAATAAAATAAAAAGGGGGAAATGTGGAGAGCCGTGCCATTAGCAATCACCATTATAAGATGGCGCCGGCTTCCACTGAGCCTAACTAGTAAACAAGCCTTATGCGCAAGTGCAAGAGTAAATTCACGCCCAGTCACTGCCCATCTCGGGGTGTAGTAATGGGGTGATGGGCGAGCAACTAATCAGGTGCTGTCACGCCACATCAGGTGCTGAACCGTCATGCTGCGGGCTATATAAGCAGCACCATTTTCCGGGTTCGGGGTCTTCCTTATGTTGAAGCAATAAAAGCTTTGCCGTAGAAGGATCCGGTTGTCCGAGTGAATTCTTGCCGGCGAGATACTAGCTCGGGTGAGAGTCCTGGGGTTAAAGCACTCCCTGGAGGCAAGCTCTCCTCTGGGAGGGAAGGTGCTCGGAGGACTGAGGGTCAGCTCCACCTCCTGGCTGCAGATGTAGGCCTGTAGGACCCTGTCCCAGAAGCTCTGTTGCTTCTGTGGCCTGTCCTCTTCTGAGTAGACCTGCCTTCATTTCTTTAGGTTTTATGCATTCCTTTTCCACAGGCTTTTCCATGGGACTTAGCATCATCTCTCCTGGTCTCTCTTATTTTTCTCTACTCTACCTAAAAGGACTATCCTGAAGGCATCATCTGCACTGCTCTTCCCCAGTGATCAGGATACAGAGATGAACAAGGCAGATAAACTGCCATTTCACCCTCAGATTATGACCTATGAGAGGAATGAACTGCATGCAATTCTGGATCATTATAGCAACAGTGATTTGAAGAACATGTAAGCATTACGCCCAGTTCTGTTTTCTGTTTTGACACCATAACATCATCCCCAGTATTTGTCAGATCACAAGAGGTTGTGCCTCAATCATATTCTCATCCCCAGACTAATTTTTATATATTCTTCTAAGAGACAGAACTGATGCCTGGTTAGTAGGTATATGTACTGTGTGGGAAGTATTCTGATCCCCTTCCTCCAAATAAAAAGCAGAGCCTGTCGCATGGAGTCAGGGGATAAGGGTACTAGAGTGTGATCTCACAGAACACATTTCAAGAGGTCTTGACAGGTGTTAGCTTCTGTCATATGCTAGGTATTGTGAGTTTATGGTGAGTCTTTGTACTTAATCATCATGAGCATTGGTGCTGATTGCTCAGACTACAGCAGAAGTGATCTGGTGCCACTTGGTCTGTCGAAGTTTGTGAACAGATTTTACCATTGCTCCTTTCTTGTCTACTGCCTTAGACTCTGGGACAGTGCCAATTTCCTTCATTTTTTTGCATGTTTCCCTCTGGATTTTGGTAATTAGGCTTCTGGTCACCAGGATGATTTTCCTTTTACAAGTTCCAAGCAGTGCCAGTGCTGAGACCAGGGAGCCCCACTTTGACCCTCGCTGCTCTTGGCCTATGGCCCTATGTGTTCACCTTGGAGATATATCAGAATTCCTTGTAAACCGTAATCCAGACATCTTTATGTTGGATTTCCTCCTTGAAAATACTGATTGTGTGCTCTGGGCTTCCATGGAGTAACAGGAACCCAGGATCAAAAATCCTTGTTCTGAAGAAAACACAAATGTCACCGCGGGTTTCATGTGAGCCTATATCCCCTGGAAAATTTTTAGAGAGTTAGTTTACTCCTCCAGGCCCATTGAGGGTTCTCATTCATCTCTGGCTCCCTACCTCTGGTTTCCTTTTCTCTGCTGTTTTGGATCATGAGAATAAGTTTAATAAACAACAGGAAGTTCCAGTGTGTAAGAGCCAGTGTTTGACATCCAGTGTGCTAGAACAGTTCAGGACTCACACCTGAATTCATGTTTTCTTTGAGACCTGTGTTCATGGGCTTCTTTGTTGTTGAGGTCAGAACCAAGATATAGATAGATAGATAGATAGATAGATAGATAGATTTTGCTATTTGATTTCTATCACTCAAAAAACATTAATTTAGCACTAGGTGTTGCAAGTAACGTTGAATCTACTTCCTGTGAAGTAATTCTGCTCTATTTTAAACTTAAACTGATGAAACAGATGCGTTCCATGCCAGGGACTAAGTTGAACTACAGTTGAGTATCCCCAGATGCACACACAGTTCATTCAGAAAAGTGAGGCATTAATGCTAAAATTAAACTCAACAACTTTACCCAGCAATATTTTCTTGAAATGTGTGCCTAGGATTTATTGAAAACACCATTTTCGTGACCAAAGGTGAACACAATTCAAATGACTGTCAACTAGAGAACTACGAAATAAATTGTGCTTTCCTTATACAATAGAATGGAGGATGCAGTCAGTTACCAGAGCAGCCACACAGGTAAAACTCTATAACAAACAAGCATGTTATATACACATGAAATCTAAACACAAAAGTGAAGTAAATGCATAGAATTTCAAACTGGGAGTTGATAATATAACTCAGTGAGTCCAGAGTGTGCCAGGATTGACAGCTAGAGTTTGATCCCAGGGATGGATGTGGTAGCATGACAGAACCTGCTAGTGCATGTTGTCCTTGGCCCCACACACATGCTATAGCACAATCTTGCCCATGCACATATATACATGCAAAAATCAATAAATGCAATAACTATTTTGAGAACAAATTTCACAACCATGTAACTCTAAACGATATATTGTTTAGTGGCGTAGATATTCCTGGCTAAACGATGGGGAAATCAAGCTTCCCTTCAGGTTCAAGATAGAAAATGAGTGAAGGGAAGCTGCCAGCATATTGCTAGAGAGGAGACCACAAAGGCTTTGTAGGTTCTGGAAGGTTTTACTTACAAACGCATGAGTATAACTTGTATCTATCCATGACAGTATACTCACCCCACTTTGATGTTTTCTGAATGACAGAGACCTGCAGGGAGGAGCATTGACACTGTTGTGCCAGCTGCAGGGACACAATGACTTTCCCTTCTTCCTTCCCTGTTAGCTGTGGCACACCTCACTATCACTTGGCACTTATTCCATGCTCCTTACATTACTGTTAGCTGTGAACAAGTCTATTTTCCTCTGCCCTTAATTTGTTCATTCAGCTAACCATCATGGAATGTCCCTAAAGTGTCAACAGGCAGGAAAGGGCATGAATGAAGCGACCATCCAATAAAGAAGAGACAGCTGGATTACTGGTGTGGTGACAAGCCTCTTATTTCAACGCCATGGACATAGGGCAGAAGGATCATGACTCTGTGCCTGCCTGGGAAACATGAGACTCTATCAACAACAGTAATATGAATAAAATAAAGAAAGGCCTGATTATCAGTGGTGGGGAAGAAAGAACCATCTGTGAATATGGCCTGATTTGGTACTAGGCCCTCAAGTAAGGGCTCCAAAAGAGATATCACTATGGAAGCTGAGAGCTCATCCTTTCTAACATCCCAGCATGTGTTTTCTAGAACAGACAGTCCCATCAATATGCCACTGCCAAAGCCAGGGGACAGCTGGGCCTGGAGAAATGAAGGCCCAAGTTATGAGAACTCTACTACCTTAACTGCAGACAGTCACAAGCATCTTTTACTCTTACTGGAGGAGTCTTCTTGGTTTTTTTGCTCACAGGACACTTGCTGATAAGACTGACAACTGTGCAAAAGCAGGCACATTATCCAAATGGGCCTGGCCAGAGGGTCTGAGCCAAAGTTTGGCTGTATCAAGCCCCTTTACTGCTACGTGCATAGTCTAGTGATTCATCTTCTCTATGCTGAAGAAAGATGGGTCTCATTGTCTGGGACAATGTTTGTGAATCTTAAATGGACTGAGACTAGATGAGTACCCATCATTCCTCAGAAACTTAAATCAATGAATGAATGTTTGAACTCAAGACACCACAAATATTCAGTTTCAATATTACATTTGAAACATTTCAGGAAGGTACAGTGAAGTTGAAAGTAGCTGCATTGGTAGTTCTAAATTGTTTGTGTGTGTCTTTATGTTTGAAATTTCTTTTTCATTTCCCATAGTTCGATCCAGGGCCTTGATCATACGAGATCAGTGCTCTACCAAG
The DNA here is from genome assembly GCF_000001635.26 of Mus musculus. Taxonomy (NCBI): domain Eukaryota; kingdom Metazoa; phylum Chordata; class Mammalia; order Rodentia; family Muridae; genus Mus; species Mus musculus. The sequence goes on along the minus strand of NC_000080.6, from coordinate 7,421,815 downwards.
GGCCAGAGTTAATCCTTCTTCTTATCCACAAGGTTGACTTCACCATGACTCAATTGTGCCATTTGTTCAAAAAACAGACTGTACCTTGTATGGTGGCTCTGAGGACTGAAACACAATGCTTGAAACTGTTCAGCCTGATCCTACTGGTGTACATGCTGAGATTTGAGGTCCTTTGCTTCTTTCTGGAGATGAAGAGCAGAACAGTCTTGGATGGAAGTCGTTCCATTGAGGGAGAATTTCCCTTCCCAAATCCATGAGGCTCAGAGTACCAGGATACAACTTACAATCCCTAAAACCAGAGCAAAGAAAGGGCATTGGTACCCACTGCCTAAGCAACTATAGGCCTCTGATCACATTGCTTGTCATCATAGTATGCTACTACATAGAGTTTCCCAAAAGGTTCCTAAGCTTGCACATCTGGCCAGTCAGGAGAGAGAATAACAATACCAAGTAGGATTGCTTATGGCCCCTGGAGAAGGCCGCTTGGAATAATCAATTCATTTCTTGACTCTATGCCAGTGTACACCCTGGGGAAAAGGAAGGAATGAGACTCAGATATGGTCATAGTAAAGGGAAGTAGGTAAATTGGAAGCTGAACTAAGGTTAGGTCTGAGGAATGCGAAAGAGTAAGAGCCATCCCAACTGTCCAAAGCATCTTTCTCATAAAAAAATGTGTAATCAGAATTTTCCTATTTCACTGAGAAAACAATGCCCCCCAAACACCACCATCCATGGCACTGTTTAGATGGTTATACTGAGGATTATATCTCTACCGCACTCCGAACAAAGGTATTTTGGTGATTTGAAGAAAGATTCCCAACAGAAGTGTCTGTATCTATATGCTTAATCTTCAGGGAGTGAGACAATTAGAGTAGGATTATGTGGTGTGGCTTGGTGGAGAAAATACAACCTTCTGGAAGGAATTGTGTCACTGCAGGTGGGCTTTGAGATTTTCACACCCCATTTTGGTCCCTTTTCATCTCTCTGGTCATTCTGTTAGGATGCAGTTTTCAGATAAATACAGCACCAAGCCTGACATCATGCATTCTGCCATGTTTACTATGGGATTAATCCTCCAAAATGTAAGCAACCCCACAATTAAATTCTTTAATAGGACTTGCCTTGGCCATGCTGACTCTTCACAACAGTAGAATGGTGACTAAGTTAGCCATGGGAAGTGGAATCAACTATAACTCAACTTTCTCTACATGGCAATATAGGGAGGAAGACTGCAGCTTCTACCCCAGTGGTAGCAGTTCTAAGGAAGGCATAATTATTAGTGCTTTGGCAAGCCATCCACCTGCCATCACTTTCTGAGACATCAGAGAGTTTTTGAACCTTCCTTTCTTTATTTCTGATTGACCTGGACCAGCACATCCTACATCAGTGACAAATTATTGATGGGGAGGTGCCAGGAGTTTAGAAGGATAGAGAAGATAGAATCTGTGTCTTCAGATCTTTTACTAATTTGGCTTAATCCAAGCAGGTTTATGAAGAAATACAGCATCATATAGATTATTTACATGGGGAAATGGCCACAGTCATCAAAGAGCCAAGTGTAATTGTGTTGCCAAAGAGAGCATGGGACACCTCAGAAACAGGTGAATAAGCCCTGATAGCCAGAGCCCAAGAGATGGATCCAAAAACACCACAACCTTGATGCCCTGGAGGCATGGGCTCCAGTCCTAGATCATTCTTTTTTTTTTTTTTTTAACTTGGCAATGAGATCTTTCTTGAGTGGTCCCATGAATGCTTTATTCCCCTCCATGGTCTGGAAATGACCATGACAAAACTTGGAGGCGGTGTCAATGAACTTCAGGTCAATCTTCTCAAGGGCCTGACTTTTGATCTGGACCTGTAAGGACTTACAAAGGGTAAGCACTCGCTTCTTGGTCCACACCACACAGCCTTTGATCATGATGAAGTCATTGGTTACCTCACCATAATGGACAAAGCCACCCAGTGGGTTGATGCTCTTATCAGACAGGTCATAGTCAGTAGATGCATTGTTCTTGATCAGTTTACCATCCTTAATGAGGTATCCTTGACCAATCTTGTAAATCTTCTTGATAATCTCTGTTCAGTGATGGTAGCCTTTCTGTCCAGCTCGAGCCATAGAGAAGGCTGCACAGGCAGGGTTCCAGGCTCTAATCCAGGCAACTTTGTGCAAACCTCGATGGGTCTTTTGGGGTAGTTTCTTTGTCTGCCAACAACTGGTCACCCCTTTGTATCCTTTGCCTTTTGTCACGCTGATGACATCAATCATCCCATCCTGCCCCAACACCTGGTTTACAGGAACCTGCTGCTCCAACTTCTCTTGGGCCCAGTCTTGATTCTCAGCCACAGTGCCTCCATTCACCTGGATCTCCATCAAGTGTGCCTTCTGGCACAGAGGAAGCAGACTCATCTGAGTGTGAACAATTATGCGAATGGCCTGGCAATAGTTCTTCATGCTGTTGAAGTCATTTTCCAACTGCTTCTTGCCTGTGTCATCCTGCCATTTCTCACAGTACTTGGTAAAAGTCGTCTTCTTAGATTTGTGCCACTTCTTATAGAACTGCCTTTTACACTCATCACTGATATGCTCAACAAATATAGTCATGAAGGTCCAGAGGCCTCGTGGGGTTTCAACATATCTTACAATGCCCACAACCACCATTGGTGGGGTTTCCACAATGGTCACAGCCTCCAGAACTTCTTTTTTGTTCACCTTAGATCCTGGCCTGTCAACTTCCCAGACGATGTGGGTCATGGCACCCTTGTAGCCTAGAAGAGCTGTGAGGTGAACAGGCTTGGAAGGGTCATCCTTGGGGAGGCTCTTAATTTTCCCATGATGCCGGCTGTTGTGTCTGTGAGGCAAGGAGCCCAATGACCCATGCCTGGGAGCTGAGAATTTCCTGTGAGACATCTTGCCACCACATGCCGCTTATAGAGCTAGATCATTCTTATTGAGGCTACTCCTGAACAAGGACACAGAACGAGAGTTGTTTGTCCTTTAACAATTGACTCTGAGAAATCTTTGGGTAGGCCTACCTCTCCACTTCTGATTCTCCTGTTGCTGGTGGTTTCATTTCATGAATTGGATTTAGTTAATAAGTATATTTATGGCTCTTGTTTCTTCAGGCTGCTATATAACATGTCCACCAGAAGTGATCCTCAATGATGTGGGCCTGGGTACCAGAGGTTTTCCATGGAGATCTCTGGCCAGGCCTAATGCCAGGGTTCCAGCCAAGGGAAGTGATTGCAGGCAAAGATAAAGTTTCTGCCATGCCTTCCAGGTCACTCAGTAACTCTGAGCTGCTTTGCACTGAGTTGGGTTGGGCTGGGCCAACGAGAAGCCGACTATTCAGTGAGGAGTGCAGTGGAACCTCAGATGGAGAGAAGGTCTCTTCCCAAGTGTTACAGCTCTTGGAACATAACACTCAGATGACAGAGTAGTTCTCGAGCATCTTTAATTCCCTGGATAGGATTTATATACAGTTTTTGGGGTGATTCAGGGTTCAACAGCAGGTACCTCTCATTTGTGGGAAGGCTTGGTGCTGCTCCTACGTGACTGATAGCCACACACCTCTCCTGTGGGGGCTGTGGGGATGGTAACTTTGACAGGAGCCAGAAGGCCAGGAGACATGATGGAACACCTTCCGTCCCATGTAGGTGGAAATCACCATCCATCTAATCTCTGGGGTTCCAGACCTTTGTTCGACTGGAGACCAGGCTGTCTGTGCACAGCCCACTACCCCACAAAATGGTAACATTTTTATTATTTCACTCAAATGTTTGTTGGGCCATTTAAAAAGATCTATTGGTATATAACATGTACCCCACACCACAAACCCCTGATTTCTGATTTCCTGAGGTCTACACATGGGTTTTCTTACATAGTTAAAGGGACAGTGTTTGGATGACAGGGTAGAGATTAAGGTGGAGAGTTCCTATCCCCACACTTATTACCTGAAAACCAGCTAAATAAAACTCTTTCTTCCTCTATGCCTCTATTTACAGAGAGGAAACTAGGAAAGGGGACAACATTTGAAATGTAAATAAAGAAAATAATAATAATAATAATAATAATAATAATAATAATCTCTTTCCTTCAGTTTCCAGCTGATTCTGTGAAGTTTCTCTCTCAGAGAAAGTCTATCAATAGCATCCATCTTAGCTTGAGCGCTAGTCTGCTACTATTGTCGTTGTCACTCTATTTTGCTCAAAAGAGAATAGAAGGATAGAGGGTTACAGGATAGTACCCAGCTGGTGTATTGCAAAGGCAACCTACCAGTCAAGCTTTTGGAGCAGTTGAAATTGCCTGCATGAGTCCTGTATTAGTGAGTTTCCTGTGACTGCCAGATGGTGGAACTTGTCAATGTCATTATATTAGTCCTATCACTTAATTTCCTAAAGATTCTAGTAAGCAGAGGTGTGTACCACCAAGGTGTAATAAAGAACGGCAGGCTCTCAATAAGACAAAAAGGCCACCAACAGATTGGAAAAGAATCTTTACCTATCCTAAATCAGACAGGGGACTAATATCCAACATATATAAAGAACTCAAGAAGGTGGACTCCAGAAAATCAAATAACCCCATTAAAAATGGGGCTCAAAACTAAACAAAGAATTCTCACCTGAGGAATCCTGAATGGCTAAGAAGCACCTGAAAAAATGTTCAGCATCCTTAATCATCAGGGAAATGCAAATCAAAACAACCCTGAGATTCCACCTCACACCAGTCAGAATGGCTAAGATCAAAAATTCAGGTAACAGCAGATGCTGGCAAGTATGTGGAGAAAGAGGAACAATCCTCCATTGTTGGTGGGATTGCAAGCTTGTACAACCACTCTGGAAATCAGTCTAGTGGTTTCTCAGAAAATTGGACATAGTATACCGGAGTATCCCGCAATACCTCTCCTGGGCATCTATCCAGAAGATATTCCAACCTATAAGAAGGACACATGCTCCACTATGTTCATAGAAGCCTTATTTATAATAGCCAGAAGCTGGAAAGAACCCAGATGCCCCTCAACAGAGGAATGGATACAGAAAATGTGGTACATTTACACAATGGAGTACTACTCAGGTATTAAAAAGAATGAATTAATGAAATTCCTAGGCAAATGGATGGACCTGGAGGGCATCATCCTGAGTGAGGTAACCCAATCACAAAAGAACTCACATGATATGTACTCATTAATAAGTGGATAATAGTCCAGAAACTTAGAATACCCAAGATATAAGATACAATTTGCAAAACACATGAAAATCAAGAAGATTGAAGACCAAAGTGTGGACACTTTGCTCCTTCTTAGAATTGGGAACAACACACCCATGGAATGAGTTACAGAGACAAAGATTGGAGCTGAGATGAAAGGATGGACCACCTAGAGACATCCCTACCCAGGGATCCATCCCATAATCAGCCTCCAAACGCGGACACCATTGCACACACTAGCAAGATTTTGCTGAAAAGACCCTGATATAGCTGTCCCTTGTGAGGCTATGCCAGGGCCTAGCAAACACAGAAGTGGATGCTCACAGTCAGATATTGGATGGATCACAGGGCCCCCAGTGGAGGAGCTAGAGAAAGTACACAAGGAGCTAAAGGGGTCTGCAACCCTATAGGTGGAACAACAATATGATCTAACCAGTACCTCCCAGAGCTCGTGTGTCTAGCTGTATATGTATCAGAAGATGGCCTAGTTGGCCATCACTGGAAAGAGAGGCCAATAGGTCTTGCAAACTTTATATGCCTCTGTACAGGGGAATGTGAGGGCCAAGAAGTGGGAGTGGGTGGGTAGGGGAGTGAAGGGGGAGGGTATGGGGGACTTTTGGGATAGCACTGGAAATATAAATGAAGAAAATACCTAATTAAAAAAAAAGAACTGTAAGCTCAGGAAAAGTTAAGTAAACAGCTTGAGGAGCTAGCCAATGAATATCCAGTAGAGATTACAAATGATTTCTGTGTAGGAAGAGAGGTACAGGGGAAGATAGGTGCATGACAGGAGCTGGTTATAGAGACATAGGGCCAGTGCAGGGTGAAATGGTAAGAGAAAGAAAGGAAGATGTTGTGAGGGTTAAACTAGAAGTGGCAGAGGGTGTAGGAAGCAGGGACCTCTGAGGTGACTTCAGGTGAGTGGTAGTGAGTAGACTTTCTTCTATTCTATTCTTTTAATGTGCCGGTGCCCTGGAAGCCACAAGAGACTGTTAAATCCCCCAGAGCTGGGGATAGAGGCAGAACTGAGCTGTCTGATGTGGGTGATGAGAACCAAACTGGGGTATCCTGTAAGATCAGCTCGCACCCTAAATGACTGGGTCATCTAGTCGTTCCAGAGAATCAATTTCCACGTTGAGTTATTGTCAGAAATCAGGTTGTAAAGTGCCAGGGATGCAGTGCTGTTGCCCAGTATCTACAAGGAGGTATTGATTTCTTTCTGAAAGAAAACAAAAAAGGACACAGTAGGACCTGGGGGATAAGGGAAGTACCAATTCAGCCTGAATAAAAGGCTGGGCACATGGCTGAGCAGTCATGGATATAATGTGTGTCTTTGCATGTGGTAAAGGAGGGTTCAGAACAGGGAAGGGCTTCTCTCACTGAAAAAGACAATGCCCTTTGACAAAGGAGGTAAAAACATGCAGCAGAAAAAAGACAGCATTTTTCAAGAAATGGTGCTGGTTCAACTGTAGGTTAGCATGTAGCAGAATGCAAATTGACCCATTCTTTTCTCCTTGTATAAAGCTCAAATCCAGGTGGATCAAGGACCTCCGCATGAAACCAGATACACTGAAATTAATAGAAAATAAAGTCGGGAAGAGCCTTAAACACATGGGCATAGGGGAAATTTTCCTAAATAGAACACTTATAGCTTATGCTCTAAGATCAAGAATTGACAAATGAGACCTCATAAAATTGCAAACCTTCTGTAAGGCAAATGACACTGTCAATAGGACAAAACAGCAACCAAACAGATTGGGTTCAGATCTTTACCAATCCTACGTCCCATAGAGGCCTAACATCCAATATATACTAAGAACTCAGGAAGCTAAACTCCAGAGAAACAAATAACCCAATTATAAAATGGGGCCCAGAGCTAAACAAAGAATTCTCACCTGAGGAATACTGAATGGCTGAGAAGCCCCTGAAAAAGTATTCAGCATCCTTAATCATCAGAGAAATGCAAAATAAAACAACCCTTAGAGTCTACCTCACACAGGTCAGAATGGCTAAGATAAAAAACTCAGGTCACAGCAGATGCTGGTGAGGATATGGAGAAAGGAACACTCCTCCATTACTGGTGGGATTGCAAACTAGTACAATGACTCTGGAAATCAGTTTGGCTGTTCCTCAGAAAATTGGACATAGTACTACCTGAGGACCCAGCAATACCACTCCTGGTCATAGTCCCAAAATATGCTCCAGCATGTAATAAGGACACATGCTCTTCTATGTTCATAGCAGCCTTATTTATAGTAGACAGAAGCTGGAAAGAACCCAGATGTCCCTCAACAGAGAAATGGATACAGAAAATGTGGTACATTTACACAATGGAGTACTACTCAGTTATTAAAAACATTGACTTCATTAAATTCTTAGGCAAATGGATGGAACTAGAAAATATCATCCTGAGTGAGGTAACCCAATTACAAAAGAACACACATGGTATGTTCTCACTGATAAGTGGATATTAGCCCAGAAGCTCGGAATATCTAAGATATAATTCACAGACAACATGAAGCTCAAGAAGGACGATTTAAGTGTGGAACCTTCGGTCCTCCTTAGAAGCAGGAACAAAATCCCCATGGGAGGACAGTCAGAGACAAACTGTGAAGCAGAGACTGAAGGAAATGCCATTCACAGACTGCCCCACCTGGGCATCCATTCCATATACAATCAACAAACCCAGACACTATTGTGGTTGCGAACAAGTGCTTGCTGACAGGAACCTCATATAGCTGTCACCTGAGAGACTCCTGATAAATGCAGAGGTGGATGCTCTCAGCCAAACACTGGCCTGAGCACAGGGTCTCCAATGGAGGAGCTAGAGAAAGGACCCAAGGAGCTGAATCGGTTTGCAGCTCCACTGGAGGTACAACAATATGAACCATCCAGTTCCCCCAGAGCTCCCAGGGACTAAATTACCAACCAAAGAGTACACTTGGAGGGACCCATGGTTGCAGCCACATATGTAGCAGGGGATGCCTTTGTCAGACATCAATGGGAAGAAGGCCCTTGGTCTTGTGTAGTCTTGATGTCCCAGTGTAGAGGAATGCCAGGACAGAAAATTGGGAGTAGTCAAGTTGGTGAGCAAGGGGAGAGGGGATGGGATAGGGGGTTTTTGGAGGGGAAATGAGGAAAGTGGATAACATTTGAAATGTAAGTAAAGAAATTATCTAATAAAAAAAAGAAATTCTTTAACTGGGGAACTCCTCAACCTCACATATCTAAATCTCTAATACTGACAGAAAGGAGTTTCTGCCAAGGTCATGGTTAAAATCAACACTAAAGCACTAAATATGTTCCCAGTTTCTGTCAGCTAGTTTCCAGTGACACTAAGAGCATCTTATAAAGGACTGAACAAAAGTACTATGCACCACTGCACAGAATGTGAGACATAATCTCACCAACCATGCTGCCTCACTGGATTATTCAGAAGATTTCTAGGAACACAAACTAATTCTCTTCACTCTCCTTTGACTGTTATTCAGAGACTATGTTTCTCTTCTGTATCTATACTTGTTTTTCATGGAACTTAGTTATTTCTCATCACAAACCAAATCAGTGTCCAATGTCACTTTTCCTTCCCTTTCCCACTTTGTCCATCCCATCATCACCAGGATGTCTATTATTCCTAAGAAGACATAAGATGAGAACCTGAATGATGACTTCAGATCTGTGGTTGCTGTCAGGATAAGTACTGGTCAGCCAGACAGAAGTTATGGAGGTGTAAGGGAGAGGGGAAAGCCAGGCAGTCTGTGTAAAGCTACGGTTCCATGATAGCAGTCACCTCCATTGTCTAAACCTGTTGTTTGTATGGTATCACCTGAAATCAAGTGTCTCAGTGGAGTAACTGTCTTTTACAAAGTTGGCCTTTGGGCATACCTGTGATACAGTCATGTCTCGTTGATAACTGGGTAGGAGCACCCAGGAGACTGTGGGAGTTACCATTACCTGAGCAAATGGTCATGGGTGGTATGAGGATAAGATCTGAAGATGAACCTACCAGGCAAGTCAGCAAGCACCAATTCTTCATGTTTTCTGCTGTAATTCCTCAGTACTAAAGGTGGGCCAGGAAGGATGGAGGCCTGAAAAGAAGATCTCATGGGCACATGCCTCCGTGTCAGAATTCTGGGAACTGTTGGGCTTCAGTGACTTTACCCTCCTCCAATCCCAACTGAAATAGAAGTTTGAAGTGGGATAGTCAACTGGAAGTGGAGCAGGAGGGGTCAAGCCCATCTGTGGCAGGACCTAGGATGGAGTGGTCACCACCTCTGCCTTCTCCATTTTTGTCTCTTCTCTTCAAGTATGGTTTCAACCTCAGCTAACTTGGTTTTGCCAGAAAGAGGAAGCAGAGGGAGAGGCATTCCATGATCATGCCTTATTACCAGTGATGCAGGAGGTTAGTTCCAGCCTATCAATCGCATAGCCTTCCTATTTACAGTTCCCTAGCCTGAAGGCCCAATTCAGTCTGTGTCACTCTGCTGCCCTCACTAAGCCCTGATGCTATCTGGCCATATACAGAGAGGGAAAATGACACCAACAGGGAGCCACAGAGCAAGGAATGGCTCATATAGTATTTACAGAGCCTTGCCCATGCCACGACACAGGTAAAGGCCATGAACAGAGTGCTGCAGTACACCATACTATTGAGCTTCTGTGAGCAGTCACAGCAGGAACAGGAGGTAGTAGGCACCAAAGCAGAGATATTGCTCTACTGTCTCCTGGGCATGTAGCAGGACCACTTCCAGGACCTTCATGCTGCCCTGGAGAAGACAGTTCATCTGCTACCTGAAGGGTATCTTGGGCTCAACAGTTTAGCAAGAGGTAGACAAGTCTTTGACCAGAGGTCACCTCTCTGGTCTCCCTTTTTCTTTGTAGCGTATGGTGAGTTAGCAAGTATCTAGTTAAAGCCACTTCTCCATCTCTATGGCATGGGTGACACCTTACTCATCCTATACATAGGAGGAACTGATGCTTATACAAGAATTCTTACTTCTATTCTGAGGATCCCTGGGAACAATAATAAAACCTTGCCTTCCCTCTTGTGGTCGCCCCTGCTATAGGGTCCTCTGGAGCCATCAGGACCTGGGAGGATCTTCTATCCCTTTGCATCAAAAGGCTGCAACAAGCAAGGCTGGAATTAATGCCAGGAGCTGAAATCCTATATTTTGATTCCCCACTAATCCATTTTAGGATTACTTGGGCCTTTTTATTTTGGGGCTGTTCAAGATTCCTTTTGGCTTTCTTGAGCTCAGTCTCCTAGCTCTTCTAGATTTGCTCTTAACTGTGCATAATGCCTCTTCCAGTTCCTAAGATATTGTGGTTCAAGAAAAAATAACTGAGGAAGTTGTTGTATACCATGGGAAAAACTTAGTGATTGTGGCTGAGTCCCAATTATTCTCTGCAAGTCTTAGGTGCTTTACAAAAGAAAACATGGACTTGGGTTATTAAAGGAACACACCACAACAGCCTCAACTCAAGAATTTCTGCTCTATGAGGCACTGTAATTTTTTTTCTGAAAAATCATCAGATAAATGAAATTACAGAAGCAGAATGAATGTCTGGTTAATATTTTATATTAACAAATACACAATAATGGGAAAGGAAAACAATTTTGGGAAATGAGCCAGGTAGCTCTGACATCAACCACCTCATTAAATAGCTGTCAAGACTCAACTGCTCATGAATTAAGCTTAGTGCCCTGGTAAGAAACATCCTATGGTGAAAAATCCTTAGCCTAAGCACAAGGTTTTGCTGACTCCCTTTCTTTTGCTTTGCATTCATTTTCTACTTTCTTTTCTGCGTTTTCTTTAACTTATAATTTTTTTTTGCATACCAACTTGATCTGAAACTCATTTTTACATGGAGCTAATTTTTTCTATTACATTCCCCATATTTTTAGTGGAATCAATCAAATTATTGATTCATGTTGAGGTACAGGATGATGGGGAGCCTGTAAGGCTAATATTTAGGTCACTGTCTTCCCCCTGGCTGTAGGAGAATGAGTAAAGTATGGTGGCTGAATTTTAAGGTTCCCGGAATCCACTGCAGTTAACCTTGACATCCATGGAGGGACATTGAGATGTGTAAAGAAGTGAGACAGAGAAAAATATGCATCTGTTTTAGCCAGATAAAATTTAATACCTAGGAAGTAAGCCATTTAATCAGAAAGAAGCAGACAATTTGAGTAGACCTTTCTGTAAATTTCTCTTTATAATTATTTTAAGCGGTATTTGTAAAGGAGCCTGGAGAACAAAATGAGCCCTGTTATGACAATGGGCATCTTTCAAAATCATTTGGTTATCTTGCCAGAGGAAAGGGGTGTTTGTGTGTTTGTTTGTTTGTTTATTTGTTTTTCTGGAAAAGTGGAACTAGTTACACTTGTTTCTCACAGTCCAGTTCTTTGTGACTGGGTGAGCAGACACTGAGATTGGTAGGGTTATCAGACTGAGAATTACCTGTTTGAACTGCCTTTGGCCAGTTGATCCCGTCTAATCCTTGAAAATTCTGTAAGCCATTTTCAAGTGCCATTGTGCGTGTTTCCCAAAGGACAGTCAGGCCCATCATGCTGTGTACCTTGTAACGCTGGTGATAGAAAGGGCTTACAGACCTGGCATGTACTGTGTGATAATTGTTTCACTCACACAAAGTCCTGAGTTTTATCTCACAACCAGAAAATAAAAATGCACAGTCATATTCCATGTGCAGGTGGAGAGCATTCTCAGCAGTCCTGGCTTCCATTCTCCAGACAATCCAGGATTTTCTCCATGCACTATCTGCTGCCATGAGTTGAACATAAATCTTTAGTGAGGGAAATGATTATGCTTTCAGTGAAAACAATCTGGTATTTATGAATAAGTAAGCAGAACCTAAATTTTTATTGTATCAACACTTTGTGGGCTATGGAGAGAGCTTAGCAGTAAAGAGTGCCTAGTGCTATTCTCTGAGGCCAGGTTCTTTTCTAGCACCCAAGTAGAAATAGGACACAATATTTAGTAACTCCAGGTCTGGCAATCTGATCCCTCTTCTGACCTTCATGGATATCCCACATAGGAAACATACATCCACACAGACAAACACATAAACAAGGCTCTGTGTCATGGCGAGAGCCCTGAAGGTGGAGGAAGATGTAAGTTCCCTCTGGTCTGTGGATATTTGTTTGTTGTCATTTATTGGATTTATATGACATTTTACTACACCTGCCTTATGGGTTTTATCTTTATTTGTGTATGTGTGTGCATGGTTATTTTTGTTGTTGCCCATGAATGTATTTGGAGGCCAGAATTTAATCTTGGGTGCTCTTTATCATGACCATTGATATTTTTTTTTTAATAAATGCTTTCATTTAGATTTTCTAACTGTGAATACTATGGATTCCATTAGGACACTTTCATGTAGGTTTATGGTGTGCTTGTGTTACACTCACCTTTTGGTACACTCTCATGCATTTCCCAGGCCTGCTCATCCCCTTTCCACCCCAAACTAATTCTTCTAATTTGATCTCTTTTTAAAAATTTAATGTGAAAATGAATTTCATGAAGTCTGAGCGCAGGAGTGAAACAGGGATTATTTACCTGAAAATGGCACATTAAGAATGTTTATACACCGAAGACAATTCTATCCCTGTCCTAATCTTTAACAGAGATGTAGGGTTTCCTCATCACCCAGCATGCTAAGATGCTGACGGAACTTGACTTGTGCATGCTTGGCACATTTTCATGGCTGTGAGTACCTAAAATATCACTAGTTTTAGCTTTCTGTGTCATACCTAAGAAGAATCTGTCCCCTTTCCTAGCACAAATGCCAAAGTCTTTGAAATGGAACAGAATCTGGGTACAATTTAAAGGCTCCCTGTCGACCTTATACTTAATGCTTCAGTGGGGATTTGGCTGCACTGATGAATCTGCCTTTAGTTTTAGCATCAATAGCTGCTTGGCTGGACTTTTTGGTCCTGGAGTTCATAAGCCTTCTGCTTTGGTGTGGAAATTCTGGAGTTGCTTGAGACCATTCTGATCATCACCCCTAGAAGAGAGAGAAGCCTTGCATATTACCAGGTTTATTCTGGCCAAAATGGAGAAGAGTATATTTCTCTTGTGCTATTTTGAAAAGACAATTGACTATCTCTCTGATGCTTATTTTCTGGATGGAAAGACTTCCTATGCAATAGGTCTGCAGTGTCAAAGACATATAGGTTAAAATACTCATAGATGTTTTTTGTTTCACCACTCAACCAAGGCATACTATGCTTCTCTCTCTCCCCTCTCTCCTCTGCCCTCTCCCTTCTCTCCTCCCCACTCTCCCTTCTCCCCTCTCCCCCCTTCCTCTTCTCTCTCCCTCTCTCTCCTGATGGAGCCTAAACCTTGATGGCCTGATTTCTCCTATTCAGAGAGAAAAACAAAAGATTCCTTGGAGATTCATGTGGAGAAAAGGGATTTTCTGGGACTTCCTGCCATTCTCTCTGTGAGGGAGTGAAATTAAGTTAATTAGCTAAATTTGGATACATATTAGTTTATTTAGCATTATTCTGGCTAAGTCTTGAGCCTAAAGAAGATACTTGCTAGTATAGTAAGTTTCTTGGTTTTCTTTGGTGCTAGCTTTGGAATATATTCCAGTGTTAGTGAATATAGTCATAATTTAAATTTTAGCCCAAAAAGTATTTGGGGAATTGGGTGTGGTGCTGCACACCTGTATTCACAACAACTAGGTGAAGAAGGAGGGCCCAGATTGGGGAGCCAGCATAAGCTACATATTGAGACTCTGTATCAAGAGAAAGAGTAGAAAAAAATGGGGGCTGGAATGTAGATCTGGGACAGAGCATATGTCAGTGCAAGGCTTGCCCTAGCATCACTAAAGTAAACAAGTGAGGAGAATCAAAGTGTTTTGCTGTTGAGAATGAGCCATTGGAAGATATTTAGCAAAGCAGTCCTTAATGGTGGGTGGGAGTGGTTAGCAGATAGGTAGTTACAATTCTCACTCAGTTTAAAAATGTGGGAGGATTTACAAAATATCTTAAGTGGAGAGAGGCTTGACTATACTTCATTGCCTAAAATTGGTTTTTATTTTCAAATGGTTCTATACCTGTTGGCATTAGCTGATGGCAGTATACCAGTTAATAGTCCAGAATTAATGGACACTTAGAAAGACAAGTGTTTCGAAGCAAAAAGGCCACAATACAAGCTAGAGGTTGTACAGTTCCTCTTTCTGCCTGGATGGTGAGTCTTTGGCCTTGTGGGCTAGGACCACAGAAGTTCCTGTAATCGACAGCACTGTTGCTCACGGATTGTTTTGTTATCGGCGTAACAACTAAGAAAATTGACCCAGGGCAAACTTTTTGAATGTTAAGTTCTGACTACGGAACACATAGTGATTGCGGAATCGGTTCCATATTGCTGCCAGGGCAGCCTTCCAGTCTGTGCTAGTTCCATCTGTAGTCCTTTGCTTCTGGACTGATCAGGAACATGAGCCCTGCACCATGGCTTCTCAAGTACCCACTCATGGTTTTCAAGATATGACACATAACTCTTAAGTTCTATCACAATTGAAGGTAAAACCTTATTACATGGGATTAGACACTTTAAGTGTCTCATGATTCTGCTTGTGAGCAATTGATTAGTTCAGAATAACTGTAAGTAGTAATAGAGTGTTCATAAAGATTTAATCAGCTTTGGCTCATGTCTCTTGTACTTTGGGGGTGGTGGTATGGCACCTTATTAAGTAGAAAACTGACTGGAGAGGTCAGCTTTACTCCTTTCTATTTAACCCTGACTGTAGCATCTATAGACTGTATGGCCAAGACTCTTTCTTGCTTTTGTTTGTTTGTTTGAAACAAGAATTTGCTGTGTAGCTCTTGCGGGCCTGTTACAATGTAGCCCAGACTGGCTTCCAGCTCTTGGCAGCACTCATACCTTAAACTCCAACATGCAAGCTTTCAACAAGATTATTGATATGTTCTACATAGAAGTTTCATTGTATAGCCCAGGCTGGCCTCACATTTCAAAGGTCTGCTGGCCTCTGCCTCTGGAATTCTGTAACCAAAGTTGTGCACTACAATGGCTCACCAATGAAGATCTCAAAGTAACAGTAATAAAAGGGATTTCATGAGCAGCAGGGGAGAAATTATTTGAAAATCTAAAACACTAAAGAAAGTCAAGGAACTTTTTATAAACCAAATGAGACAATATGCCATGTATTTGAAATTGTAGTAGCCATATTGAGAAATAGAGTTTGATGCTGGAGACCTGCCATAAATGCCAAGTCAGATTGGGCCTGAGGTGTGCTAGGGGACTCCCTCAAAACAAAGAAACAAACTGAACAAAGAAAAGGCAAGTGGATGTCCCTTAGGTCAGAGAACCATTGTGAACACTTTTAACTAGGAGAAGCAGTTAGTAGGTCAGATACTATTTTAAATTGGGGATTCCTTGAAAGTTTCTCAGAAGCAATGGGCTTCCACCAGGCTTTTCCCCTGAGCTGCCTTTAGTGGGAAATGAGGCAGCTTTCCTTTCTTTGCCTACACAGTATTTTCAGCCATCCTGGGTTTCCTCTACAGCTGCAGATGCTGTTGAGTTGCAGTCATTTACTTAGCAGGAACCAGCTTAGACTGGCTTTGCTTTTCAAAGCTACAGGCCTTAGGAGCTGGCTACTGAATTCTGTGTTGATCAGAGCAGCCTGCAAGGCTATGTTTTCATAAGTAACAGATGCCTGCACTTTGAGAAATTAATTGCCTGGCTCCTGGATGTGAAGGTGTGCAATGTGTCTTTAAGCAATCAGCATCCTTTCAAAGAGTAAGAAATAAAACCCGTCCTCTTCCCCAAATAGGCATGGGCCTTAGACCACCTTTCACTTCAGTCACCCTTGACTGGATTCTGGGAAATGTTGCAATATAAAACCTGAAAGTTTAATGTGTAGGTTGAAATACAGGATAGGTGCCAAAGTGACCTTTCACTATATAGAGTGTGGGGAAGAGAACATTAGAATCATAATCACATTTTGGTCCCAGCTTGTGCCCTCTGTCTTCTTTACATTAAAAGGAAAAGTCTGAACTGTGTTAGGCCTTTTACTAGGGGTCTTTGTCTTGACTTGTCTGTGACCAAATAGTCAGACTAAGACAAAGGTCACTAAAAGGACATTATTTTGGTTTTGGCCGTGTATAGGCTTTCTGTACTCTAGGCACTGATCTGGATCTCCGACCAAGGCCATTTGATGCTATTGTTTCTTAGAACGTTCTCGGCAGTGTGTACTAGTAGTTACAGAATTTCATATTATAGGGCCAGAAGGACTTTTGAAGTCCATTTCACCCCGTGTTTTCCCTCGCTAAAGGGAATAACTGACGCACAAGAGAGGCTGTCTCTGTGCTAAAAGGATTGCTCTACTGAGAACCCCCCCCACCAAGTCGGTAGAGAATTCACCATTGGAAAATCACTAACAGCACTGTGAAGGTTTCTAAGGTGGGCAGCAGGAAGCCTGTCCTTTTCCTACCCTCTCCCTCAGCCCCTCTTCCCCCACCTGTGTAGGATTTTGAGGTCGAATGTGCATTGTGCACTGCTGCTGCAAGGTAGCTCTTCCCTGTGGCTGTGCTGAAGCAGCTGGCCAGGGAAGCCTGGGAGCTGAGGCTCCAGCCTGTGGATTCTCTTTCCTCAGACTTTAGTCTGCACCAGGGAGTCGTGTTCTCTCCTGTGGGTGTGTGTATATATATTCTTTACTTTATACTTTGTTCACGTAGTTCGGTGCATTCTTCCAGGCATTCTGGATGGGCGCTTTAGAATCACTCTTTCTGAACCAAAAGCTCTCAGAGCAGAGCTGAACCTCCCAGAAAATGCTCTTCTCTACCAAATCGCCAGATGGGGGTGGTCCCGAAGCTAAACAGCACTGTAGAGGTGGCATAATGGACCAGAACCCCCAGGCAGAGGTGGGAGGTAAGTTCCTAGCAGTGGTGCTGATTGAGGGTCAGTAAGACCCAGTTCTTCTCCTGTGCAGAGGGAACTTTTACTTAGCTGGAATTGAACCTCGTGGTCCGAGTATGTGAAGGGATTCAGGGTCCAGAGTGCACCCCAGAATATAGGAGATAGCTCTATGTCCCCGTTTCCCTCAGGAGCCTTCTCCTCACTCCTGCTGCCTAGAACAAGGGGAGGAGAATCTCCACTGCCTGACCTGCTGCTTCATGCCCCTCCCTATCTCTATTCTCCATTCCCTCTGAGCCCTCCAGACCCTAGGAGGAGTAAGAGGGAGGTCCTTCGAGGCTTATCTCGATTTCCATCCTCTCATTCCGGTGCTGGTCATATCCTGGGTCAGCAACCACAGAACATCCCAAGGCTGGGTGCTCAGGTGTGAAGTGTGCAGAGGACCAACGAGATATAGGCAGGGGCGACTTGTGATCCAGAGTCCCGGGTCCAGGTTGCTGCATGGAGGGGATAAGGGAAGATGGTGCTAGCCAGGTGCAGGGCTCAGACTTTCGGGCAGAGCCCAGCAGCTGACCACAGCCCCTCGGGGCGCTGCTGTGTCCCTGCAGGAATCAGAGAGGATGCCTGGACCAGAAGCCAGCACCACCCTCAGGGCTTCACTGGAGGAGCTGTCACTGGGGCCAGTGCGGTTTCCCCTACTGCTGCAGGACCAGGAGAGGATTCGTCCAACAGTGAATCAGAGCAGGAGGGGCCCCAGAAGCTGGTCCATAAAGTGTCCACCTCTGGACAGATGGGGACCAAGGTAAGGCTCGGCTGGGCACCTGTGAGAGGGCTGTGGGCAGAGTGAAAGCTCTGGGAGATCCCTGCAACTGGTATTGGGAGAAGGGGCGCGGGGGCGTGGCCTGGATGGGGCGTGGCCTCACGCAGGGGACAGGAAGGTGCTCTAGGGATTCCTGAGGTGGGTTGAAGACATATCTAGGGTGTGTTCTGGAACACTTGTCTAGCCATCATAGCAAGCATCTTGGAGCACGGTTAAAGCCTGGTGGCGAGTTCCCACCTAGGAAACTTAAAGGGAGTTTGATTGTTCACCCATGAGCTGCATGCTATGGAAGCCCTGCTGGAAGCTGTATTCTGCCAGCCACTGTGCTTTCCCACCCACAGCAAGCTGAGCAGCTTGAGCCTCTCAGTCAGTTTCTCTGGTGTGCTGTGCCCACAGGCTGCCCAGGCTTCTGTTTTGAAGGTTCCTTCAAAGTGCAGGGCTCAGACATCCATGGTGGTTCATCACAAGTTAATTTCTTTAGGGTATTTCAGGGTGTGGTAGTGCTTTTGTGGCAATTTTGTGCTGATTAGTCTCAAAGTTGAGCTTTCCTTCAATAATGAAGGCAGAGGCTACTTGATGATAAGGGACTTAGATATTCTAACGTTCTTCTTAGTTTAGAAGTCTTCAACACCTAGGCTGTTGTTACTGGAGGAGTTAAAGCAAGATTTTGAGGAGGGAAATGATTAAATTAGTGGATGCTCCCTCTAGTAACAGATTGCCAAAGCAATTCATCTACAGTCATTTCATGACAATTAGCTGCCTAAGGCTTATGGGAGTCTTACATGGAAATAGTTTGGATTAGTGTTTGTTTGAGCATATGCTGGCATCTAAAATGCAGTAGATGTATATGTAGGACCCCAAGAAGGAGCCCTCCCACTCAAGTCTTGGGATGTGGGGTCACCCAAAGAAACACAAGGGACCTTCTTGTTGCAAAAGCACGAGGCAGCTTTAATGGCGGAGCTCTGGGTCGATACGTATCTCACACAGGAGACAGAGGAATAGACACCGAGACTCAAAAACTGGGGTTTTTATAGGGTAGGGTTTAGGGGCTAGGCAGAATTGACGAGGTTACACACGATTGGCCCCATTCAAACATCAGCAACATGATTATGAGTCAGCAGAGTAGTATGTGCAGGCCGGGGCATATAAGAATTCTAAAGCCGGGGGCTTATCTGAGTAGACAACGCATCTGGTTAATGTTTCAGCTTTTGACTATGCTGTCTATAGAAAGGGGGCCAGCAGGAGGCGCCGGGCTGCCAGAGGGTCAATGAGTCAGCCAAGATAGTCAGAACCAGTTCCTGCATTCCTTCCCTTATCTTTATGACCCGGTGACCTAGCTTCAAGATGGACTCGGGCATGCCCGGGCTTGTTTTCTTTGCAGTCTCAGTCCCAGACGTTTTTAGTTTAAACCTTTTATTTGTTTAATTTCCTTTCATTTCCCTCTTCTTCTGTTTAGACTAATTCTAATCATAGAATTTTAGAGATTGGTGTCCCCTAACTCTTTATCTACCTGAACTATAGGTTGATATTGCCTTTGAAGAACCATGAGTTTTACTGTACCAATTCTACTCTGGATGAAAGCCATTCCTCTATTTATTATACAAGGGCCGAAAACTAAAGCTAAGCATATCATAAGGACTGGTCCGGCTACAGCAGAAATCAAAGAAATTATCCAAGATGGTTGTGACTCAAACCACCCCCCGTTGAGCATCCCGTTCCTGTTTCCTTCGCTTTAATCTTTCTCTCAGTTTCTGCATAAAATCTCTAAGTATTCCTGTATGATCTGCATAGAAGCAGCACTCTTCTTTAAGGGCAGCACACAGTCCTCCTTCCTTTAGGAACAACAAATCAAGGCCTCTCCTGTTCTGCAAAACTTCCTCAGACAGGGAAGTCGAAGATTTTTCTAAAGGGTCAATGGACTTCTCTATTGCTGCTAGGTCTTCATTGACAGCATCCCTCAAAGACTGAATTCCTTGTCTTCCTTCTATCAAAGCTGACACTCCCGTCCCCACTCCTACTGCCATACCTATTCCCATGAATACAGCCAGGGTTAAAGTAATTGGTTCTTTTTGACCGCCGGCCAGCATAGCTTTCTTCTAAACTGGATGCAGGGTGATAATATACGCGGGGTAACAGCTGGATCATGACACAAAAATCATGAGATGAATTAAAAACCTTAGTTGATACACAGGGAGTAAGTCCTGTATTGCAAGTCCACCAGCCAACCAGGGAGGGTACAAGATAGTAATTAGCTTCTGTCCTGGACACTGATTGAATTTGTCCGCATAGGTGTTTGTGGGTGGAAGGTGGGGTGCCTATACAGAGACCTGGACTCCTCCCGGATACTTCAGTCAGGGTCAGTTTTTGTCCTGTTCCCCAAGAGCAGGAAGTATGGCTATTGGTTCTGTTGAAATCTCCATTGAAGGCAATTCCTTCATAATAAGGAGGACCGGAGGACAGGCATAGCCAGCAGTCCTCAGTAGCGCTTGGTTCAGTTCTATTAAGGGCATAAAAGGCTCCTCTCACTAGGTTAAACATCCTCTGTCTTGTTGAAGGGATTGTGGAGGTAATAGTTAGAGGTACTTGAAGAGTGGGAGGTTGGGTGAGAGCGACCATATTAAGGGGGTCCGCAATCACCGGAGTAGGCTGAGTAATGGTATAGGTAAGGGGTGTGGACTTGGTTGGGGGGGCCTAAAGGATTGTAGGGGGTCTCTATTTTAATCTGTTAGTGAACAATAATCCCTCATCATATCTTTCCTTGTAAATCCTAAGACCCCAGGTATACCCTTTTGTCCATCCCAGAGCTCTTTTCCCTGGTTCAGTGAAGGTGGCACGGAGCAGATGGCACCAGTCAGTATACTCATCTAGGTGAAATCCTCCAGGTACGTAAGACACTAGGGAATAATTGGCTGTTACTCTAATATAGTCGCAGCTCGAGGAGGGCTTCCAGCGGGCTGTACCTGAAGTCTTGTAAACCCAGCTCTTGCAAAAGAAGTCAGTCTTACCTCAACATGTTGGATTGAGGGACTGACTTTGGTGGGGCCTGGGGCAGACATAGAAGGGATGGGTTTGAAGCATGCTTCTATTCCTTTGGTTAGAGCAACCACCCCATGGGTCTCTCGAATGTTTTTCTACGTACGGAGGGGGTTTAAAAGGTGCCCTCTTAATGTCAGAGTACCCCTAAAGGTCCCATCCAGGAGGGGCTCCTATAGCCAACTTAAAGATGTCAGGGCAAAGATTAGGCCACCAAGTCCACAGGGGGTGTACCTCGGCGATTGTCCATACATCCCTACCCCCCTCATTGAATACCTCCCACGTTTGTTGAACAGGACTGTAGGGGTTGAAGTCCTTTGGGATCGCTCCTATGAAGCAGGCGCAACTTAAGAGGGTTAGTAGTCTTCTCCAAAGTCCACTCATCATGGCTGACTCCAGGGGGTGCTCTCTTGACATGGGACACGTGGATCCAAGTGGGGATTGCTTC
This sequence comes from Mus musculus, assembly GCF_000001635.26. Lineage (NCBI taxonomy): Eukaryota > Metazoa > Chordata > Mammalia > Rodentia > Muridae > Mus > Mus musculus. The sequence goes on along the minus strand of NC_000080.6, from coordinate 7,400,411 downwards.
CACTTTGACCGAGGTGGGCGTTGTCAGAAGGGGCCAAGAAGGGCCCCTTCCACCTCTGCTCTAGGTTCCCTGCTCGCTGTTTCCTCACCAGGACTGTGTCTCCTACTTCAAACTGGTGCGGCACCTGTGTCACCAGCAACATAGGTTTCTTTTAGCTGTTCCCAGACCTCTTTTCTTACTATTTCGAGAGCTTTTAATTGAGCCAAAAGAGTAGAAGAAGGAGAGAAAGACACATTCAGGTGATTCTTATCCCCTATGATCATAAAAATGGGCGGGGGCGCCCCATACATTAATTCAAAAGGGGTTAAGCCAAGGGGTCCAGGGGTATTTCAAAACCTGAACAAGAAATAAGGGAGAACAGCTGTCCAATCACTTCTGCCGGTCTCCAAGGCTATTTTAGTTAGAGTCTCTTTTAGCGTCCTATTCATCCTTTCTACCTGTCCTGAACTCTGGGGTCTGTATGCACAATGTAATTTCCAATTAGTCCCCAGTTGTCTGGCCAATCCCTGACTTATCTGGGAGACAAAGGCAGGTCCGTTGTCTGTCCCCATTACCTTAGGTATCCCAAAGCGGAGAAGGATTTCTTCAAGTATCTTCTTGACCACTACAATAGCTCTTTCCTTCTTGGTGGGGAACCCCTTGACCCATCCTGAGAAGGTGTCTATGAAAACTAAGAGATATTTATTTCCATACTTAGCCGGTTTCACCTCAGTGAAGTCGGGTTTCCCAGTAGGCTCTAGGCCTGTCTCGTCACAGTCGTTTTCCTTCCTGGAGCCTGCTAGACCCGGTGTTGGTAAGTGCACAAGCATGGCAGTTTTTTACTATCTCTTCTACAATTCTTTTTAATCCAGGAATGTAATAGGGGGACTTACTAACCAATTTTATTAATTTTTTAGTTCCTAAATGAGTCAGATGGTGTATGTTATCTAAGTAATCTCGCCCCTCTTCATCTGTGAGGGTTCTTTTAGTTATTTCCTCGTTGGCGGGCTGTTGGGTTCTTGCCACCAGAGTCATTGGCCCTTGGGCTGCTTTTTTGGCTTCTTGGTCTGCCATTTGGTTTCCCTTTTCAGCGGGCCCCGTTCCCTTCTGGTGTCCTGGGCAATGGATAATTGCCACTCTATGGAACAGATGGACAGCTTCTAATAAGCTGAGAATTTCTTCTTTATTTTTGATATCCTTGCCGGCAGATATTAGCAGTCCATGGTGTTGGTATATTGCTTTGTGAACATGGGCCGTGGCAAAAGCATACCGGCTGACGGTATAGACATTAAGAGTCCTTCCTTCTGCCAGCCTTAAGGCTTGAATTAGTGAGATAAGTTCCGCTTTTTGAGCTGATGTACCCTCCGGCAGGCTGCTGGCCCATATGACAGACTTTCCACTAATCCACTAATGCTGCCCCAGCCCTCCGCTTACCTTCTACCATGAAGCTGCTTCCATCAGTGAACCAGGTCATCTCCCCTGGCCAATGTTGGTCTGTGAAGTCTGGCCAGATTCCAGTCTCTTCTGCCAGTATTTCCTCACACTTATGTGCAGGGGCCTCGTCAACCCCAGGTAGTAAAGTAGCAGGGTTGAGATTGGCTGGGGGTTCAAAACTTACTTGCTCTGTCAGCAATAGGCTCTGGTAGTGCGTCATTCTGGCGTTAGTCATCCAGCGGTCCAGTGGTTACCTGACAATGCTCTCAAGAGAGTGCGGGGCCATTATGGTAACATTCTGGCCCATAGTCAGTTTGTAAGCATCTCTTACTAGCACAGCCGTGGCTGCTATCACTTGCAGGCAGGAGGGCCATCCGCTGGCCACAGGGTCCAGCTTCTTTGATAAGTAGGCTACTGGGTGCTTCCATGGCCCCAAAACATGGGTAAGGACTCCCCTTGCCACCCCATTTCTTTCATCAATGTATACGGTAAAAGGCTTGCTCACATCTGGCAGGGCCAATGCTGGAGGCTGCAGTAGCGCCTTTTTGAGAGTTTGAAAGACTAGCTGATGTTCTCTGGTCCAGATGAACTCTCCTTTTTCTTTGGTTAATGGGTACAATGGGGCTGCCAGAGTGGCAAATTTGGGAATCCAGAGTCTATAAAACCTAGCAGTCCCCAGGAACTCTCTTACCTGGCTAGCAGTGGTTGGGGCCAGGATCTGCATAACGGCTTGTTTCCTGGCTTCTGTGAGCCACTGTTGTCCATCTCTCAGAACATATCCTAAGTAGGTCACTTCTGTCCGGCATAACTGAGCCTTTTTAGCAGAGACCCGATACCCCAGCTAACCTAGCTCGACCAGGAGGTTTTGAGTCCCAGTTTCACAGTCCTCACATGTTTCTGCAGCTAGTAGGAGGTCATCTACATACTGCAGAAGAGTCACCTGTGGGTTACTGGCTCGGAAGGGGGCAAGGTCTCGGTGTAGGGCTTCATCAAACAAGGTGGGCGAGTTCTTGAATCCCTGAGGCAACCTCGTCCATGTGAGCTGTCCAGCTTGTCCACTCTCAGAATCTCGCCATTCAAAAGCGAACAAAGGCTGGCTGTTGGGATGTAACCTCAAACAGAAGAAAGCGTCTTTGAGATCTAGGACTGTGTACCACGTCCAACCAGGTGACAAGGTGCTGAGGAGGTTATAAGGATTTGGCACCATGGGGTGTATGTCTTGAACCCTCTTGTTGACTTCTCTAAGATCCTGAACTGGATCACAGGTCACAGGTCCCTAGTTTTTTTTTTTTTTACAGGAAGTAGAGGAGTGTTCCAAGGGGATTTGCATGGGACCAAAATCCCTTGTTGGAGCAGTTTGTTGATTTGGGGGCGTATACCCTCTTGAGCTTCTTTGCTCATGGGATATTGTCAGACTCCTATAGGGGTGGCCCCGGACTTAAGTTCAATCACCACAGGAGGAACCTGTTTTGCCATGCCCATTCCTCCTGTCTCTGCCCACACCTTAGGGTATCGATTCAACCAGTCCTTTAATCCCTCAGGGGGCTTCACTTTACTTTGGTAGAGTCGATATTCTTTTCCTAGTTGTAAAGTTAGCTCTAGAGTCTGGGGTGCTTTCATTCCCCAGGATACCTCTGGTCGATGAGAGGTAAAAGTTATTTGTGCTTTTAACTTGGTTAGTAAGTCTCTCCCCAATAAGGGCATAGGACACTCTGGAATGACTAGAAACGAATGAGTTACTTGTTTTTGCCCTATGTCTACTATTCAGGATGTGGTCCATGGATACGATTTTTGTCCCATGGTCCCGATCACCAAGGTTTTTTCGTTTTTCTTCACTTTTCCTAGTGGTGTCTTGAGTACTGAAAATTCTGCCCCAGTGTCGACTAGAAAGTCCACAGGGGTCCCCTCAACTTCTAAAGTTACCCTAGGCTTGGGGAGGGGGGCCGAGCCCTGTTTCTCCGAGTCTTCATCTTCTCCAAGAGAAAGCACCTTCACCTCTTGCTTCTTTTTCAGACAGTCACTCATCCAGTGGCCCATTTCCTTGCAATACGCGCATTGCTTCCTCTCCAGGTGCTGTCTGCCTTCTCTGGGTCTCCTTGGTCCCTGGTATCTTCTGTCTCCCAGGTTCCCTAACTGTCTACCTCTTCTCCCTTTATCTCTTTCTCTTACTGTGGCCAGTATCCTAGTCAAAACCTTTTCCTGTCTCCTGTCTCTCCTATCCTCATCCTCTTTTCTCTCTTTCTTTTCTCTCTCTAAGTTTTCATCTTCTGTTTCTCTCTTATGATACACTTTCTCTGCTGCTCTAACTACATCCCTTATGGTATAATCCTGCAAGCCCTCAATTCGCTGTAACTTCTTTCTAATGTGGGGAACCGACTGGCCAATGAAGGCCATAATCACAGGCCCTTTGACCCTCTGATGTGGGATCAAATAGGATATATCTTCTGTAAGCCTCCATGAGCCTTTCGAGGAAGACTGAGGGGTGCTCAGTTGCTCACTGCATAACCTCTCCTACCTTGGCCAGATTCATGGGCCGCCAAGCAGCACCTCTGATACCCACCTCTAGGGCCCGGTGATAATTGGACAGTCGTTCCCTACCTTGTGCTGTATTGTAATCCCATCGGGGCTGGGTTAGCGGGAATCCTTCAACTATCTCGGCTGGAGGTTGGACAGGCTGCCCAACCTCATCTCGGATGTTTTTCTGAGCCTCGAGGAAAATCCTTTCTCTCTCCTCTGTGGTGAATAAGGTCTACAGAAGCTGTTGGCAGTCATCCCAGGTCGGCTGGTGCAAATACATTAGTGATTCGACCAACCCTATGAGTCCTGCGGGGTTCTCTGAAAAAGGAGGGTGATTAGCTTTCCAATTATAGAGATCAGAAGAGGAAAAAGGCCAATACTGTAAGGGCTGCAGACTATCCGGATCAGCAGGGGGAGCCCCAATAGCCCTGAGTGGAAGTGCCACGGTTGAATCAGCAGGCCCCTCAGGGGTGACTCCTCGCCAGCTCCTTGTTCCTGTGGAGGGACCCTCTCCTCCTGCCCAGGCCTGAGGCAGAGGTCCCGAGGAAGCTGAAGGTTGGAGCTGGGGAGCATACGGTGGGGGTTAAGGGGTGTCGGGCCACTCAGGGGGTTCTTCAATCTCTGGATAGATCTTGAGGAGTTTCATCACTGGTGTGCTGTGTTCATCATCTCCCCCGAGCGGTGGTTTTGGTTTCTCTTTCTCAGCATTTTCTCAGATGGCTAGGATCTTGGTGCCAGGGCAGAGAGGTGGGAGGAATGGGTGAACCCACGGGGGTGGGTAGCATGCCAAGTCCTCCCATACTGTGATGTATGGGTGCTGTTCTGGATGCGACCCTGGCCCTTCCTGAAAAACAATGGCCTTCATAGCCCTTATGGTGGGTAAGTAAAATGATCCGGTGGCCAACCTACTCCAAAAACAGGCCATTCCGAGGAGCAGAAAGTCATCCATGGCTTTTTCTTCACTATTACTGACAAATTTCGTCCTCTAGCACTAACGTCCGTCCAATGGTCCTTATTCAAAGATAAAGGAGTAGACACGGTCTGTCCCATAGTGAAGAATAAGAATAAATACAACACAATGACAGAGACAGAACACACTAAGACATCTAAACAAACTTGTCCACATCTGGACTTATACAACAAGCCACACGCTACCTCTGACAGAGTGGGATTCCGCATCCACTCCTTCTCTGGCAGGAAGAACACTCTCTCTCCTTTACTCTGCCAGGCAACAGCCAGGTCCTCCTGACTGTTCCTTACCCTGGGCACTCCCTCCAGGGTCTCCCTTGGAACGTCTTCCAGGGGTGCAGCCTACAGGCCTTAGGGCATCCCCCACCGCAGCCTGTGGGTCCTTACAGTCCTCAATGGCAGCTGCCAGAACACCAGACTCCGAAAAACAAGGCACAGACTCAGTGGCCGCACAAACATACCACACACATACAAAACGTAACTCCAAGTGGTATTTCAAGTTCTTGGGGACCCCTCAAATCCCGGACGAGCCCGCAAATGTAAGATGCCCCCCCAAGAAGGAGCCCCCACTCAAGTCTCAGGATGCAGCGTCACCCAAAAAAACATGAGAGACCTTGTTGCAAAAGCATGAGGCAGCTTTGATGGTGGGGCTCCAGGTCAATACGTATCTCACTCAGGAGACAGAGGAATCGACCCTGAGACTCAAAAAGTCAGGGTTTTTATAGGGTAGGGGTTAGGGGCTAGGAAGAATTAGCGCGATTACACGTGATTGCCCCATTCAAACATCAACAACATGATTATGAGTCAGCAGAGTAGTACGTGCAGGCCAGGGCATATAAGAATTCTAAAGCCGGGGGCTTATCTGAGTCGTCAATGCATCTGGTTAATCTTTCAGCTTTTAACTATGCTGTCTATAGAAAGGGGGGCGAGCAGGAGGCGCCGGGCTGCCAGATGGTCAATGAGTCAGCCAAGATAGTCAGAACCAGTTCCTGCATTCCTTCCCTTATCTTTATGACCCGGTGACCTAGCTTCAAGATGGACTCGGGCATGCCCGGGCTTGTTTTCTTTGCAGTCTCAGTCCCAGACGTTTTTAGTTTAAACCTTTTATTTTATTTAATCTCCTTTCATATACATGACGATAACTTCAGTTACCAGAGTCAAAGGTTGCTTCAGCCTTGTTTACTCAGACATCTTGGAACTACTATTTAATGAAGACGGATTTGAATTTCATAGCATTTGTAATTTTTCTGAATTTAGATTTTTTTGAAAACTAAAGCTACCTATACTCTTAACTTATGAAAACTTATTCAAAACAAAACAAAACAAAACAAAACAAAACAAAACAAAACAAAACAAAAATAAAAAACCCAAAACCCTGGCCGGGCAGTGCTGGCACAGGCCTTTAATCCCAGCACTCGTGAGGCAGAGGCAGGCAGATTTCTGAGTTTGAGGCAGGACTGGTCTACAACGTGAGTTCCAGGACAGCCAGGGCTATACAGAGAAACCCTGTCTCCAAAAAAACAACACAAACCAAACCAAACAAACAAACATACCTGAAAAAGTGAGTTAAAGAGAAAAATGTTAGGTTTGAAAATGGCACATCATATACTTATATGCAATGGTCAAAATTCCATGCCTATTAATATCAATATCGGCTAGTAAGATTTATGCCGTTTGAAAAAAATTAGGGATGTTTTAAATTGAACTGAGGAAGTAAGATTGAACAAAAAATTTGATAGAGGGCACTATTAAGTTGTGGGCTTAATGAACTTGAAAGATTGTATTGTTTAATTTTTGGATAAAGCATGTTTATGAAGGCTACAATAAATCTAAGAAAATGTTTTAGTTTGTTTGTTTTTGTTTATGTTTTGTTGTTGTTGTTGTTGTTTTTCGAGACAGGGTTTCCCTGTATACCTGTGGCTGTCCTGGAACTCACTTTGTAGACCAGGCTGGCCTTGAACTCAGAAATCTGCCTGCCTCTAACTCCTTAGTGCTGGGATTAAAGGGTTTTTTTTTGGTTTGGTTTTTTTTTTTTTTTTTTGGTTTTTTGTTTGACTTTCTGACAAACATTTGCCACAATTATGGCTAATTATCAAGCTTTCGAATACCGCTTCTGATATTCATATCAGTATATCAGGAAATCTGCATTTTATACTGGCTCATATGAAAACATTTTTGTGCACAAACATCTGATGTCAAAGTATTAAGTTGCTAAGACTCAGACTCATGGCCTACCTCCTGAAGTCCAGGCTGTAACTTGTGCGGTGTTGCCCATCTCTCACGGTGGCAGTCCAGGCTCTACCTCGTGCTGTGGTGCCCATCATGGTGGCACTTAGCTTACATACTGCTTCTTAGGGGAGAAGTTGAGATCTGTGGAGGAAGTAATTTAAGTAGAGCTACTAAAGTTAACAGTGGGTTCCTGGTCTTTGGGAATTATCCAGGTAAGAAGAGAAGCACCCTTAGAAAAATGAAGATATTTCCTCATCTTCTCCCTAGGAGTATAAGGTGAGAGAGGCTTGAATAGAGGCGCAGGCTCCAGATTTGGCTAAGGCTTAGTTGGTTTTGAGGCCACACTAACAGTGTTTTCTCAGTCATCCTGAAGATACATCAAGACACTCTAAGTATGATGGGTTAGGATTACTATTAGTGCATTTAGTTCTGCATTCACACACTTATACATACTACATGCTTACATATAGATGTGTAAATGTGCTCCTGATCGAGTAGTGTGAGTAGGTGTATGGCCCACAGGTGAGTGTGTTGTTCATAGAACTTGAAAATATTTGAGGGGAGGAGCAAGGACTCAGTCTGTAAGGTGCTTGCTGTGCAAGTGGAGGAACTGAATCACATCCCCAGTACTCATGTGTCTTTGTTGCCTTTATGTTGCTGTGATAAAAATACCTTGACCAGCAGAGCTTATAGAAGATTGTTTTGGAGCTTTTACTTCCAGAAGCATAAGAGGTCTTCCTGGGAGGGAGGCATGGTTGCATGAGGCAGGTATAGCAGTAGAAGCAGGAAGCTGTAGCATGATGCACTGAAGTCCTGGAACAGAGAGAGCCAACTGAGAGCAGTGTGAAGCTTTAAACTCCGAGACCCTGCCCCCACAGTGAGGTACTTCCTTCAAAGAGGAACTCCTAATCCTTCCCAAACAATGTCACTGACTGAGGGCCAAGTGTTTACATTCCATAGACTGGGGGCATGCTTGTGTGGAGTGGGGGTAGGGAGGGGCCAGGGGTGGGGGCAGTCATTCTTATTCAGACCCCTCTACCACATTTGATAAAAGACAGGTGCTGGGGAGGCAGACACAGGAGGATCCCCTTGAGCTATTGGCCAAGCCAATCAAAGATTCAGGTTTAAGGATCAACCTTGTCCAAAACTTAAAGAGCAAAGTGACTAAAGAAGTCGGCTGCAGGTCATGGTGGTGCATGCCTTTAATCCCAGCACTTGGGAGGCAGAGGCAGGTGGATTTCTGAGTTTGAGGCTACCTGGTCTACAGAGTGAGCTCCAGGAAAGCCAGGGCTACACAGAGAAACCTGTCTCAAAAAAAAAAAAAAAGAATAATAAGAAGACAGCTGACCTTGACCTCATCAATAGTTGCCACTCCCTGAGCCAAGCATATTCAAACCCACATATACTAACAATACAAGAGACTACAGGGAAAGGATTCTAGCCATGAGACAAATCCTGTCTTCCAGTGATCTCTGGTTTCCTCTCAAAGGCAGTCATAAGTGATGTTTTCTGGGGTGCTTCCAGAAAATCTCTATGTTATATAATTTTTATGTACAACATACATGTAAGAATATATATATATATATATATATATATATATATATATATATATATATATATAAACAAATACATATATAAACACATACATATATAAACACACACACATATATGTATATGTATATATATATATATATATGTATATATATATATATATATGCATTTATACATTTTTTAAGATAACCAAATATCATGGTATATACCTGTAGCTCCAGCCCCAGGGAAACTGATGCAGGAGGATTGCCTAAAGATCAAGTCTAACCTGGGTGACATAGTGAGACCCTCTCTCAAAAAATAGACATTTAGAAAATATCACTGTCTATTTTTATATTTGTAGATATTTATACACACACACACAATGTTTATATATTCTGTTTAAAAACTGCTACTAGGACTGTTCCCAAATGGTCTTCTGTATATTTACTTCCTTCTTTTTAGTGACAGTAGGCCATTCAAATGAGCTGTGCCAAATTGCTTTCAGCAGTTCAAAGTTGGCAAAGTGTAGACAGTTTCATTTGGTTGAAATAACACGGTACGTGATCATTTAATTAATCAATTTAGTGGAAGTAAATTGGTGGTTTTAGGACAGTACACTAATCTCACCATTTTTGGGGGTGGGGTAGTGGATATGACAACTTTAAATGTAAAGAATAGGAGGTGTGTGTGAGAGTCCCACTTCTTGGCCCTGGCGTTCCCCTGTACTGAGGCATAGAAAGTTTGCAAGACCAATGGGCCTCTCTTTCCAGTGATGGCCAACTAGGCTATCTTCTGATACATATGCAGCTAGAGAAAAGAGCTCTGGGAGGTACTGGTTAGTTCATATTGTTGTTCCACCTATAGGGTTGCAGATCCCTTTAGCTCCTTGGGTACTTTCTCTAGCTCCTCCATTGGTGGCCCTGTGATCCATCCAATAGCTGACTGTGAGCATCCACTTCTGTGTTTGTTAGGCCCGGCATAGTCTCACAAGAGACAGCTATATCACGGTCCTTTCAGCAAAATCTTGCTAGTATATGCAATGGTGTCAGCGTTTGGGGGCTGATTATGGGATGGATCCCCAGATATGGCAGTGTCTAGATGGTCCGTCCTGTCATCTCAGCTCCAAACTTTGTCTCTGTAACTCCTTCCATGGGTGTTTGTTCCCAATTATAAGATGGGGCAAAGTGTCCACACTTTGGTCTTCATTCTTCTTCAGTTTCATGAGTTTCACAAATTGTTATCTTGTATTTTGGGTATTCTACGTATCTGGGCTAATATCCACTTATCAGTGAGTACATATTGTGTGAATTCCTTTTTTTTCCATTTTTTATTAGGTATTTAGCTCATTTACATTTCCAATGCTATACCAAAAGTCCCCCATAGCCACCCACCCCCACTCCCCTACCCACCCACTCCCCTTTTTTGGCCCTGGCGTCCCCCTGTACTGGGGCATATAAAGTTTGCTTGTCCAATGGGCCTCTCTTTCCAGTGATGGCTGCCTAGGACATCTTTTGATAAATATGCAGCTAGAGTCAAGAGCTCCGGGGTACTGGTTAGTTCATAATGTTGTTCCACCTATAGGGTTGCAGATCCCTTTAGCTTCTTGGGTACTTTCTCTAGCTCCTTCATTGGGGGCCATGTGATCCATCCAATAGCCGACTGTGAGCATCCACTTCTATGTTTGCTACGCCCAGGCATACTCTGACAAGAGACAGCTATATCAGGGTCATTTCAGCATAATCTTGCTAGTGTATGCAATGGTGTCAGCATTTGGAACCTGATTATGAGATGGATCCCCGGATATGGCAGTCTCTACATGGTCCATCTTTTTATCTCAGCTCCAAACTTTGTCTCTGTACCTCCTTCCAAGGGTGTTTTGTTCCCACTTATAAGGATGGGCATAGTGTCCACATTTCAGTCTTCATTTTTCTTGAGTTTCATGTGTTTAGGAAATTGTATCTTATATCTTGGATATCCTAGGTTTTGGGCTAATATCCACTTATCAGTGAGTACATATTGTGTGAGTTCCTTTGTGAATGTGTTACCTCACTCAGGATGATGCCCTCCAGGTCCATCCATTTGGCTAGGAATTTCATAAATTCATTCTTTTTAATAGCTGAGTAGTACTCCATTGTGTAGATGTACCACATTTTCTGTATCCATTCCTCTGTTGAGGGGCATCTGGGTTCCTTCCAGCTTCTGGTTATTATAAATAAGGATGCTATGAACAGAGTGGAGCATGTGTCCTTCTTACCAGTTGGGGCATCTTCTTGATATATGCCCAGGAAAGGTATTGCTGGATCCTCCGGTAGTACTATATCCAGTTTTCTGAGGAACCGCCAGACTGATTTCCAGAGTGGTTGTACAAGCCTGCAATCCCACCAACAATGGAGGAGTGTCCCTCTTTCTCTACATCCACACCAGCATCTGCTGTCACCTGAATTTTTGATCTTAGCCATTCTGACTGGTGTGAGGTGGAATCTCAGGGTTGTTTTGATTTGCATTTCCCTGATGATTAAGGATGTTGAACATTTTTTCAGGTGCTTCTCTGCCATTCGGTATTCCTCAGGTGAGAATTCTTTGTTCAGTTCTGAGCCCCATTTTTTAATGGGGTTTTTTGATTTTCTAAAGTCCACCTTCTTGAGTTCTTTATATATGTTGGATATTAGTCCCCTATCTGATTTAGGATAGGTAAAGATCCTTTCCCAATCTGTTGGTGGTCTTTTTGTCTTATTGACGGTGTCTTTTGCCTTGAAGAAACTTTGGAGTTTCATTAGGTCCCATTTGTCAATTCTTGATCTTACAGCACAAGCCATTGCTGTTCTGTTCAGGAATTTTTCCCCTGTGCCCATATCTTCAAGGCTTTTCCCCACTTTCTCCTCTATAAGTTTCAGTGTCTCTGGTTTTATGTGAAGTTCCTTGATCCACTTAGATTTGACCTCAGTACAAGGAGATAGGTATGGATCAATTCGCATTCTTCTACACGATAACAACCAGTTGTGCCAGCACCAATTGTTGAAAATGCTGTCTTTCTTCCACTGGATGGTTTTAGCTCCCTTGTCGAAGATCAAGTGACCATAGGTGTGTGGGTTCATTTCTGGGTCTTCAATTCTATTCCATTTGTCTACTTGTCTGTCTCTATACCAGTACCATGCAGTTTTTATCACAATTGCTCAGTAGTAAAGCTTTAGGTCAGGCATGGTGATTCCACCAGAGGTTCTTTTATCCTTGAGAAGAGTTTTTGCTATCCTAGGTTTTTTGTTATTCCAGACGAATTTGCAAATTGCTCCTTCTAATTCGTTGAAGAATTGTGTTGGAATTTTGATGGGGATTGCTTTGAATCTGTAGATTGCTTTTGGCAAGATAGCCATTTTTACAATGTTGATCCTGCCAATCCATGAGCATGGGAGATCTTTCCATCTTCTGAGATCTTCTTTAATTTCTTTCTTCAGAGACTTGAAATTTTTATCATACAGATCTTTCACTTTCTTAGTTAGAGTCACGCCAAGATATTTTATATTATTTGTGACTATTGAAAAGGGTGTTGTTTCCCTAATTTCTTTCTCAGCCTGTTTATTCTTTGTGTAGAGAAAGGCCATTGACTTGTTTGAGTTAATTTTATATCCAGCTACTTCACCGAAGCTGTTTATCAGGTTTAGGAGTTCTCTGGTGGAATTTTTAGGGTCACTTATATATACTATCATATCATCTGCAAAAAGTGATATTTTGAGTTCATTTTTTCCAATTTGTATCCCCTTGATGTCATTTTGTTGTCGAACTGCTCTGGCTAATACTTCAAGTACTATGTTGAAAAGGTAGGGAGAAAGTGGGCAGCCTTGTCTAGTCCCTGATTTTAGTGGGATTGCTTCCAGCTTCTCTCCATTTACTTTGATGTTGGCTACTGGTTTGCTGTAGATTGCTTTTATTATGTTTAGGTATGGGCCTTGAATTCCTGATCTTTCCAAAACTTTTATCACGAATGTGTGTTGGATCTTGTCAAATGCTTTTTCTGCATCTAACGAGATGATCATGTGGTTTTTGTCTTTGAGTTTGTTTATATAATGGATTACATTGATGGATTTTCATATATTAAACCATCCCCGCATCCCTGGAATAAAACCTACTTGGTCAGGATGGATGATTGCTTTAATGTGTTCTTGGATTCGGTTAGCGAGAATTTTATTAAGGATTTTTGCATCGATATTCATAAGAGAAATTGGTCTGAAGTTCTCTATCTTTTTTGGATCTTTCTGTGGTTTAGGTATCAGAGTAATAGTGGCTTCATAAAATGAGTTGGGTAGAGTACCTTCTACTTCTATCTTGTGAAATAGTTTGTGCAGAACTGGAATTAGATCTTCTTTGAAGATCTGATAGAACTCTGCACTAAACCCGTCTGGTCCTGGGCTTTTTTTGGCTGGGAGACTATTAATAACTGCTTCTATTTCTTTAGGGGATATGGGACTGTTTAGAAGGTCAACTTGATCCTGATTCAACTTTGGTACCAGGTATCTGTCCAGAAATTTGTCCATTTCGTCCAGGTTTTCCAGTTTTGTTGAGTATAGCCTTTTGTAGAAGGATCTGATGGTGTTTTGGATTTCTTCAGGATCTGTTGTTATGTCTCCCTTTTCATTTCTGATTTTGTTGATTAGGATTTTGTCCCTGTGCCCTTTAGTGAGTCTAGCTAAGGGTTTATCTATCTTGTTGATTTTCTCAAAGAACCAACTCTTCGTTTGGTTAATGCTTTGAATAGTTCTTCTTGTTTCCACTTGGTTTATTTCACCCCTGAGTTTGATTATTTCCTGCCGTCTACTCCTCTTGGGTGAATTTGCTTCCTTTTTTTCTAGAGCTTTTAGATGTGTTGTCAAGCTGCTAGTATGTGCTCTCTCCCGTTTCATCTTGGAGGCACTCAGAGCTATGAGTTTCCCTCTTAGAAATGCTTTCATTGTGTCCCAAAGGTTTGGGTACGTTGTGGCTTCATTTTCATTAAACTCTAAAAAGTCTTTAATTTCTTTCTTTATTCCTTCCTTGACCAAGGTATCATTGAGAAGAGTGTTGTTCAGTTTACATGTGAATGTTGGCTTTCCATTATTTATGTTGTTATTGAAGATCAGTCTTAGGCCATGGTGGTCTGATAGGATACATGGGACAATTTCAATATTTTTGTATCTGTTGAGGCCTATTTTGTGACCAATTATATGGTCAATTTTGGAGAAGGTCCCGTGAGGTGCTGAGAAGAAGGTATATCCTTTTGTTTTAGGATAAAATATTCTGTAGATATCTGTCAGGTCCATTTGTTTCATAACTTCTGTTAGTTTCACTGTGTCCCTGTTTAGTTTCTGTTTCCATGATCTCTCCATTGATGAAAGTGGTGTGTTGAAGTCTCCCACTATTATTGTGTTAGGTGCAATGTGTGCTTTGAGCTTTACTAAAGTGTCTTTAATGAATGTGGCTGCCCTTGCATTTAGAGCGTAGATATTCAGAATTGAGAGTTCCTCTTGGAGGATTTTACCTTTGATGAGTATGAAGTGTCCTTCCTTTTCTTTTTTGATAACTTTGGGTTGGAATTCGATTTTATCCGATATTAGAATGGCTACTCCAGCCTGTTTCTTCAGACCATTTGCTTGGAAAATTGTTTTCCAGCCTTTCACTCTGAGGTAGTGTCTGTCTTTTTCCCTGAGATGGGTTTCCTGTAAGCAGCAGAATGTTGGGTCCTGTTTGTGTAGCCAGTCTATTAGTCTATGTCTTTTTATTGGGGAATTGAGACCATTGATATTAAGAGATATTAAGGAAAGGTAATTGTTGCTTCCTGTTATTTTTGTTGTTAAAGTTGGCATTCTGTTCTTGTGGCTGTCTTCTTTTAGTTTTGTTGAGGGATTATCTTCTTGTTTTTTCTAGGGCGTGGTTCCCGTCCTTGTATTGGTTTTTTTCTGTTACTATCCTTTGAAGGGCTGGATTCATGGAGAGATAATGGGTGAATTTAGTTTTGTCGTGGAATACTTTGGTTTCTCCATCTATGGTAATTGAGAGTTTGGCTGGGTATAGTAGCCTGGGCTGGCATTTGTGTTCTCTTAGTGTCTGTATAACATCTGTCCAGGCTTTTCTGGCTTTCATAGTCTCTGGTGAAAAATCTGGTGTAATTCTGATAGGCTTGCCTTTATATGTTACTTGACCTTTTTCCCTTACTGCTTTTAGTATTCTATCTTTATTTAGTGCATTTGATGTTCTGATTATTATGTGTCGGGAGGAATTTCTTTTCTGGTCCAGTCTATTTGGAGTTCTGTAGGCTTCTTGTATGTTCATGGGCATCTCTTTCTTTAGATTTGGGAAGTTTTCTTCAATAATTTTGTTGAAGATGTTTGCTGGTCCTTTGAGTTGAAAATCTTCATTCTCATCCACTCCTATTATCCGTAGGTTTGGTCTTCTCATTGTGTCCTGGATTTCCTGGATGTTTTTAGTTAGGATCTTTTTGCATTTTCCATTTTCTTTAATTGTTGTGCTGATGTTCTCTATGGAGTCTTCTGCACCTGAGATTCTCTCTTCCATCTCTTGTATTCTGTTGCTGATGCTGGCATCTATGGTTCCAGATTTCTTTCCTAGGGTTTCTATCTCCAGCGTTGCCTCACTTTGGGTTTTCTTTATTGTGTCTACTTCCCTTTTTAGGTCTAGTATGGTTTTGATCATTTCCATCACCTGTTTGGATGTGTTTTCCTGTTTTTCTATAAGGACTTCTACCTGTTTGGTTGTGTTTTCCTGTTTTTCTTTAAGGACTTTTAACTCTTTAGCAGTGTTTTCCTGTTTTTCTTTAAGGACTTGTAACTCTTTAGCAGTGTTCTCCTGTATCTCTTTAAGTGAGTTATTGAATTCCTTCTTTATGTCCTCTACCATCATCATGAGATATGCTTTTAAATCCAGGTCTACCTTTTCAGGTGTGTTAGGGTGTCCTGGACTGGGTGAAGTGGGCGTTCTGGGTTCTGATGATGGTGAGTGGTCCTGGTTTCTGTTAGTAGGATTCTTACGTTTACCTTTCGCCATCTGGCAATCTCTGGAGTTAGTTGTTATAGTTGTCTTTGTTAAGAGATTGTTCCTCTGTTGATTTTGTTACCCTCAATCAGCAGGCGTGGGAGACAAGCTCTCTCCTCTGAGTTTCAGTGGTCAGAGCAGTCTCTGCAGGCAAGCTCTCCTCTTTCGGGGAAGGTGTACAGTTATCTGGTGTTTGGACCTCCTCCTGGCTGAGGGTGAAGGCCCAAAACAGGATCTTTCCCAGAAGCTGTGCTGCTTTGGCCAGGAAGGTGGCAGGTTGTCTGGAGACGAAGGTGGCGCCGCTCCAGAAGCTCTGCGACTCTCACCCGACCCAGAAACGGCTGGCCTCTGTATTCCACACGGTCTCCCGTGCAACCTGCCCTCCACGGAGTCCCGGAGCCAAGAAGGTTCCCGCCGGCGCCTGTGACACAAACCTCTCCTTGTGTGAATTCTTTTGTGATTGGGTTACCTCACTCAGTATGATGCCCTCCAGGTCCATCCGTTTGGCTAGGAATTTCATAAATTCATTCTTTTTAATAGCTGTGTAGTACTCCATTGTGTAAATGTACCACATTTTCTGTATCCATTCCTCTGTTGAGGGGCATCTGGGTTCTTTCCAGCTTCTGGCTATTATAAATAAGGCTGCTATGAACAGAGTGGAGCATGTGTCCTTCTTACCAGTTCGACCATCTTCTGGATATATGCCCAGGAGAGGTATTGCGGGATCCTCCAGTAGTAGTATGTCCAATTTTCTAAGGAACCGCCAGACTGATTTCCAGAGTGGTTGTACAAGCTTGCAATCCCACCAACAATGGAGGAGTGTTCCTCTTTCTCCACATTCCAGCCAGCATCTGCTGTCACCTGAATTTTTGATCTTAGCCATTCTGACTGGTGTGAGGTGGAATCTTAGGGTTGTTTGATTTGCATTTTCTGATGATTAAGGATGCTGAACATTTTTTCAGGTGCTTCTCTGCCATTTGGTATTTGTCAGGTGAGAATTCTTTCTTTAGCTCTGAGCCCCACTTTTTTTTTAAATTTATTTATTACGTATTTTCCTCAATGACATTTCCAATGCTATTCCAAAAGTCCCCCATACCCTCCCCCCACTTCCCTACCCACCCTTTCTCTTTTTTTTGGCCTTGGCGTTCCCATGTACTGGGGCATATAAAGTTTGTGTGTCCGATGGGCCTCTCTTTCCAGTGATGGCCGACTAGGCCATCTTTTGATACATATGTAGCTAGAGTCAAGAACTCCGGGGTACTGGTAAGTTCATAATGTTGTTGCAACTACAGGGTTGCAGATCTCTTTAGCTCCTGGATACTTTCTCTAGCTCCTCCATTGATTTTCTGGAGTCCACCTTCTTGTGTTGTTTATATATATTGGTTATTAGTTCCCTATCTGATTTAGGATAGGTAAAGATCCTTTCCCAATCTGTTGGTAGCCTTTTTGTCTTCTTGACGGCATCTTTTGCCTTACAGAAGCTTTGCAATTTTATGAGTTCCCATTTGTTGATTCTCAATCTTACAGCACAAGCAATTGCTGTTCTATTCAGGAATTTTCCCCCTGTGCCCATATCTTCAAGGCTTTTCCCCACTTTCTCCTCTATAAGTTTCACTGTCTCTGGTTTTATGTGGAGTTCCTTGATCCACTTAGATTTGACCTTAGTAAAAGGAGTTAGGAATGGATCAATTTGCATTCTTCTACATGTTAACCGCCAGTTGTGCCAGCACCAATTGTTGAAAATGCTGTCTTTTTTCCACTGGATGGTTTTAGCTCCCTTGTCAAAGATCAAGTGACCATAGGTGTGTGGGTTCAGTTCTGGGTCTTCAATTCTATTCCATTGGTCTACTTGTCTGTTGCTATACCAGTAACATGCAGTTTTTATTACAATTACTCTGTAGTACAGCTTTAGGTCAGGCATGGTGATTCCACCAGAGGTTCTTTTATCCTTGAGAAGAGTTTTTGCTATCCTAGTTTTTTTGTTATTCCAGATGAATTTGCAGATTGCCCTTTCTAATTCATTGAAGAATTGAGTTGGAATTTTGATGGGGATTGCATGGAATCTGTAGATTGCTTTTGGCAAGATAGCCATTTTTACTATATTGATCCTGCCAACCCATGAGCATGGGAGATCTTTCCAACTTCTGAGATCTTCTTTAATTTCTTTCTTCTGAGACTTGAAGTTCTTATCATACAGATCTTTTACTTCCTTAGTTAGAGTCACACCAAGTTATTTTATATTATTTGTGACTATTGAGAAGGGTGTTGTTTCCCTATTTTCTTTCTCAGCCTGTTTATCCTTTGTGTAGAGAAAGGCAATTGACTTGCTTGAGTTAATTTTATATCCAGCTACTTCACTGAAGCTGGTTATCAGGTTTAGGAGTTCTCTGGTGGAATTCTGATAGGCCTGCCTTTATATGTTACTTGACCTTTTTCCCTTACTGCTTTTAATATTTTATATTTAGTGCATTTTCTGTTCTGATTATTATGTGTCGGGAGGAATTTCTTTTCTGGTCCAGTCTATTTGGGCATCTCTTTCTTTAGGTTTGGGAAGTTTTCTTCTATAATTTTGTTGAAGATATTTGCTGGTCCTTTAAGTTGAAAACCTTCATTCTCATCTACTCCTATTATCTGTAGGTTTGGTCTTCTCATTGTGTCCTGAATTTCCTGGATGTTTTAAGTTAGGATCTTTTTGCATTTTGCATTGTCTTTGTTGTGCTGATGTTCTCTATAGAATCTTCTGCACCTGAGATTCTCTCTTCCATCTCTTGTATTCCGTTGCTGATGCTCGCATCTATGGTTCCAGATTTCTTTCCTAGGGTTTCTATCTCCAACTTTGCCTCTCCTTGGGTTTTCTTTATTGTGTTCACTTCCCTTTTTTTGGTCTAGTATGGTTTTGTTCATTTCCATCACCTGTTTGGATGTGTTTTCCTCTTTTTCTTTCAGGACTTGTAACTCTTTAGCAGTGTTCTCCTGTATTTCTTTAAGTGAGTTATTAAAGTCCTTCTTGATGTCCTCTACCATCATCATGAGATATGCTTTTAAATCTGGGTCTAGCTTTTCGGGTGTGTTGTGGTGCCCAGGACTGGGCGAGGTTAGAGTGCTGGGTTCTGAAGATGGTGAGTGGTCTTGGTTTCTGTTAGTAAGATTCTTAAGTTTGCCTTTCGCCATCTGGTAGTCTCTGGAGTTAGTTGTTATAGTTGTCTCTGGTTGGAGATTGTTCCTCTCGAGATTCTTTTATCCTCTATCAGCACACCTGGGAGACTAATTCTCTCCTCTGAGTTTCAGTGGTCATAGCGCTCTCTGCAGGCAAGCTCTCCTCTTACAGGGAAGGTGCACAGATATCTGGCATTCAGACCTCCCTCTTGGCAGAAGATGAAGGCCGGAAACAGGACTTGTTCCAGAAGCTGTGTTGCTTCTGTAGTTCACACTCTCATCTGCACAGACTAGTCTCAGAGGGATCCGGGAACCAAGATGGCTCCCCCAGGTGCTCCAGCAAAGCCCTCCAGGGCAGGGCGGACACCTCTCCTCTGTCAGGGAAGGTGTCCAGATGTCTGGAGCCCAAAACGGGGTCCTTTCTCAGAGTCTGTCTTCTAGGGACCTTGGGGGTGTCTGCCAACTCTGCGCCCAGGTGACCAAGTCCTGGCACCTACTGGAAGGGACTTGTGACCCTGGTCAGGCCGGGTTTCCTGCTTCTCTAATGCTTTCTCAGGTCCCAGGCGATTGGATCGGAACAGAAGTTGTGTTCCACTCACCAGTGGTCCTAAGATCGTGTGGAGAGTCCTCTAGGGGATCTTGGGGTGTTCACCGACTCCGTGCCCAAGGTGACCTGGACTATCCTTCAGCTTCTTGCAAGAGGCTAACACCACAGAAAGTCTTGTAAATGATCACAGAAATGAACTACTGGGTGAGCCATAGGAGAGATCTTGGATAAGGTGCAGGATGGTGGCCTAGGCTTGACTGTGTTTATGCTTAGATATGACTGCAACCTGCCCCTGATGCTTCATTCATCCTACCTGCTGCTGCTTGGTACATAGGTCATAGATATTCAGGCTGCCTTCTTTACACAGCCTCTTTGTTTCTTTGGAGCATTTTTCCAATGCAATCTGCTCCCCTAGCAGCTGCCTGTTCTCCTGACTTTGTGCTGAAGGTGGTTAGATTCACTCAGGAGGTGGCAGTGCCTGATGCTGAGCCACAAACAAAAAATTGTGACTCCCAGGCAGCACCTTCCTCCCACTCCTCCCAAGGACCATCCTCCCATCATGAGCCCTGACCCCCAGACAGCCTCAGACAACAATTCATATTGGCCATGGAGCATCACATAGAAGCCTCACTGATGTCCTGGAATATTTTCTGCAGGTTGGCTATCACCTGTTGGTGTTGCATCTCGAGCATGAAGGCCTCAAAGTTGATCCTGTGGGATGGCATGGCCCAAGGAGCAAATAATCCCTTGAACTGAGGCTACAAGGATCATGTCAGTTCAAGCTGAATCGTGGACTACCTCAGCCCACATATGCCACATCCTGCTCCTTGGTACTGGTTCCTCTTGGTGATTATTAAAATTATTACTCTTGGCCTGGGGCCAGTAGAGCTAGGGAAGTAAAAGAAGAGAGCTGACCTGCTTTAGCTCCCTGAGGGGACTTGAAGGAATAGATGAGCTCTCCAAGAACTTTCCAGGAGCCTGTGCCACAGGCCTGGGTCCACCTTAAACCTGTGATGACCCTTCTCCTGTTTTTAGACAAGGAATTGTCAATCCTTGGTTCTATTGCTACATAAATCCCCAAAGGACATAATATCTACAGTGAAAGGCTTTATAAAAACACATACTAGGAGTTTCCAACGTGCACCCAAGGTGAGCACAGAGGTCATGTGCTGTGCTGCTAAAATGGAAGGCTCCTTGTCCTCATCACTATCATGACCTGAAAATTGATTCAGGCCAATCCTCAGGCCAAATCAAGGCCAGAGACTCCATGGATTGTAAGGTAAACACACACACACACACACACACACACACACACACACACACACACTTAGAATGCCAAATAAATACAATTCAGAGTACAATGAGCAAAATCAGAGAAAAGCAGTGACCTGCAGAAATCCTGTCACACTGAGAGGCAGCACGTGGGACCAGAACTCTTCAGCTGTTGACAGGACCAATTAGAACCAAAGTACCTCCAGGTCAGTTACAAAAGTGATTTGCCATAAGCACACAGCACCTAGTAATTTCCATAAGCCAACACATGTCCAGGCTTCTTAAAATGCAGGATGAGAGCTCACACACTTCTACCCTTATTCCCAGACTGTGATTCAGGCCACAGGCTCTGGTTTACTTTTGGGGGAATCAAAAGAGCCTGTGACCCCATCTCACTCCTATCTGAACTTCAAGTTCTGTATCTAAGATGTAATCAGGAAAATGATTTTGGGCATGAGAACACTCTGGAGTTGTAGCCTCCTGTGATGTGAGGAAATCTTGGGTTAACAGAGAGGGCCCAAGATAGCAAAGAACTGGGCATAATGACTACCTGTTGTTGTTCAAATCCTTGTTAGTGTAATGGGCCAGGATTCCCCAGAGTTCATCCCTCCCATTTGTCATCTTCTGGAGAATGTCAGATTCTCCAACCTCTTCAACCTCTCCTCCTCCTTAGAGATGGTGGAGGGTTGGGATGATGCCTTCCAGTAGATCCTGTAGGTAGATAAACACTAGTAAACTTGCATAGATGATGGCACAGGGCCAGGAGAAACCATGCTTAGTCCCAAATAGAAATCTGAGGAAGAAGTGTTGCTAGAGACACTAATGAATCCCTGAAAGAGCAGGAAAGTTATCTTCAAGCTGGGCTCCTCAGCTATGTCCCTGTTCCCAAGCACCATAGGTAGACATATGCCTCACACCCTACTGCCATCTCCCTGGCTCTGAAATGTATCAGCTGGCCCAGGCAAGAAGAATTGAAGGACATTGTTAGCTCATGTTTGATGTGATGCAGGGAATTCTTGGAATCCATACTGATTAGCACCCAAGCCCTAATCATGTTTGTTCAAGACCAAAGTGTCTGAGAATGTGAGGTCTGTCTGACATGACCAGGAGAGTATTCCTCTTTGCTCTTGGCATCACATACTCATGTATCCTACAGAATATGCTTAGGATGAAGTGCTTCAACACTATCCTGACAGCAACACTCTGTTATTCTCACAGAGACTCCTCCAGGCCCACTCAGTATGAAAGTAAAGAGCTCTGAGGAAAGCAGATTGACACATGTCAATTCCCAGCTCTCTGCCAAATTGATCTGCAGAAATTATTGAGTCTGGGTCTGCCATTTAGGAAGACTGAGGTTCCAAATCATAAGTCCTACTCCTGGAAGGACCAGCATAAGCTATCCTCCTCCAGAAAGCTCCCCAAACCCTGCCCAGGACTCACTGGACCTTCCCCAGGACCATTTCTTTCTTGTTGTTCTACAGCATGATAGAAGGTCAGCCTTCTTCTGTCTTGATATGGCCTCTCCTTGTTTTCCATTCTCACTTCAAAATAGCCTAAGCAGCCTGAACAACATGCCTGCTTGCAAAACTAATAGGCTCTAAAGGGATTCTCCATAGGCTGCTGGTGTCACCACAACACTGGTGACATCACAGGTGATTCTAGGGTTCTCCTGAACACAAGAGATTGTCCCCGAAAGGGACTACTGGTGATGTCACAATTAATAATGGATAGTAATGGAATGTTTTCAAACTGTGTTACATACACTGCCCGACTGAAGGGCAAACATTTATTTGTGAGAAAGGGTCATCTTATGTTGCCCAGGCTAACCTAATAAGAATAGAATTTGTGGATAGGGATTTTTCCAAAGAAGCTATTACAAATATTCTCTATATGATCAAAAAAACACAGAGGAAAAAGAAAATATGATCAAGAGAGATACGAAGGATGTGCAAGACATCTTCTGTAGAGAAGGGAAGGTGTGGAGTGGAAACTCAGTTCCATGCAGGGGAAAGGGATGAAGGGAGATGGGGGAGGTTATAAATGTGGAGATGAAAAAAAAAATGATACTAACCCTACAGTATAGAATAGGACTTGGTGGTTTGGGCATAAATGTGTGGTTATATTCACATATACTTCACCTCTGTTTTTTTTTAACTATGTCTGTATGTGTGTGAATTTATATCTGTATGTGTATATGTGAACATGTACATGCATTTTCTAGCTCTGTTCAGGGAGAGGACCTGTGAGCAATGACCATATTGCACAGCCAGATCTTGGTTCTTAAATACCATTCTCTAAGGAACCAGGGCTCCCTGGAGGAAAGGATGACTTCAGGGCTGAGAAAGAAATAAGAGGAGAACCTGCTTTTACTCCAAACTAGGCAAATGCTCAAAGGAATGAGGGATTCACACCCAAAGGACAGAGTAACCAGCTTTTAGCCTGTGCTAATTTAAGATCAAAATAACAGATGACAGGAGCTGGAGAGAGAAATGGTCGAGTGGTTAAAAGCATGGCTGTTCTTCCTGCAGACCTGGGTTCAATTCCCAGAACCCACAGTGCTGCTTATAGAGGATCTGGTATCCTCTCTGCCCTCCATGAGTGCCAGGCACACACATGGTGTACAGAAAGACATGCAGGCAAAATACCTGTACATGTAAAATAAATAATAAATTAACCAAGATTATAAACTATTGATTAAGTGGGGACACCTGAGTCCATAGCAACATAATTAAATATATTAAGAACAAACAAACAAACCAGGATGTTTTATGAGTAAGAAAAGAGTCACACAATCTTGATCTACCTTTCCCAAATTTCAAGATACTGAAGAACTGCAAAGGGAAAAAGAATTACTTCTCATGGAGAAACTGTGAGGATGTCACCTTAGTCAATAATCAAAGTTAATGTCAATAGTAAGTGGCAACTCAAAATCAAGTCCCACTTGGAGCTGGGCAACAAAGCAACACTCTATGTGGTCAAGGTTTTCTAACTAGAATTTAATCAGAACAAAATATCAGATAAGGGGGACAGCAAAACGTTCAGTGGGTAAATATCTTTGTTGCCATGCCTCACGCCCTGAGTTTGATCCGCAAGGACCACATAGTGAAAGGAAAGAAATGTCAGATGAGCCCAAACTGAGTGACCTTGCATAAAATAAATGTACCACAATCTTAAAAATGTGTCAAGGTCTCGAGAGAAGCTGTGTCACACAGGACAGCTAAGTGCAAGACAGGATTTTCAATCAGGTCCTTTTGCTAAAGAAATTATGATTGGGGTCATTTTTCACATTTAAATGGGGTCTCACTATTAGAATGGAAATGTGTACCACTATTGACTCTGATCATTACACTATATCCATGGAGAAGAATATCCTGAGTAGCAGAAAATAGACATTAAAGCATTTGAAGGTGGAAGGCCAAGCTCTTGTCACTGTACTTGTGACTTGTCAACTGACATGTCTCCAGGACAGAAATAACTTTACAGAAGAAAGAATGTCATCATTTGAAAAACACAGTTTTAGATTTATGGATGTGTGTGTGTGTGTATATGTGTGTGTGCCACATGAGTGTGGATACCCAAAGGGACCAAGACAAGGTGCCAAATTCCCAGAGCTGGAGTCACCGGTAGCTGTGGGTTGCTTGACCTGGGTGCTGGGAACTGAGCTCTGATCTCTTGTAAGAGCAGCAAGTATTCTTAGTGCTAAAGCCAAGGCATCGCTTAGCCCCTGCTTTGTTTGTAAAGTGGGTTCTTATTGGTCTGGAGCTCTTCTGTTAGCCAGGGTGGCTGACCAGTAAGCTCCAAGGATCTGCTTGTCTCCTGTGTGCTAGAATCACAAGTGCACACCGTCACATCTGGGGTGAGGCTCAAACCCAGGTCTTCAAGCTTGTGTGGCAAGAACAGTAACTGAACTTTCTCATTCTCTACTCTGACAGTAGCATTGATCTTCCCAGACTGATAACTGCTGAAATCCAGGTCACGGCTCACCTCACCAAACTCAAAGCAAGGAGTGAGGAGAGGGAGACTCTAGACAGCCACTGGACTACAACCATCGGCTCTGAAATAATGAGAAACTATTGTAAGCAGACAGATGCCTTGATGTCTCTGAGAAGTTGCAAAAGAGACAGCTGTCTATGAAGATAGAAGCTAGACCGCCTGTCAAGCTGACATGGAATGAAGAGCTACAGTTCCATCTTCATTACATCCTGAAATTGAGCTCCATCTTCAAATTGATGCCTCAGAATCCATAGGAGCCATCAAGCAAAGAAATACACCCTGACAGGTTGTCATGGCCTCCGCATATGTGAAGTTGCCTGTGCACTAAAGGTTATCAGTCATGATGTCATGTCCTCAGCTGGTTTGCCTGCATTAATGCAGTTACCCAGCACTGCTTCAGTCTTTTGTGTAGTTGATATTACAAGCTTACACCACCAGGCTTAGTTAACAGTCCTGTGTGTGTGTGTGTGTGTGTGTGTGTGTGTGTGTGTGTGTGTGTGTGTGTAAGGAAGACTCTGCTTTCACTGATAACTGGGCTATTTCAAAAGTTTAATTTCTCGGGATTTAAAACTTCTAAACTTTTGTAAAAGTACAAATTGAGAATCTCAAAATATTGGACCACCTTGCTTTAAAAACTTTTTTTAATGAAAAATGGTGTGTGTGTGTGGCTAAGACACAAGTCAAAACACAAAATTCATTTATATTTCACACCTCATGAATATAGCCTGAAATTAATGATTTACAGGATTTTTAATGAGCTTATGCTTTTACTATGACCCTTCAATTGAGGTCAAGTGTGGAAGTTTCTCCTGGTGGCACTGTCTTGGTGCTTAGCAAGTTTTGGATTTGTAAATGTTTTAGGCTTTCAAATTTAGATGCTTAGTGTATGGTGCTTCCCCAGTGGCAATGTAAAATGCATAGGGATAAGTATATACATGGTGCTGGACCAATAGTTACTGAGTTCTTAAATATTTTATCAGCCTTCCTCAAATAGAAGTTTCTCACTCATCTCAATGCAGACCAGAATTTAATTGAAAAGCTTTTGCTTCATTTCCAGCAAGTACAATAAATTAAAGCTGGCCATACTTGAATGTCTATAAGGCTGTTGTATGTTTTATTGATTTTATCATCTATGGAAATATTCTCAATTGACCCACAAAGAGGAGTTTACCTTATTCTTCCTAATAAAATTGAACATACATTTTGAAGAAGGGACTTTAAAGCTATTAAATTCAAATGCTAGAAAAAATATTTACAACGCCCTAAACCGAGGCTATGTGTCCATTCCCTAGCACCATGCATATTTAACTAGTTTACTTCTTGAATGTCTCTCTGTCTCTTTGACTCTGTCTCTCTCTCTATGTGTGTCGCTGTCTCTGTCTATCCTTCTCTCTTTCTGTCTCTCTGTCTCTGTCTCCTGCCTCCCCTCCCCAGCCTCCAGATCTTGCTATGCAGCTCAGGCTCCCCTTAAACCTGTTTTAAACTAGTTCATTTTTCAGTACAGCATTCTCTGAAGTTCATTTCCTATGTGGTAAGGGTCTATCATCAGAAAGATGATAGAAATTAGAAATGTTCAGACCTGACTCCCTAATTAATGTATTCTTCAATTATTAAAATCAGCCAGTCTTTTATAATTTTCGAATTGTTTTAAAAGGTACACTGCAAATGGTGTTTACTTATAATCACACCATCCCACAACATCTGACTTAGACCCACCTCTCCTACTGTCACACCATCGCACACCATCTGACTTAGACCCACCTCTCCTACTGTCACACCATAGCACACCATCTGACTTAGACCCACCTCTCCTACTGTCACACCATAACACACCATCTGACTTAGACCCACCTCTCCTACTGTCACACCATAGCACACCATCTGACTTAGACCCACCTCTCCTACTGTCACACCATAGCACACCATCTGACTTAGACCCACCTCTCCTACTGTCACACCATAGCACACCATCTGACTTAGACCCACCTCTCCTACTGTCACACCATAGCACACCATCTGACTTAGACCCACCTCTCCTACTGTCACACCATAGCACACCATCTGACTTAGACCCACCTCTCCTACTGTCACACCATAGCACACCATCTGACTTAGACCCACCTCTTCTACTGTCACACCATAGCACACCATCTGACTTAGACCCACCTCTCCTACTGTCACACCATAGCACACCATCTGACTTAGACCCACCTCTCCTACTGTCACACAATAGCACACCATCTGACTTAGGCCCACCTCTCCTACTGTCACACCATAGCACACCATCTGACTTAGGCCCACCTCTCCTACTGTCACACTATAGCACACCATCTGACTTAGACCCACCTCTCCT
This sequence comes from Mus musculus, assembly GCF_000001635.26. Lineage (NCBI taxonomy): Eukaryota > Metazoa > Chordata > Mammalia > Rodentia > Muridae > Mus > Mus musculus. The sequence continues at coordinate 7,373,409 of NC_000080.6, read as the reverse complement.
ACTGTCACACCATAGCACACCATTTTACTTAGGCCCACCTCTTCTACTGTCACACCATAGCACACCATCTGACTTAGACCCACCTCTCCTACTGTCACACCATAACACACCATCTTACTTAGGCCCACTTCTTCTACTGTCACACCATAGCACACCATCTGACTTAGACCCACCTCTCCTACTGTCACACCATAGCACACCATCTGACTTAGACCCACCTCTCCTACTGTCACACAATAGCACACCATTTTACTTAAGCCCACTTTTCCTACTGTCACACCATAGCACACCATTTGAATTAGGCCCACCTCTCCTACTGTCACACTATAGCACACCATTTGAATTAGACCCACCTCTCCTACTGTCACACCATAGCACACCATTTTACTTAGACCCCACCTCTCCTACTCCTTTTCATCTGGCGTGTGAATGTTCTCTGATTACTGCAGTTATATTTAACTAATTACATTCATACTTAGAATTTTCAAAGAATCACAAAGGACACAAACACTGTCTTTGACCTAAAGGACCATATAGTCTGTTTGGAAAAGTTTATTTAATAAAAGTTAAATTAGCAAATTTGGTAGGAATACAAAAAGATTAATAAACAGATGAAGGGTTAAGCTAACCTTTAATGAATGAATATAATTTTCATAGGCAAAAAAGGGATGTGGAATGGAGTGGGATGTTCCCAGTGAGGAGCCCAGAATGACCAGGTAAGTAGGAATTTCCACAACACATTACTAGAGCAAGAAGGGGAATCCATTGAAAAGGTATACTAGAAATATTTGAGAGAAATAAGCAAACTTGAAATTGTTATGTGGGGTCAATTTATGAGTCTAACCAGTTAAGTACCAATCAGTTTCTTCATGTTCCTGGCCTTGGATTTTTCCCCCTCTTACCTCTAGATTCCGGATTGTAACATTAAGAGTGGCCACTTTCAACGATCACCCTAGCTTACAACAGTTCCTGGCTACTTTTTTATTCTTAATTCCTAGAAATCAGGATTTTATGCTGAAGCTTGATTTTGATCACAGGTGATTAAAGTTAGAGATGTCTTATTCTTCCTAACCAGAGATGTCAGACTAAGGTGGTGAAACTGGAAAAAACATGGCCAAGTCTTTCTGTTACCTTGGGAGCTGAGGGTGGCCATCTGGTATCTGTCATATGCACCAATCAGCTGAGAAATTCACTCTTCCCAGGAAATACAAATGGCAGGAGAAGCAATGGCTCATCATGGAAGCCTCCCAGTTCCCAGTGGCTCCAGTCATCCCTTTAATTGCTGACCCTTCAACTGCATTTCTGCCCCTGTATTCTATGATACCTTGTGTCTTGTATAAATAATCCCCTCTTTCTGCTTAAGTTAGTTTGTTTTGGGTTTCTGTTTGATACCCAAAGAGTCCTAATATGGTAATAACAAGATACTTCCTGAAACCCTGCTGTCCTCTACTTCTGTATGTGTCCCCCACCTGCATTCTAAGGATAGATAAGCTTTCCCTTATTTCTCTTTTAGGCTTTGTATATTCCCTGCTTTAGAAATCTGAGCATCACAATTCACAATCCCTCTCTATGCCTTTGCTTTGACTCCCTGGCTTTTACTCCCTATCCTTGAAGGAAATGCTAACAAGGAAACGGAGAACACCTGGGAAGGTCATTTATATATGCCTGGGCTTATGAACAGATATGGGCTCCATTAGTCTGAATCTCCCAGGACATATGATAAAAAGGTTAAAAAACAAGAAAGAGCCAGCATATAAACATAGCAGACAATATTGAAAGTCAAAAAAAAAAAAAAAAAGAAGGATGAACATAATAGTCACAGGAGGAAATGTGGAGACAAGGTGTAGAGCAGAGAATGAAGCAAAAGCCATCCTGAGCCTTCCCCACCTGGAGATCCATCCCACATATAGACACCAAACCCAGACAATATGGAAGATGACAATAAGTGCTTTCTGACAGGATCCTGCTATAGGTGTCTCCTCAGAGGCTCCACATGAGAGTGACAAATAATAAGGCACATTTTTGAAGCCACTCTTTGGATTGAATATAGAGTCCCCAGTGGAAGAGTTGGAGAAAGGACTGAATGAGCTATAGGGGGTTGCAACCATAGGAAGAACAACAATATCAACCAACCATATCCCCTAGAACTCCCAGGGACTAAACCACCAATCACACATGGAGTGACCCATGGCTCTAGGCACATTGTGCCAGATGACGTCCTTGTTGGACATCAATGAGAGGAAAGGCCCTTGGTCCTTTAAAGGCTCGATGCCCCAGTGTAGGGGAATGTCAGGGTAGTAAGAGAACACTGTGTTCTAAATAACTTTAAAAGTCCCACAGTCTTTACATATTCTTAAAATTTCAATCTCTTTAAAATATCCATCTCTTTTAAAATTCAATGTCTTTTTACAATTAAAAGTCTCAACTGTGGGCTCCACTAAAACAGTTTCTTCCTTCAAGAGGAAAATATCAGGGCACAGTCACAATCAAAAGCAAAAGTCAATCTCCAACCGTCCAATGTCTGGGATCCAACTCACGATCTTCTGGGCTCTTCCAAGGGCTTGGGTCACTTCTCCAGCCAGGCCCTTTGTAGCACACGAGTCATCCTCTAGGAGCACCCTCATAGAAGCAGGTGGAAGGGGCATGAGATAAGTGGGTTCTAGGCAGGTAACCAGAAAAAATGGCTAACATTTGAAATGTAAGATTAAAGTGTTTTAAAATAGAAAAAAAAATGAAGACCCAGAAATTAAACTATACTTATGGACACTTGATCTTCGCCAAATTAAAAAATATACAATAGAAAAAAGAAACACCTAAAATAAATGTCGCTGGTCTAACTGGGAGTAAGTATGTAGAAAAAAGAAAGTAGATGCATATTTGTCACCTGGCACAATACTCAAGTCCAGGTTGATTAAAGATCTCAACATAAAACCAGATTCACTGAATCTAACTGAAGAGAAAGCAGGAAAGAGCCTCAAACTTATGGGAATGGGGATAAATGTTATAAACGGGAACTCCAATAGCTCAGACTCTAACATCAAAGTTTATAAATGGGCCACAAGAAACTGAAAAGCTTCTATAAGACAAAGGACATAGCCAGTAGGACAGATTGACAAACTACATATTGGGAGAAAAATGTTCACTAACCCCCCATCCAGTGGAGCACTAATATCCAAAATATATAAAGAACTCAAGTAGATAACCACCATAAGAGCTAAGAACACAATCTAAAAATGTGGTAGAGAACTAAACACAACATTCACAACAACTCATCTTGAATGGCTGAGAAGCACTGAAGAAGTGTGCAACGTCCTTTGTCTTCAGAGAAATGAAAACCAAAATGACCCTGAGGCTGGTTTCCAGCGGTATACTTTCCAGTGAAGAATGCTAAGATCAAAAAAACTCATGTGAAAGCATATGTTGGTGAGAATTTGAAGAAAGAGGAACATTCTTCCATTTCTGGTGGGACTGCAAAGTGCTATGGCAACTCTGGAAACCAATATGGAGTTCCTCAGAAATTTTCAGATTGATCTACCTGAGAGACAAGGACCAACCTTACTGGTGCATGGCCTGCTACTTTCAGTTTTCACTTGATGGCTTGTTACTCAGATTTTCTTATTGGGCTATGACTTTGCTCTTGTCTTTCTGATTCTCAAGCAGTTCTCTGTTCTTACACATTTTTTGAGATACCTCTAGCCACTGGGACTTATTTATACCTTCAAATCCCTCTAAATTGGGGGACTTCTAATACTTGGAGAAGCTGAGTGACAAAAGCAAAGTATGTTGAGCCCTTTGGTGTCCAGTGCACACGAATCTATGGGAGTCTAGATATGCTAATCCTCTAGAACATTCTTTAGGAAAGCAGCAGTATGCTCTCAGGTCCCTGTGTGACCTCACCTTTGTCAGCTTTGTCGGCTTTTCTACAGCTGGTCTGAGAACAATTGGAAACTCCTGGAATAGATGTCTCATATCTAATTTCCTTTGTCATTGTTAGTATACTAGTGGGAGTAGGTTTGATGGAAATATACTCTCAAACATTAATCAAAACAGTGCTTTTTATGGACCATCAGGATGAAGTACCAAGTTCAAGGAAAGTTCTGCACGAACTGGTCAAAGCCAGCCAAGTGGAGCAAGAAGAAAGCCAAGCAGAAGTCATTCATTCCCAGCACCCTCAGCACCTTTCTCCAGGACAGGGTCACTTAGTTTTGGTAGGAGAAGGGATGACCTGAGATAGCTGTCCCATATTCCCTCAGAAAAGAAGGGGCCAGGAATATTGGGGAAAGATTATGGGTGTCACGGGGCAGTAAGGAGAGTGTAAAGTGAATAAGTAAATAGATATTAATACAAAAATATTTAATTATTTAACAAAATGGCACAAAATGTATTGTTATAGTAATTCTAGTGTATACACAGGCAATCAGTTTAACACCCAGATAGACTAGATGTTGTAAACTAGGGTGCCTTTGTTATTGACATAAAGTATGCACGTTGCAAACATAAATAAAAAAGAAAGATGTTCATCCCAAAGATCTATTATTCTCCTCAAGTCTAAGTGTTTGTGGTCACCTTCACCAGAATTCTAGAGACATCTGTTCATCCAGGTCTCAGGGCTCATCCAAAACACAGACCTGAACCAGCTGTGGCCAAGTGTTCCTGTTCTGCCTCAAGCTTCAGAGACACTGGAGGGGCAGCCTTGGCCTTCAGGTGGCAGCCATTCCAGGTCCTCTGTCAGCTAATGGAGTCTTCCACAGAGGCCTGTCATCTCAAAAATAGAAGCTTGGGTATTCCAAAGATTGGGATGCCACTCTACAGTCATGATGAGTTGGTTACGTGAGACCATAGAAGTTAACTAATGTATGTATGACTGTTTTCCTTATTTGAAAGTGAGTAATGAGATCATCTGAGGAGTGGTTGCTAAGAATAAAATCACTGATTAACGTGAATGATAGGACTGTACAGAGCATGGGCTTAATTTTCTGCTTCCAGTGCAAAGAGCTGGGAGAGTTCAAAACAAAACCAATAGAAACAACAGGAATATTAACAACAACAATTTTTAAAAAACCTTCTTAGTGCTGGGATTACAGTTATGTACCAACTCTGGCTAAGGTTTGTATGTATTTATAATAAACAAACAAACAAACATCCCTATTCCAGTTCTAGCAGTTGCCTCAGAGAGAGCTGTGTGACACTGCATGCTGCTTCCTTTCCCCAGATAGCTCAGGTCTTCAGTTCTCTACCAGGTCAGCTGGACCTAAGACAGTGTAGTTAACCTTCTTACTGCCATGGTATGATTCTGCAACAATCCTTTTCTTGGTAAAACTGAGCCTGTATAGAGTAAGCCCCTTGTTGTTGGATCCAGGATACTTTAGGCCAGCAAACACGCAAGCCACCCTTAGTGAAAGAGAAAAGGAAAAATCACATTGCAACAATATGTGCCATCATTGGAAGAAAAAGCCCTCATCTTTGAAGACATCACCTATCTTCCCCTGATTTTTGAGCTCTGCATATTGATATTGTGTGGCTCAAGAAGGTAGTGAAATTCAGATGTTTTCCCAAAGAAGACATACATGATTTTTCACTCTTTATCTGTGAGGTTAGGGGGTATTATAGCACAGGTTCAGCAAAGCCAGCATAAGAACACAGAAGCCAGAGATGATAATGCCAAAGAGAAAGCATCCTGAACTTATAGACACATTAAAATTGAGGTTTCATCTTAACTCAGGTCATTGCACTCCCAGCCCCACACTCTGAGTCTTTTTTTTAAATTTTTTTTTATTACATATTTTCCTCAATTACATTTCCAATGCTATCCCAAAAGCCTCCCACACCCCCACCTCCCCTACCCACCCATTCCCATTTTTTGGCCCTGGTGTTCCCCTGTACTGGGGCATATAGAGTTTGCCTGTCCAGCGGGCCTCTCTTTCCAGTGATGGTCGACTAGGCCATCTTTTGATACGTATGCAGCTAGAGACAAGAGCTCCGGGGTACTGGTTAGTTCATAATGTTGTTCTACCTATAGGGTTGCAGATCCCTTTAGCTCCTTGGGTACTTTCTCTAGCTCCTCCATTGGGGGCCCTGTGATCCATCCAATAGTTGACTGTAAGAATCCACTTCTGTGTTTGTTAGGCCCCAGCCTAGTCTCACAAGAGACGGCTATATCATGGTCCTTGCACTAAATGCTTGCTAGTGTATGCAATGGTGTCATCATTTGGAGGCTAATTATGGGATGGATCCCTGGATATGGCAGTCTCTTGATGGTCCACCCTTTTGTCTCAGCTCCAAACTTTGTCTCTGTAACTCCTTCCATGGGTGATTGTTATCAATTCTAAGAAGAGGCAAAGTGTACACACTTTGGTCTTCGTTCTTCTTCAGTTTCATGTGTTTTGCAAATTGTACCTTATATCTCAATATATTAAGTTTCAGGGCTAATATCCACTTATCAGTGAGTACATATTATTTGAGTTTTATTGTGATTGTGTTACCTCACTCAGGATGATGCCCTCCAGGTCCAACCATTTGCCTAGGAATTTCATAAATTCATTCTTTTTAATAGCTGAGTAGTACTCCATTGTGTAGATGTACCACATTTTTTGTATCCATTCCTCTGTTGAGGGGCATCTGGGTCCTTTCCAGCTTCTGGCTATTATAAATAAAGCTGCTATGAACATAGTGGTACATGTGTCCTTCTTACCGGTTGGGACATCTTCTGGATATATGCCCAGGAGAGGTATTACGGGATCTTCTGGTATTACTATGTCCAATTTTCTGAGGAACCGCCAGACTGATTTCCAGAGTGGTTGTACAAGCTTGCAATCCCACCGGCAATGGAGGAGGGAGACATAACAACAGATCCTGAAGAAATCCAAAACACCATCAGATGCTTCTAAAAAAGGCTATACTCAACAAAACTGGAAAACCTGGACGAAATGGACAAATTTCTGGACAGATACCAGGTACCAAAGTTAAATCAGGATCAAGTTAACGATCTAAACAGTTCCATATCCCCTAAAGAAATATAAGCAGTTATTAATAGTCTCCCAGCCAAAAAAAGCCCAGGACCAGACGGGTTTAGTGCAGAGTTCTATCAGACCTTCAAAGAAGATCTAATTCCAGTTCTGCACAAACTATTTCACAAAATAGAAGTAGAAGGTACTCTACCCAACTCATTTTATGAAGCCACAATTACTCTGATACCTAAACCACAGAAAGATCCAACAAAGATAGAGAACTTCAGACCAATTTCTCTTACTAATATTGATGCAAAAATACTCAATAAAATTCTCGCTAACCGAATCCAAGAACACATTAAAGCAATCATCCATCCCCCTGAGTCTTATATTTGCTGTGAGTACAGCATCATGGTACAACCCGCAACATCCTTATTGCTCAACTTTGCAATTTAGGAAGACAGATATTGCAGAAGTCATGGCTATGAGGCTACAATGTAGTAATGTACAGTCCAGGATGACCTTTGCTCTATGATGCCCACTTAAATTGTCTGGTTGTATTTGAGAACAGGACCATGTGCAAGATAATGTTTTGAAGATAGGACAGCAAGTTTACCATTTATATTTGCCCTGTAGTTGATCCCCTATGTTTGAAAGAATAGGGAGTGTTCCTTATAAAAGATAGCATTGTAAACCAGAGATTTTGTGAAGCACATGGATATATATATATATATGTGTGTGTGTGTGTATATATATATATATATATATATATATATATATATATATATATATATACATACATATATATGTATGTATTTATGTATGGAAAGAATGAAAAGAATGACCACTATCAAGGAATGCACCATTAGCAAATATCATCCAGATTTTATACAATTAAACGTATAGGAGAAAGATATTTGCCTCTGTGATACAGGAAATCCCTGGGAAATTGGAGTATATATCATATGAATTGACTCAGGTGGCATATTTATTGTTGAGAAAAATCTACTACATCCACAGTCCCTAGAGATTTGGGTGCTAACAAAATCTCTTAAGCATGTCAGAGTCCTAACCAACGTTCCCCCTCAAAAGCACATGACATCTAATGAAGCAGTTAGAATTCTCCAGCTTTGGAAGGAGAGGTTTCCAAAGGGGATTCCACGGGTCGATGAGAGGCTCCAGGAGAGGCACCCCAGAAAAGGACCAAGTTGGGGAGAACTAGTTAGCAGGTAGATCATGGAAGTTGCTAGTGACATCATCAGTAATGCCTTCCTTGGAGAATCTCTTGTATCTAGGAGAGAACTAGAATCTTCTGTGTTGTCACCTGTGTTGTGGTGACAGCAACTGCCTGTGGTTCATCACTTCTGTTTGCTCTGGGATCACCAGCAGGAATGTTTTCCTGGCTGCTCAGGCTATGTCAGAAAGAGAATGGCGATGAAGGAGACACCAGACCAACAAAGAAGGAAGAGGGAATTCTTTCTCATGAAAAAGGAAGAAGGAAATCATTCTGGAGAAGGCACAGTGAGTCCTGGGCAGAGTTGGGGATCTTCCTGGTAGAGGTAGGCTTGAGCTGGGCCTTCCAGGAGTAGGTCTTACAAGATGAAGCCTTGGACTTTGCCAATGTCAAAGAGTCAAGAATTTCTGATGATTAGTTTGACAGAGCCAGGAATTGACAAACCTGCAGCTACTTTTCTGGGAGCTATTTAATTTCAATTTGAGTGGCAAAGAATGCCAGGAGTGGACACTATGGGAATATCAGTGTGTTATTCCTTTCATGGAAGGGAGTTGAAACACTTCATCTTCCAGATTACTGTAGGTAACTTGAGTCTCTGATGAAAAGAACAGAGAAGGATGCTTCCCTGGTCATGTCATGTGGTGAGGACTCAGACACTTTGGATTTGAAGACACTCGATTAATTAGAGCTTGATAGTGCTAAGCACTATGAATTTCAGGATTTCCCTGCATCACATCTGATATGACCTGACAATGTTCCCCATATCTTTATGTTTGAGGCAGCTTATAGATTTCAGGGCAAAGGGTCCTGTAATAGGGAGTGTCGCATATGTCTGACAATGGTGGTTAGGAAGAGGAACATAGCTTAGCAAACCAGCTAGAAGATAGCTTTGCTGCTCTTTTATGGATTCACCCTGTCTTTACCTTTTCTCTCCCTCAGTCTTCTTCTTGGGACTCAGAATGGTCTCCCCTCTCCTGGGCCATCAAGTATGCAAATTCATTTGTGTTTATCTATCTGCAGGGTCTGCCAGAAATACTTCAACCCAAAATTCCAACATCACTAAACAGATATCAAATATAAATAAAGTTAGAGAATTGAAATTGGATATGAGGAAGATCAGCAATGACATGGAGGAAATGTGTGGAATCCTGAACGTTTACATGTATGAGAATTTGAACTACAGGTAGGAATTATGCCCAGTACCCTGTTGCCTGTATTGTGCCATCTGTTAACCTAATTTCCTTCCATGAATGGAGTGTGTCATCTCCCTTCATTCAATTAAGTTGCCCTGACAGGTGTTTAATTGTTGGATAAACAAGGTGCTGTGTGTTTATTATCATCTTCTTTTGTACTTGACCTTGGGGTGCTTGCAATCTGATTGTTGCTGTCAACAGCTAGAAGGACCTGCTCACACTTGCTGCCTCTCAGTGTGTGAATGCAATGCCTGCAGGCTATCACACCTTTACTCTGATATTGTTCATCATATTCTGAGCGATGGCACCTCTCTGGATTTATTGGCATTCTAATTGTGTCTATGTGTGTGAACTTAGCTGTGTGTGTTTTGTTCAGGACTGAGGCTCTGGGACCTTTGATGGTGTCTGAGGATTTGTGTGATGCACAGTTTGCAGGTCCTGTTGGTGTGAGTCCATAGAGGTCCAAAGTGATCACCAGGGAAGTTTGCTCCTGGTGTTTCCTGGTTGTCACACAGGAATCTTCTGGGGGAGGAGGTGTGATAAAGCCTTTCACCTGTAAATAATAGTTGTGTCCTCTGGGAATTCACATAACAACAGGAACCAAGGAATGAGAATCCCTGCCTTAAAAATAAGAGGAAAGTCATTACAGATACCTATAGGACCCTTGACTGTGGCACAGTGTATTGGAAAATTGTCATAGAAGTAATCTATTCCTTCATGCTTGCCCAGGAAGCTCTTGAAGGTCAGCTAGCTCCATTAGGTCTCCTTGCTCTGCTGTCCTCTGCCCAGGATAGTAAGTTTAATTAGCACCAAGGGGACCCAGTTTTAAGGAACTAGGATGTGGCATGCAATTGGCTTGGGTAGTCCATGATACAGCCTGTTTGCACATGATTATTGAATCCTCAATTCAGCACATTATTTGCTTCTTGGGCCATGACCTAACACAGGATGAACACTGAATTCAACATCATTAAATCACAACATGAGAAGACAATGTTGGATATGGATAAAATGACCCAGTCCATAATTGCTTCCATGAAGTTCTCCGAGGAACTGTTAAAAGATAACTATTCCTACAGGTGAGTCAGTGACACAACTGAGACCCCCAGAACTAGGCAGGAAATGCTTCTGTCCTTTTAGGACTTTGAAAAAACGCAAGGGCTCTGGTTCTATGTTATCTTTTTTTTATTTAGGAAACCTGCCCTGAGGCAAGGGTCTTGGATTTGTACCTCTTGGACTCAGTTGTCCTAAGTGTGAAAAGTGTCCAAGACCCTCCAATCTTTATTCTTCCAAATTCAAGAACCTCTACATAAAAACTTTTCCACCACGCTGGGAATATCCAGGAACCCTGAACCTCTAGGGTTCTGACCACAGATTAAAAGATCTAGGATTCCAGACAAAAATGGAAAGAGTGTACACTTGTTGGGTCAGCTCAACTCTCTCAGAGGAGATAAGCCCTCTCCCTGCTGAAGGTTTTATGGTACCACAGACCTATAATCAACCATGAAGAACATTTCCTCTTCTGTGATGTATAGGGTGCACTCTTGGTGTCAGGGCTTTCAGAAGTTTGTTGAGTCCTGTGGAACATGGGCGGTATCTTGATTTGACCTGCCTCTGTTTGCTGCTGCTATGTATACTGTAGACTCTTCTGGGACTGTCTGGGGTTCAGGGCCCTTGTGGGACCATGGGACTTGTAGTAGTGGCAAGCCAATGGAATCTGGCTGGGAATCACCAATTTTTTTTTTTGTGGATCAGCATCAAGCAGAAACACCACCTCCGTGAGTGCACTCAACTAAAGGAAAAAGTGAGCATATTACCGAATGAGAACAGAAAGGTGCTGTTGGAGTAGGCTGGAATGCAAGTGTCCCGTGGGGAAGAAAAGAGGTTCTGTGAGGAGGCCAGCAAGAACATCTGTGCCTCAAGTGCCAAAGAGCAGCAGGTAGGATGATGTGTATCAGAGGCAGATTGCCCTCATGTCTAACCATAAACATAGACAATCCAATGCAACAGTCCACCAACTTCTCCAGGCACTCACCTATGTCTCCTCCAAGTGTTTGTTTATGTGATCATCTACAGGGCTCTCTGTGGAGGTAGCTTGGTTCAAGAAACTGCATGTTTGGCATGCAAATGTTCCTGCTCTGCTAGAATCAATAAGGGTGATAGGTTGTTTACACATCACAACACTACATGCCTTAAGTTTGAAGGATGCTGTGTTGGAGCCCTTGTTGAGAATAGCAAGAGCTTTGAAGGAAGAAGTAAAGGCCTGTAGCTCATTTGCTTTACAGGGATCTTGTGAGATTCTAGGTAGGAAATAGTTTGCAGGGATGACAGCCTTGTGTAATTGACAAATAAGTGGATTTCATTGCTGTCTTTTGGTGGCTTCTCTATTCCCCCCTTTCCCCTCTATCTCAAAATGGTCTCTGCAGGCTTCATATATCTTGGTTCACACTGAGAGGTCCTGAGTAGCATATTGTCAGTCCCATTTTCTTTGAGTGCTGTTGGAGTGGTCATTCCTGGGCCTGAGAGTCTGGAGTTGTCTGGATGACCAGAGATGACAGAGAGGCTTCTCACAGGCTCAGGTTTGGTGTGAGATTTCTGAGGCTTCATGAAAAAATTTCTTAATATATGCCCCCAATTCTGACCAAGAAGAGTGTTCTCTAGTGATTTTTGTTAGATGTTTTTTTTTTTTCTGTCCCCTGTGACAGGGATTCTCTGTGCAGCACCTGCTGTCCTGGAACTCACTCTGTAGACCAGGCTGTCCTTGAATTCAGAAATCTGCCTGCCTCTGCTTCCCAAGTGCTGGGATTAAAGTAGTGTGCCACTATGACCTGGCTTCTCCAGGGCTTTTTATCCCTCTAAAGTAATCACAGAGTCGTTGGGTCTCCCTTGAAACATCTCCTGTGCATAGTCTGAATTATCTTGGTCCTGAACCATAACAGATACCTCATTATTTTGTGCTCAGTTATGATTTTATGTGAATCAGTCTGTGTGTGCTTCTGTGTGTGTCTGTGTCTGTGACAGTGTGTCTGTGTGTTTCTTTTTGTGTATGCATTGTTTTCGTGACCTGTGTCTCTCTCAGTATGTTGGGAGGCCATTCAGTGACATCTGAGTTGTGCAGTTATTCTCTATATTACTTCTTTGAGCATTGGTCTCTCAATAAAAGTGACATTTCCTGTTTTGTTCTGTCCAGTAGTCTTTGCATCTCCTGTTCACTATCAGGTAGCACCCCCTCTCTCATTTATTTCAACAAATTGATAAACACAGCTATTTTAAAAATAAGTGTTAGATTCCTTCACTTTCCCTGCATAGATTTATCTCCCTGGGAGATTTGGGTTTGTCTTATTGGCTAAACCATGAACATGCATAGAATCCTACCGTGCATCCCTCTGCTAACATGGTTTTTGTAACTATATTGTGGGCATGGCTTTGTTTCAGGATAGATTCCTCTTCATAGTTGGCACAGTGCTGCATTTCATAAATGTCACAGCACGTTATTTCACCAGCTTTCTTCCTACTGATATTGAGGAAGATTTAATATCACATGAACTGTAATAGGTTGAAAAGTTCCTGGGTAGTGACCAAAAGTCACTGTCTTCCTCTGATGCTACCAAGGAACCAGTGTAGTTGTAGGGAAGGCTACTGAGAGAGTCAACATGGGGCTTGCTGGAGGCTTTTCTTAGGAATCTATTTCTTGGGAATTTGGTATTGTGTTGTCCAGGTTATCTGTGCAGAGCTTGTAACTTCCTGGTAGGATCAGAAAGCATCTGCATAAAAAAAATTTTGAAGAGGAGTTAATTACAGATGAGGCCACAAAGACTGCCTGAGTCTAAGAACCTTATACTCATACACATCAGAGGTCCCAGTAGCTGCTCATGCAACAGGAAATGTGCTGGGCGACAGTAATATTTTCATTGATTTGTGTTTGTGTATCTCTATGTGTGTATTGTGTGGTGTGTATGTTTTTGTTCCTTGTGTGTGGTGTGTGTGTTTGTCTGTGTGTGTTTGGACCACGTTTGGCTGAGCTTGTTTATACTAAAGTTGTGTATTAGTGTAATACTAGGTAATTTTGTGTTTGTGATATGGGTGCTTGTATATACAAATGTGTGTGTGTGTGTGTGTGTGTGTGTGTGTGTGTGTGTGTGTGTGTGTGAGTGATTGTGCATGAATGCACCTGTGTGTGTCTCTAGAGGTCAAATTTAATGAGAAATACACTCTGAGGTTTGAGTTTGCACCTATGAAATATCAAATACAGCACTTCAATTATTCTTCATGCTCACCTAACACCCAAGAATAAAAGGACACAAGAATTCTTGTAGGGTCAGATTTTTAACTGACTAGAGACAAAACTATTGATTCTCATTGAAATCTTTAGAGCAAATGTAAGGGATATGGTATATGGAGGTAAGGAGGACATTGCTGTATAAAATCCTTGTGTTTATGACCTTTTTCTGCTCTTGGTGAATTGTGAAGGACCACTGGGAGGTCAGGTGGCTCACTGTGTCTTCTAAGCATTCCAGGTTGTTTTCCTCATTGCCTGCCACCATTACATTTCCTGCTACCTCTGCTCAGTAAAGCTTTGCCTTGTAGTTTGTCTTGGATTTTACTCATTGAGAGATTGAGTTGCTTGGAGCTGAACTTGCATCCAGCAGAATTCCCATAGCTGTGGAGCAAACCAGGCCTGTTTCAGGAGCCCATTGAGGGTCTTGATAATCTAAAGAACTCACACTATCTTATCTGTGTAGATATTCAGCATGACTGTTCTTCAACATCATTTTGTCAGAGTTAAAATCAGCCTCAGTGGGGGTTGGGAGAAATGAGGACATACATTCCAAGAACTCAAAAAGGTCAACAAACTGAAGTGCCCAAGTAAGGACGCCTTATTCCCACCTGGGAGAGAGAAGAAAGCAATCACCAGTGGGAGAAGGAGGGAAGGACCTGGGAGGGAAAGTGACAGGGACAGTGGGGAGTTGGGGAGAGAAGGAAACCTGATCTGGTATTAGGTGAGGTAAAAGAACTGAAGTCCTAAGGGCCAGCAGAAAGAATGTGAACAGGCCTCTGGAGTTCTTAAAGCGAATGTAGAGAGCTGGGTTCCAAAGGACATAGAGTTGTATTGCATTTCCATTAGGTTTTCTGTCATCCCAAAGCAGTTTTGCCCTCTATCTGATGAAGTTTTCCTAATAGTAAGGACAGATAAGCACGGGGGTGGGAGAGAACACTTTCTGCTTTTGGAGGTTCATGGTTCCATTTTGGTGTCAGAGTTTTCAGAAGTGCCTTTCTGGAATTTGTCTGTGTTCTGGATTTGGCCTGCCTTTTAGTGATACTGGCAAGGCTTTTGTGGACTCTAGTCTGGGGCTGTCTGGCTACCTGGGACCTTTCAAGTATGGTGGTACTTGGAGGTGGGGGATGGTAGATGGAAGCTGGCTTGGCTCACCATTTCTTGATGGTGGCTATGCATTCTCCATAGCCATCTCTCAAAAGAGTTGACTCAACTCAAGGGAAAAGTGACCACGGTCAAACAAGAGAATAGAAAACTGTGGAAGGAGTAGGTTGTGCTGCAAGCATCTTGCAAGGAGGTGAAAAGGCTCTGTGAGGAGGCCCGAGAGAAGATCAGTGGCCACTGGACCAAGAATCAGGTAGGCTAAGATACCTTGGGCAGGCTGCTCACATAAGTCACACACACACACACACACACACACACACACACACACACACACACGCACACAGGAAACAGACAAACCTGTAACCATCTACTCAGTCATCCAGCCTCCCACTTACATCCCATCCAATCATTCATTTCTGTCATCATTCACAAGAATATCTCTGGGGTTAGCCTTTTGGGAGAAACTAGGTGATTGACAATCAAATCCACCTGCTCTGCTAGAAGCTGCAATCCATTGAGAGAGACAGGCCAATCACATATCACACATATACTTGCCATTATGGTAGCATGGGTTCTAAGTTGGGAGACACTTAGGGAGCAGCAGGAAGTGTGAAGTTAGGGACCTGTGGCTCTTTTGCCTTTCAGTGGTCATGTGAGAATAACGGCTTGAAGCATCTTGCAATGAGGAGAGCCCTGTGTAAATGCCAAAAGAGTTTTACTTATTGTCATCTTTATCCATCTTGGTCTCTTCACCTTGACCAGATCTTGGTCACTTTGACTTACTCCTGAACAGTAGCCTGTCAGCTCTGTTTTCTGTGGGTGGCATTGTTAATTAGAGTCTGGAGCTTGTTGGGAGCCGCGCCCACATTCGCCGTTACAAGATGGCGCTGACAGCTGTGTTCTAAGTGGTAAACAAATAATCTGCGCATGTGCCAAGGGTATCTTATGACTACTTGTGCTCTGCCTTCCCCGTGACGTCAACTCGGCCGATGGGCTGCAGCCAATCAGGGAGTGACACGTCCGAGGCGAAGGAGAATTCTCCTTAAGAGGGACGGGGTTTCGTTTTCTCTCTCTCTTGCTTCGCTCTCTTGCTTCTCTCTCTTGCTTCTCTCTCTTGCTTCTCTCTCTCTTGCTTCTTGCTCTCTTGCTTCTTGCACTCTGCTCCTGAAGATGTAACAATAAAGCCTTGCCGCAGAAGATTCTGGTCTGTGGTGTTCTTCCTGGCCGGTCGTGAGAATGCGTCTAATAACAATTGGTGCCGAATTCCGGGACGAGAAAAAAAACTCGGGACTGGCGCAAGGAGGATCCCTCATTCCGGAACCAGAACTGCGGATCACGTTTATAAAGGTTCCCGTAACACAGACTGTTGAGAAGGATTCAACTGCCGAATTCAGAACTCATCAGCTGGGGAACGACGGTGATAAAGGTTCCCGTAAAGCAGACTGTTAAGAAGGATTCAACTGTATGAATTCAGAACTTTTCAGCTGGGGAACGAGAGTACCAGTGAGTACAGCTTCACGAGGTAAGCCTGGCCTTGAACTTTCTAACGAAATTCAAGACAGTCTATCAGAAGTAAAGTGGAATATGTTTGGCCTTGAATTTTTTCTGGTGTTAGGAGCCCTTTTGTTCCTTTTCACATGTTATCAAGTGATTAAGATAGGGCTGAAAATTCTAGAGGAAATTCAGGACAAGCTATCAGAAGTAAAGCGGGGAGAGAGAGTAGGAACAAAGAGGAAATATGGTACACAAAATAAGTATACAGGCCTTTCCAAGGGTCTTGAACCCGAGGAAAAGTTAAGGTTAGGTAGGAATACCTGGAGAGAGATTAGAAGAAAAAGAGGAAAAAGGGAAAAGAAGAAAGATCAATTAGCGGAGGTCTCTAGGAGATACTCGTCACTAGATGAGCTCAGGGAGCCAGCTCTTAGTAGCTCTGAAGCAGGTGAAGAATCCTCCTCTGAGGAAACAGACTGGGAGGAAGAAGCAGCCCATTACCAGCCAGCTAATTGGTCAAGAAAAAAGCCAAAAGCGGCTGGCGAAGGCCAGTTTGCTGATTGGCCTCAGGGCAGTCGGCTTCAAGGTCCGCCCTATGCGGAGTCCCCGCCCTGCGTAGTGCGTCAGCAATGCGCAGAGAGGCAGTGCGCAGAGAGGCAGTGCGCAGACTCATTCATTCCCAGAGAGGAACAAAGGAAAATACAACAGGCATTTCCGGTCTTTGAAGGAGCCGAGGGTGGGCGTGTCCACGCTCCGGTAGAATACTTACAAATTAAGGAAATTGCCGAGTCGGTTCGTAAATATGGAATCAATGCTAATTTTACCTTGGTGCAGTTAGACAGGCTTGCCGGCATGGCACTAACTCCTGCCGACTGGCAAATGATTGCAAAAGCCGCTCTCCCTAGTATGGGCAAATATGTGAAATGGAGATCTCTGTGGCGAGAGGCTGCACAGGCGCAGGACCGAGCAAACGCTGCTGCTTTAACTCCAGAGCAGAGAGATTGGACTTTTGACTTGTTAACGGGTCAGAGAGCTTATTCTGCTAAACCTGATAAGAGGTATCAATGGAAGGTCTTACCACAGGGAATGTCCAATAGTCCTACTATGTGTCAACTTTATGTACAAGAAGCTCTTTTGCCAGTGAGGGAACAATTCCCCTCTTTAATTTTGCTCCTTTACATGGATGACATCCTCCTGTGCCATAAAGACCTTACCATGCTACAAAAGGCATATCCTTTTCTACTTAAAACTTTAAGTCAGTGGGGTTTACAGATAGCCACAGAAAAGGTCCAAATTTCTGATACAGGACAATTCTTGGGCTCTGTGGTGTCCCCAGATAAGATTGTGCCCCAAAAGGTAGAGATAAGAAGAGATCACCTCCATACCTTAAATGATTTTCAAAAGCTGTTGGGAGATATTAATTGGCTCAGACCTTTTTTAAAGATTCCTTCCGCTGAGTTAAGGCCTTTGTTTAGTATTTTAGAAGGAGATCCTCATATCTCCTCCCCTAGGGCTCTTACTCTAGCTGCTAACCAGGCCTTACAAAAAGTGGAAAAGGCCTTACAGAATGCACAATTACAACGTATTGAGGATTCGCAGCCTTTCAGTTTGTGTGTCTTTAAGACAGCACAATTGCCAACTGCAGTTTTGTGGCAGAATGGGCCATTGTTGTGGATCCATCCAAACGTATCCCCAGCTAAAATAATAGATTGGTATCCTGATGCAATTGCACAGCTTGCCCTTAAAGGTCTAAAAGCAGCAATCACCCACTTTGGGCAAAGTCCATATCTTTTAATTGTACCTTATACCGCTGCACAGGTTCAAACCGCATCTAATGATTGGGCAGTTTTAGTTACCTCCTTTTCAGGAAAAATAGATAACCATTATCCAAAACATCCAATCTTACAGTTTGCCCAAAATCAATCTGTTGTGTTTCCACAAGTAACAGTAAGAAACCCACTTAAAAATGGGATTGTGGTATATACTGATGGATCAAAAACTGGCATAGGTGCCTATGTGGCTAATGGTAAAGTGGTATCCAAACAATATAATGAAAATTCACCGCAAGTGGTAGAATGTTTAGTGGTCTTAGAAGTTTTAAAAACCTTTTTAGAACCCCTTAATATTGTGTCAGATTCCTGTTATGTGGTAAATGCAGTAAATCTTTTAGAAGTGGCTGGAGTGATTAAGCCTTCCAGTAGAGTTGCCAATATTTTTCAGCAGATACAATTAGTTTTGTTATCTAGAAGATCTCCTGTTTATATTACTCATGTTAGAGCCCACTCAGGCCTACCTGGCCCCATGGCTCTGGGAAATGATTTGGCAGATAAGGCCACTAAAGTGGTGGCTGCTGCCCTATCATCCCCGGTAGAGGCTGCAAGAAATTTTCATAACAATTTTCATGTGACGGCTGAAACATTACGCAGTCGTTTCTCCTTGACAAGAAAAGAAGCCCGTGACATTGTTACTCAATGTCAAAGCTGCTGTGAGTTCTTGCCAGTTCCTCATGTGGGAATTAACCCACGCGGTATTCGACCTCTACAGGTCTGGCAAATGGATGTTACACATGTTTCTTCCTTTGGAAAACTTCAATATCTCCATGTGTCCATTGACACATGTTCTGGCATCATGTTTGCTTCTCCGTTAACCGGAGAAAAAGCCTCACATGTGATTCAACATTGTCTTGAGGCATGGAGTGCTTGGGGGAAACCCAGACTCCTTAAGACTGATAATGGACCAGCTTATACGTCTCAAAAATTCCAGCAGTTCTGCCGTCAGATGGACGTAACCCACCTGACTGGACTTCCATACAACCCTCAAGGACAGGGTATTGTTGAGCGTGCGCATCGCACCCTCAAAACCTATCTTATAAAACAGAAGAGGGGAACTTTTGAGGAGACTGTACCCCGAGCACCAAGAGTGTCGGTGTCTTTGGCACTCTTTACACTCAATTTTTTAAATATTGATGCTCATGGCCATACTGCGGCTGAACGTCATTGTTCAGAGCCAGATAGGCCCAATGAGATGGTTATATGGAAAAATGTCCTTGATAATAAATGGTATGGCCCGGATCCTATTTTGATAAGATCCAGGGGAGCTATCTGTGTTTTCCCACAGAATGAAGACAACCCATTTTGGTTACCAGAAAGACTCACCCGAAAAATCCAGACTGACCAAGGGAATACTAATGTCCCTCGTCTTGGTGATGTCCAGGGCGTCAATAATAAAAAGAGAGCAGCGTTGGGGGATAATGTCGACATTTCCACTCCCAATGACGGTGATGTATAATGCTCAAGTATTCTCCTGCTTTTTACCACTAACTGGGAACTGGGTTTAGCCTTAATTCAGACAGCCTTGGCTCTGTCTGGACAGGTCCAGATGACTGACACCATTAACACTTTGTCAGCCTCAGTGACTACAGTCATAGATGAACAGGCCTCAGCTAATGTCAAGATACAGAGAGGTCTCATGCTGGTTAATCAACTCATAGATCTTGTCCAGATACAACTAGATGTATTATGACAAATAACTCAGCAGGGATGTGAACAAAAGTTTCCGGGATTGTGTGTTATTTCCATTCAGTATGTTAAATTTACTAGGACAGCTAATTTGTCAAAAAGTCTTTTTCAGTATATGTTACAGAATTGGATGGCTGAATTTGAACAGATCCCTTCGGGAATTGAGACTTCAGGTCAACTCCACGCGCTTGGACCTGTCGCTGACCAAAGGATTACCCAATTGGATCTCCTCAGCATTTTCTTTCTTTAAAAAATGGGTGGGATTAATATTATTTGGAGATACACTTTGCTGTGGATTAGTGTTGCTTCTTTGATTGGTCTGTAAGCTTAAGGCCTAAACTAGGAGAGACAAGGTGGTTATTGCCCAGGCGCTTGCAGGACTAGAACATGGAGCTCCCCCTGATATATGATATATCTATGCTTAGGCAATAGGTCGCTGGCCACTCAGCTCTTATATCCCATGAGGCTAGACTCATTGCACGGGATAGAGTGAGTGTGCTTCAGCAGCCCGAGAGAGTTGCAAGGCTAAGCACTGCAATGGAAAGGCTCTGCGGCATATATGAGCCTATTCTAGGGAGACATGTCATCTTTCATGAAGGTTCAGTGTCCTAGTTCCCTTCCCCCAGGCAAAACGACACGGGAGCAGGTCAGGGTTGCTCTGGGTAAAAGCCTGTAAGCCTAAGAGCTAATCCTGTACATGGCTCCTTTACCTACACACTGGGGATTTGACCTCTATCTCCACTCTCATTAATATGGGTGGCCTATTTGCTCTTATTAAAAGGATAGGGGGAGATGTTGGGAGCCGCGCCCACATTCGCCGTTACAAGATGGCGCTGACAGCTGTGTTCTAAGTGGTAAACAAATAATCTGCGCATGTGCCAAGGGTATCTTATGACTACTTGTGCTCTGCCTTCCCCGTGACGTCAACTCGGCCGATGGGCTGCAGCCAATCAGGGAGTGACACGTCCGAGGCGAAGGAGAATTCTCCTTAAGAGGGACGGGGTTTCGTTTTCTCTCTCTCTTGCTTCGCTCTCTTGCTTCTCTCTCTTGCTTCTCTCTCTTGCTTCTCTCTCTCTTGCTTCTTGCTCTCTTGCTTCTTGCACTCTGCTCCTGAAGATGTAACAATAAAGCCTTGCCGCAGAAGATTCTGGTCTGTGGTGTTCTTCCTGGCCGGTCGTGAGAATGCGTCTAATAACAGGAGCTGACTGGATAAATATGGTTGTTTTGAAGACTTCTGCCAGGCTTGACACAGTGGGTGGCAATTTTAGACTTCAAGCGAAAAAATTCTCCAGACACCTAAGCCTATTCTGCTCAAGCAGTCCATGCTGCCCTAATTATCATTAGTTCCCATAGGAAAGACAGCAGAATCAGGGATATTACTTGAAACACCTGGTGTTCTTAGTTTATATTTAATTATTCATCCAGTGTGTCTTCCTCATTGTTTTCTGCACACTTATGATTTCTAGGGTGTGTACCTTGTATACATGTCTGTGCAGACATGTGCATACGTGGGTATGTTGGAAACTCAGAAAATATCATCTGATATCCTCCTCTTATGCCTCATTCTCTTGAGCCAAGTTCTCACTGAACCTGACATTTCCTGTTTTGCCTTAGCTATCCGAGCAGAGATCATTAAATCTCCTGTCTCTCACAGATGTAGCCTACAATCTCGTTCAGTCTGATATAGTTGTCCCAAGGTTTAAGTACTCAGAAGGTAGAAAAAGGTGATGGTTTTCTATTCCTTTTGATATCATCATTATTATCGTTTTGGAATCTATGTGTCTTTTAATAATTAACAAAAAACAGTCAATGCTACTATTTAAAATTAAAATGCAGAGCTCTTTCCTCTCATTGCACAGGGAACCCTTCAGAGAATTTCTGCTTTATCTCATTCGCCTCACAACATGAAATCCCCAAGTATATCTCTTTCCTGAAATTTCTGTCGATTATATCATGTGTGTGGCTGTGGCTTAGGAGTGCTTCATTCAGAAAAGCAATGCAAGTGGTGTCACTAGCCTCCAACTGACTGATCTGGGTGCAGTTTTACATTAAGTGCACTGTAATCTGTGGGTGTGTTACTGGAAAATGACTATGGACCATTTTCTTTCTCTGGTGCTATGACCACTTTCTTTCTCTGGTTCCTTCTGTGGAGGAACTAGGTTAGGTTCAGTGAGCAGACTAAGATGGGTCAAGTTGGAATCACTGAGATTTTTTTTTTAGGTCCTCTTCCTTGGAGACTTGGTCTTGTATGGTCAAGCTCAGCTGTGCAGATATTGTCACTTAATTGTAGGTCAATTTATGTCAGTATGGAACATGTTCAGGGAAGTGGAAATGAGGTCTGGTCACGGCAACAGAGCCAGTTGGAGTCTAAGACCAAGTAGGACCCAGTACCTCCTTCTAAGGCAAGAAGAAGATTCTCCCTGACCCCTGGGTTCAGAAGGTGTGTGTGTGTGTGTGCATATGTGTGTGTGTGTATGCGTGTGTGTATGTGTGTGTGTGTGCATGTGTGTGTGCGTGTGTGTGTGTGTGTGTGTGTATGTGTGTGCGCGTGTGTATATGTGTGTGTGTGTGTGTAAAACACTCCATTAAAAACATAATTTTCTATTGAACAGGATGACAACAGACTGCAGGACCCTTTGAAGCAGGAAGATCTCATCACTGAGATCTGATTTAAAATTCTTCCAAAAAACTTTTTGCAATAGAACAGTTTCCATAAAGGAACAAGAAACCATTTTGCAGTCTTGAATATTTTTGTGTGAAATGTTTAAACATAATATGATGTATATAATTTTTTTGATTTTTATACAAACTATCCTTTGAACACAAGTAAAATCAATGGGATACACATTGGTTTGATGTCTTTAATGTTTCCAAGAAGCTGGAATTTTAGATTGGTTTTATTTCTTGATACTACAACTTACTGAATACTAGACACCCCTCCCCCAAAAGACAGTGTTCTGTTGCTGTCCATGCCTCTGTCTCCACAACTGCTGCTCCATTCTGCCTGCTCTGACTGTTTTAGAAGGAAGACAGAAAGAAAAAACCTTAGGAGAAATCACATATCTCCTGAGTGTGGTCTAGCAGAAAGGAACCTCCTCTTCTCTAACAATGGATTAGGAGAATGGAATCTCTCTATGTCTTTTCCATGTATATTGTAAACTTAACAAAAGATGCTTTTATAATAGTGTTGTTGAAAGTTGTAAAGGCTGGGCAGTGGTGGTGCATGCCTTTAATCCCAGCACTTGGGAGGAAGGGGCAGGCAGATTTCTGAGTTCGAGGCCAGCCTGGTTTTCTTTTTTTTTTTTTCCATTTTTATTAGGTATTTAGCTCATTTACATTACCAATGCTATACCAAAAGTCCCCCATACCCACCCACCCCCACTCCCCTACCTGCCCACTCCCCCTTTTCGGCCCTCGCGTTCCCCTGTACTGGGGCATATAAAGTTTGTGTGTCCAATGGGCCTCTCTTTCCAGTGATGGCCGACTAGGCCATCTTTTGATACATATGCAGCTAGAGTCAAGAGCTCCGGGGTACTGGTTAGTTCATAAAGTTGATCCACCTATAGGGTTGCAGATCCCTTTAGCTCCTTGGGTACTTTCTCTAGCTCCTCCTTTGGGAGCCCTGTGATCCATCCATTAGCTGACTGTGAGCATCCACTTCTGTGTTTGCTAGGCCCCGGCATAGTCTCACAAGAGACAGCTACATCTGGGTCCTTTTGATAAAATCTTGCTAGTGTATGCAATGGTGTCAGTGTTTGGATGCTGATTATGGGATGGATCCCTGGATATGGCAGTCTCTACATGGTCCATCCGTTCATCTCAGCTCCAAACTTTGTCTCTGTAACTCCTTCCAAGGGTGTTTTGTTCCCACTACTAAGGAGGGGCATAGTGTCCACACTTCAGTCTTCATTTTTCTTGAGTTTCATGTGTTTATGCAATCCCCATCAAAATTCCAACTCAATTCTTCAACGAATTAGGAGCAATTTGCAAATTCATCTGGAATAACAAAAAACCTAGGATAGCAAAAACTCTTCTCAAGAATAAAAGAACCTCTGGTGGAATCACCATGCCTGACCTAAAGCTTTACTACAGATCAATTGTGGTAAAAAACTGCATGGTACTGGTATAGAGACAGACAAGTAGACCAATGGAATAGAATTGAAGACCCAGAAATGAACCCACACACCTATGGTCACTTGATCTTCGACAAGGGAGCTAAAACCATCCAGTGGAAGAAAGACAGCATTTTCAACAATTGGTGCTGGCACAACTGGTTGTTATCATGTAGAAGAATGCAAATCGATCCATACTTATCTCCTTGTACTAAGGTCAAATCTAAATGGATCAAAGAACTTCACATAAAACCAGAGACACTGAAACTTATAGAGGAGAAAGTGGGGAAAAGCCTTGAAGATATGGGCACAGGGGAAAAATTCCTGAACAGAACAGCAATGGCTTGTGCTGTAAGATCGAGAATTGACAAATGGGACCTAATGAAACTCCAAAGTTTCTGCAAGGCAAAAGACACCGTCAATAAGACAAAAAGACCACCAACAGATTGGGAAAGGATCTTTACCTATCCTAAATCAGATAGGGGACTAATATCCAACATATATAAAGAACTCAAGAAGGTGGACTTCAGAAAATCAAATAACCCCATTAAAAATGGGGCTCAGAACTGAACAAAGAATTCTCACCTGAGGAATACCGAATTGCAGAGAAGCACCTGAAAAAATGCTCAACATCCTTAATCATCAGGGAAATGCAAATCAAAACAACCCTGAGATTCCACCTCACACCAGTCAGAATGGCTAAGATCAAAAATTCAGGTGACAGCAGATGCTGGTGAGGATGTGGAGAAAGAGGAACACTCCTACATTGTTGGTGGGATTGCAAGCTTGTACAACCACTCTGGAAATCCGTCTGGCGGTTCCTCAGAAAATTGGACATAGTACTACCGGAGGATCCAGCAATATCTCTCCTGGGCATAAAATTCTTTTCATTGCTACTTGATAACTGTAATATTTGTACTGCTATACATCATAACACAAATATCTGATATGCAGGATTTTCTGATATGCAACCTCTGTGAAATGGTCCTTTGATTGAAAAATGGAGTCACAACCCACAGGTTGAGAAAAACACATCTACAGGATCCTGAACCTGGCCTGACAATGCTGGGAGAGACTAAGAGTCTCTCTATTCTTAGGAAAACAGTCTAAGGGGCTCAAATCCAACAGTCATAAATCTAGATGCTTTGTAAGAGACAGAAAATCTGGAGCCAGAGCTACAGACTCTCCAGTGCTTGAATGAGCAAATGAAGAGATGAAAATTTCATGACCGTTGTGTTCTGAGCCAATGGGTAGTTACCATTAGGAGTCTGCCTCCTGGGTGAGTACAGAAATGGTCTTAATCAAATCCATGCTAACCATAATTAGTATATGTAAGTCAAAGCATTTATAAATAAAATACAGGTCAGTGGCTCATAATGAACAGCATCCAATATTGACTTCTGTCCTCCACATACATGCATGGGTACCAACAAAAATAATACACATGTAGATATATAGCAAATAAAAATAAAACCCATAGGGCAAATACAGTCAAATGGTTTATGCATTGAACAACAACAACAACACAAAGAAACCAAACAGAGACAAGAAAGTGACAAAGTTACATCCCCCTTCTCCTTCTGCACGGTTACAGTCGCACATGGTCTACTTAATGTTTTGTTGTTAGGTGTAAAGCTGGTGCCTCAGGTTTATTTCCCACTAACTTGGTCTACCTCTCACTTATACCTCTCTATTTTGAAACTCATCTATTCTAGTGTAAACATATAAGGAATAGGTCCTGAAAACCTGATGAAATCTTCTACAGAGAGAAATCAAAAGCCTATAGCATATTCCCTGTACAAGAACCCTAGAACAAGGTAGGTAGGTTACTCTGTAGGGGCAGAGGGGCTGGTGGAGATCAAAAACAGGGACCATGCATGCTAGGCAAGCACTGTACCACTGAGCAACATTCCTAGCAGCATGATGAGGGGTTAGGGAACCAACTCCCCAGGTCAGCATGGGATAGGCATCATGTTTTGGTTATGGCCTACACTGGTGTAGGATAAAAATCAGGAAATGGACAAAAGCCAGCTTTTCTCATTGAACAACTAGATATGCTTCAGTTCTCACCCTGGGAATTTACCAAAATAACCTTCCCCATTACCACATTTTGGTCTCAGTATTGTTTGACAGACAGTAAGCTGCAGGAACCTGACAATCTGGGCCTCCCCTCCCTCACAGTTTGTAGGTCACCAGGACAGACACCAGGATCACATGCCTACTCTCCATGTTCATGCCCTGTTTGACCATTGTGTATTGGATCTCATTGATGATAATCATTCTGGAAATCTTAATGCCAAGAATTTTCTCCAGCTATGGAGAGGTAGGTGTAATAGGAGAATGTACCTCCCAGAAGCTAACCCAGTCCTACTTCTTGCCCTGTCTGGCAAGAACAAAGTAAGCCCTGCTCTGGTACTCAAAACAGATTGTTGTAGAATTGTTGGAGGATGAAAGAACAGCTACCAGGGTACGGAAACAGTACTACGTTTGGCTGAGGGTCCAAATGAAACAGTACCTCATAGCTGTTATTGTAAATGGTATGGGAGTCTTTTACAATATGGGTACCCATGACTGCCTACAGTTTGACACATTCCTTTGAAACTTGTACTTCTCTTTTTTATTTAGCTCATCTAAATGGATGATAGCTCTGTACCCTTCTTGGATACCTGGTACTACCACATGCCTTCAACAAAGAAGGCTAGTTCCAACCTGAGTGCCTCAGAAACCATAACCCTGCAAAATTTGAGTCTTAACCTCCTTCATGCTATTATCAGCCATGGTCAGTACAATGTCTGTGACCCTGAGAAGTACTGTTTGGGATCAGGAGAAAGATGGTTCAGATGATGGTACCCCCGATATAGCTTGAAGAAAGAGCAGAAAGAAGACAACTGGACAGGTTTGCAGTCTCGAGACTGAGTCAAAATATCACCTAGGTATTTTGCTTACAAAGGTGCCTGCCACCAAGACTAGCAAAATGAGTTTGAATTTTGGGACCAAAAAGGCAGAAAGATCCAATTCCCACAACTGTGTATTGACCTCTACTTGAATTATATGCACCAAAGACACTAAAGTATGTGAACTCCTTTGTGCATGTGTGCATGCGTGTGTGTGTGTGTGTGTGTGTGTGTGTGTGTGTGTGTGTGTGTGTGTGCAGAAAAGGAGGCAGAGTTAAAAATGGCAGCGATGGAGTGCATAAGAAGTGCATAAGATCCTCTTCCAGGAACTGTCCCACATAATACCAAATACATGCATCTCTTACTGATCTCTCAGGGATGACCACCACCATGGTTCTCTGTGAATAGACACATGGCAGGACTCACTCAATCTTGGATGTGCAGATGGAGTATGCACAAGAAATCAATATGGAGGTTCCTCAGAAATTTTCACATAGATCTACCTGAAGGCCATGGACCAACCTTAGTGGTGCATGGACTGCTACTTTCAGTTTTCACATGATGGCTTATTACTCAGATTTTCTTATTGGGCTATGACTTTGCTCTTGGTAAGTATTTGGTCTCGCTGATTCTCAATCAGTTCTCTGTTCTTACACATTTTTGAGGTACCTCTAGCCACTGAGGCTTATTTATATCTTCAAATCACTCTAAATTGGGGGACTTCTAATACTTGAGGAATCTGAGTGAAAAAAGCAAAGTAAGTTGAGCCCTTTGGTGTCCAGTGCACACAAATCTATGGGAATCTAGATATGCTAATCCTCTAGAACATTCTTTAGGAAAGCAGCAGTATGCTCTCAGGTCCCTGTGTGACCTCACTTACCTTTGCCAGCTTTGTGGGCTTCTCTACTGTTGGTCTGAGAACAATTGGAAACTCCTGGAATAGATGTCTCATATCTCATTTCCTTTGTCATTTTTAGTATACTAGTGGGAGTATGTTTGATGGAAATATACCCTTAAGAATATTAATAAAACAAGTGCTTCATATGGACCATCAGGATGAAGTACCAAGTTCAAGGGCAGTTCTGCAGGAACTGCTCAAAGCCAGCCAAGTGGAGCAAGAAGAAAGCCAAGCAGAAGTCATTCATTACCAGCACCCTCAGCACCTTTTTCCAGGACAGGGTCACTTAGCTTTGGTAGGAGAAGGGATGACCTGAGATAGCTGCCCCATGTTCCCTCAGAAAAGAAGCGGCCAGCAATATTGCAGAAAGATTACGGGTGTCAGGGGGCAGTAAGCAGAGTGCAAAGTGAATAAGTAAAAAGATATTAATGCAAAAATATCTAATTATTTAGAAAAATGGGACAAAATGTATTGTTCTACTAACTCTAGTGTGTATACACTGGCAATCACTTTAACATCCACAGAGAATAGATGTTGTTAAGTTGGGTGCCTTTTTTATTGACATAAACTATGTACATAGCAAAGATAAATAAAAAAAGAAAGACTTGCATCCCAAAGATCCAATATTCTCCTCAAGTCTAAGTGTTTGTGCTCACCATTACCAGAATTCTAGAGACCTCTGTTCATCCAGGTCTCAGGGCTTATCCAAAATACAACCCTGAGCCAGCTGTGGCAAGTGTTACTGTGTTGTTGGCTGACCTCTGCCTCAGGCTTCAGAGACACTGGAAGGGCAGCCTTGGCCTTCAGGCAGCAGCCATTCCAGGACCTCTGTCAGCTAATGAAGTCTTCCACAGAGGCCTGTCATCTCAAAAATAGAAGCTAGGGTATTCCAAAGATTGTGATGCCACTCTACAGTCACGATAAATTGGTTACGTGAGACCATACAAGTTACGGAGTTTTCTTTTCTTTTCTTTTCTTTTCTTTTCTTTTCTTTTCCTTTTCCATCCTTTCCTTTACTATCCTTTCCCTTCCCTTCCCTTCCCTTCCCTTCCCTTCCCTTCCCTTCCCTTCCCGTCCTTTCCTTTCCTTTCCTTTCCTTTCCTTTCCTTTCCTTTCCTTTCCTTTCCTTTCCTTTCCCTTCCTTTCCTTTCCTTTAATTTCCTTTCCTTTCCTTTCCTTTCCTTTCCTTTCCTTTCCTTTCCTTTTTGTTTCTTTTCTTTGCTGTAAAATATGGCATTTTACAGGTTGGGATGTAGCACCGTTGGTGGAGTGTTTACCTAGCTAGTATATACAAAGCCCTTGTTTCAATCCCTAGCACTGTGTAAGGTAGGTATGGTGTATCGTGTCTGTAATCTCAGAACTCTACAGGTAGACATGTGGGAAGCAGAAATTCATCCTCAGCATACAGTGAGTTTCAAGTTGGCCTGACCCAGAGGAACACAAGAAAAAAAAGCTGATGTCTTCTCTCTCTCATTCTCTCTTTATTTATTTATTAATTTTTTTGTCCTAATTTTTTTTGGTAGAGAGAAGGAAAGAGATGAACATGTATTGAGTTCCCTGGTATCTACCAAATTTGTATATTACTTTTCGGTTAATATTATAATCTTACACGTGTTCGCGCGACCGGCCAGGAAGAACACAACAAACCGGAATCTTCTGCGGCAAAGCTTTATTGCTTACATCTTCAGGAGCCAGAGAGCAAGAGAGCAAGAGCAAGAGCAAGAAAGCAAGAAAAAGAACAAGAACAAGAAAGCAAGAGAGCAAGAGAGAAAAAGAACAAGAACAAGAGCAAGAAAAAGAACAAGAGCAAGAGAAAGAACAAGAACAAGAAAGCAAGAGCAAGAGAGAGAAAAAAAGCAAGAACAAGAGAGAGAAAATGGCAAAACCCCGTCCCTTTTAAGGAGAATTATCCTCCGCCTAGGACGTGTCACTCCCTGATTGACTGCAGCCCATCGGCCCAGTTGTCATCACGAGAAAGGCAGAACACATGGTGGGAAAACTGCCCCTGCACGTGTGCAGATTATGTTTACTACTTAGAACACAGCTGTCAGCGCCATCTTATAATGGCAAATGTGAGGGCGGCTCCCAACATTATAACAAGCATTAAATTGTATTCAGAACCATATTTTGATTACTATCTTTGTGCGCTTTGGATCTCATGACAGTGATAGTTACCTGAGGTGCTTAATTACCATTTATGTGACAGTAAATTATTTAAGTTCACTGTCTCCCTCTACAGCCCAACACTGTGTAGTTTGTATGGTTCACCGAGACAGGGTTTCTCTGTGCAGCACTGGCTGTCCTGGAACTCACTCTGTAGACCCGGCTGGCCTGGAGCTCAGAAATCTGCCTGCCTCTGCCTCCCAAGTGCTGGGATTAAAGTAGTTTGCCACTATTAACCGGCCTCTCTAGTGCTTTTTATTCCTCTAAAATAATCGCAGAGTCGTTGGGTCTCCATCAAAACATCACCTCTGCATAGTCTGAATTATCTTGGTCCTGAATCATAACAGATACCTCATTGTTTTCTGCTCAGTTATGATTTTATGTGAATAAGTCTGTGTATGCTTGTGTGTGTGTGTGTGTGTGTGTGTGTCTGTGACTGTATGTCTGTGTGTTTCTTTTCGTTTATGCATGGTTTTTCCGACCTGTGTCTCTCTCGGTATGTTGGGAGGCCATTCAATGACATCTGAATTGTCCAGTCATTCTCTATATTACTTCTTTGAGCATTGGTCTCTCAATAAACGTGACATTTCCTGTTTTGTTCTGTCCAGTAATCTTTGCATCTTCTGTCCACTATCAGGTAGCTCCCCCTTTCTTATTTATTTCAACAAATTGATAAACAATATAGCTATTTTAAAAATAAGTGTTAGATTTCTTCACTTTTCCTGCATAGAGTTATCTCCCTGGGGGATTTGGGTTTGCAAATCCCCCAGGGAGATAACCGTGCATCCCTCTGCTAACATGGCTTTTGCTAACTATATAGTGGGCATGGCTTTGTTTCAGGATAGATTCCTCCTCATAGTAGGCACAGTGCTGCATTTCATAAATGTCACAGCACGTTATTTCACCAGCTTTCTTCTGACTGATATTGAGGAAGATTTAATATCACATGAACTGTAATAGGTTGAAAAGTTCCTGGGTAGTGACCAAAAGTCACTGTCTTCCTCTGATGCTACCAAGGAACCAGTGTAGTTATAGTGAAGGCTACTAAGAGAGTCAACATGGGGCTTGCTGTGGGCTTTCCTTAGGAATCTATTTCTTGGGAATTTGGTATTGTGTTGTCCAGGTTATCTGTTCAGAGCTTGTAGCTTCCTTGTAGGACCAAAAAGCATCTGCATAAAATTTTTTTTGAAGAGGAGTTAATTACAGATGAGGGCCTCAAAGACTGCCTGAGTCTAAGAACCTTATACACGTACACATCAGAGGTCCTAGTAGGTGCTCATGCAACAGGAAATGTGCTGGGCCACAGTAACTTTTTCATTGATTTGTGTTTGTGTGTCTCTCTGTGTGTATTGTGTGGTATGTATGTTTGTATGTCTAGTGTGTGATGTGTCTGTTAGTCTGTGTATGTTTGGACCACCTTTGGCTGAGCTTGTTTATACTAAAGTTGTGTGTTTGTGTAATACTTGGTAATTTTGTGTTTGTGATATGGGTACTTGTATATACAAATGTGTGTGTGTGTCTGTGATTGTGCATAAATGCAGCTGTGTGTGTCTCTAGTTGCCAAATTTAATGAGAAATGCTCTCTGAGGTTTTAGTTTGCACCTATGAATTATCAAATACAGCAGTCCAATTATTCAGCATGGTCACCTAACACCTAAGAAAAAAGGACAGAAAAATTGTTGTAGGGTCAGATTTTTAACTGACTAGAGACAAAACTATTAATTCTCATTGAAATCTTTAGAGCAAATATAAGGGATATGGTATATGGAGGTAAGGAGGAGGTTGCTGTATAAAATCCATGTGTTTATGTCCCTTTTCTGCTCTTGGTGAATTGTGAAGGACCACTGGAAGGTCAGGTGGCTCACTGTGTCTTCTAAGCATTCCAGGTTGTTTTCCTCATTGCCTGCCACCATTGCATTTCCTGCTACCTCTGCTCAGTAAAGCTTTGCCTTGTACTTTGTCTTGGATTTTACTCATTGAGAGATTGAGTTGCTTGGAGCTGAACTTGCATCCATCAGAATTCCCATAGCTGTGGAGCAAACCAGGCCCATTACAGGAGCCAACTGAGGGTCTTGATAATCTATAGTACTCACACTATCTTATCTGTGTAGCATTTAGCATGACTGTTCTTCAACATCATTTTCTCAGAGTTAAAATCAGCCTCAGTGTGGGTTGGGAGAAATGAGGACCTTCAGACAGTTCTGGTAGTATAAAATTGGTTATGTCTGTTAGAAGCAATGTTCAGAAAGCAGAAGCTATCCTGATGTCCATCTGCTGAAGAATGAAAAGGTCCTGATGGTGCAGCCCTTCCATGAACTCAGTGTTAGATAATCCATGCAAGCATGTCCTTCAACTAGTCAGCCTTATCCTACTCAAAATAGTCCTGGCACAATCACATTCTGGGAAGAAAATAGTTCCTTTGGATCCTAGTTATAGACAGTTCCTATTACTCTGGGCTCATGCCTTTGGACAGCAAGTCAGTCAGGTGATGGAAAAGGGAGATCCTATTTGAAGAAACTGTTTACTTTAGGAAAAGTCTGAAACAGTGAGCATGAACAAGAGGCTGGTCCACCACCAACATGTTACCCTAGGCTGGGAAACAAACCTATTCTACACAGCCTTGGGAACTTGCTGAGCCAGATTGGATAATAGGACAAGAACCCTGATTCCCAGACCGGTTTATGAGTGGAAAGCATATCACTGACTGAGCTGCCTATATGCTATGCCCACTAAGTACCTTTCCCATTCAAGATTTGTTTTTTTATGCCTCCAAAGTGTCCTGGGAGATTTTTATATTTGTATTAACCGGGAAACTAAACAGGTCACTGCAATACAATATGCTTGTATTGCATAAACACTAGTATTATGTGTGTTTGAGGGTGTAACCTACAATAGTCATAGATGTACAGGGGTGTTGTTCTGTTTTTTATGACCATCACTTTTAAGGTTCATTGCTCGGCCTTGGGAATATTTTTATTTAGCAAACTCTTGCAGATTCTAGGACCTATGAAGTACCCATGGGGTTTTGTGTTGTATGGTGTCTCTGGTTATTTGCAGATATAGGGAATGACAAGAGGAACCCTGTGAGGTTCCTGCACTGGAGAAATAATCATAGCCTTCACTTCAGTTCAGGTCATGCTTGAACCTCATAAGGAATCCACATGATTTTGTCTGTTGCACATATCTCTCTTGAACTCACATTCAGACATTGCTACAATGTTATTACTCAATATAAAATACCCGCACAACTGGAGAAATGTAGTTTTTTTTAAAACTCTATTATAATGTATAGTTGACAGTTCAGTTTCTATCAGTTTTTAAAAGGTGAGAAACAATTCCAAGCTCTGGTGCTCTATGACACTTGGGATGCACGTTATGATCTCAGCTGATATGTCATGTTGGTTTGTCCAGCTGAATAAAAATGTTCTGGGAGGGACAGCTGACTTGACAAATGCTTACCAAGACATTTTTTCTTCCTTCCCTAAGTGTGAAACAGTCCAACAGAAACTGGAATGTGGCATAGACCACGACATGATCTCCCTCAAAGATAAGTGCTGGAGGAGGAGCACTGAGTGTACACAGGAAATACACCACTGTTGCCTCTCATCCCTAATAAGCATGGCTGTAATGGGCTGTATTCTCCTCCTTTATTTTGGTTTCTTTGGTATGAACAGGCCTTAATTTCATCTAGCCTCTGGCCCAGGAAGAGTGCACATTTAAAGGGACTCAGAGAAATGCTGAGACACATCAAGAGCTGCTGGGCACACAGGAAGATGCTGAGTGCAAATTTATCTTTTCCTGATGGGTCATCATCAATAATTACATGGAGATCAGTCAACAAAATTGTAAAAACTGGATCCAAGTCTACAACATGTGTTCTGCTTTGACTTGGGAGGCCATATCCTTCAGACCCACATTCCAAAAGGAGAGTGTTGCTTATATTTCTCCTGCAAAGTTTGTTACCTCCAGGAACTGCTTTTCTGCTAAGTTGCCAAGGACAGCCACAGACTGTAGGTCTGTGCTACAAAATGAGCAGACTAAGAATTTTTCTTTGCACAATTTTTGTGTTTTCATTTTGCTTTGACTTTTGATTAGTTTAATTATTTGGTTTTTCTTGTTTTCATTCAAAGTTTTGTTATTTATTGCTTGTTTATTTGTTCTTGTAATTAATTTGATATTTTGATAAGGCTATAACAGTATATATTGACTATCAGCTTTCAGTTACAATTGAGTACATTGCATTTATTCTTATGACTAACGTAGTTTTCTCCAAACTTTCACTCTTAAGAACCTTGTTTTTTCAGGTGTGATCAAGAAATCCCATAGATATCAGACCCAGATGGATCTCTTCATTCTTCATGGGACTTGGGCTACATAGTTTCTTTACAGCCAGACTGAACTACAAAGTCCATCATACATTCAGTGTGGAGAGTGTGTCCAACTCTCTGGATAGGAACTTAATGTTGGAAAACTTACCCATGCTGCATCCTTGTTGTCCAATATTTAGCTACTGTGAAAATCCTGTGGATGATGATGTTGAACACATTAATGGCAAATACATCAGTATTTCTGTAATAGCTCTCATTAAATCAAAGCATAATCTAAGGGAATAATAAGCTGTCAGAAAACACAGCAGTGTATGCTTCTGCTTTCTTTCAAATATACAATCACTGGAAACTGCAAGTAGAGATAATAAATTCCACAATCTTTTTGGGGATACGTTTCTGTGGGGGTCCTTCAACATTCATTTTATTACTTTATGATTCACTTGTGTTTGCCAAAAAACATCATAAAAACGATGAAGATTGTAATTAGGTATCATCCTATAAAGTCCTAACAAATGCCATTTTTATTTGATATTTTCTTTACTTACATTTCAAATGTTAAACCATTTCCTAGTTTCCCCTCTGAAGATCCACATTTTCCTACCCCCAACCCCTGCTCCCCAACCTACCCATTCCTTCTTCCTGGCCCTGGCATTACCCTTTACTGGGGCATAGAACATTTACAGGACCAACGATCTCCTCCAAGTGATGACCAACCCAGCCATCCTCTGCTACATATTTGGCTAGAGCCTTGAGTTCCACCATGTGTTTTCTTTGGTTGGTGGTTTAGTCCCAGGGATCTCTGGAGGTACTGGTTAGTTCATATTGTTGTTCCTCCTATGAGGATGCAAACCCTTCAGCTCCATATGTCTTTTCTCTATCTCCTTCACTGGGGACCCTGTGCTCTGACCAGTGGATGGTTTAGAGCATCTACTCTGTATTGGTCAGGCACTGGAGGAGCCTCTCACTAGACAGCTATATCAGGCTCCTGTCAGCAATCTCTTGTTGGTATCCGTAGTAGTGTCTGGTTTTTGTGGTTGTTTATGGGATGGATCCCCAGGTGAAGCAGTCTCTGGATGGTCATTCCTTCAGTCTCTGCTTCACATTATGTTGCTGTCACTCCTTCCATGGGTATTTTGTTCACCATTCTAAGAAGGATCAAAGTATCCTCACTTTGGTCTTCCTTTTTCTTGAGTTTTGTATGCTTTGCGTTTTGTATCTTGGGTATTCCAAGGTTCTGGGCTAATATCCCCTTATCAGCAAGTACATGTCATATGTGTTCTTTTGTGATTGGATTACCTTACTCAGGATGATATCCTACAGATCCATCCATTTGTTTAAGAATTTCATAAATTCATTCTTTTTAGTAGATGAGTACTTCTTCATTGTGCAAATGTACCATATTTTCTGTATCTATTCCTCTGTTGATGGAAATCTTGGTTCTTTCCAGCTACTGGCTGTCATAATTAAGGCTGCTATGAACATAATGGAGGTAGTGCAGATTCAAGGCAATTTATATACTACATAGCCTATAAATCAATGTTGTTACCCGACTTGAAAGGGACACAGCAAGACAAACTCATCTTTCATTTGGGGACAATGAGACTTGAGAGTAAGTTTTAGGATTTTTCAAGGTTAAGACAAGCTTAAGTAGAGGACCAAAAGCTGAACGTGGCTGTTATCAGACTGCAATTAGTTAACTCGTAGAAAGGTTGTTATTCTTTAAGTGCTATATGCCTCTACAAATCCTAATTCAAGGGGTCAGATTAACCCTGCAATTGAAAATATTACCAAACCAGGAATGTGCTATGCTGAGCACCCACAGAGAGTTATGAGGAGCTGCCCTAGGCTCCTTTTACAGCAAGTAAAAATAGACAAAGAGATCAAATATCCTAACACCACAAGATGATAAAGCTGACAACTGTTGATTGCACTGAGTATCAGGGAGTTTAGTTTCTTCTGCATCTGCAGATTGTCATGCAACATCTGCATCAGGGACAGTACATAAGGAGATGGCTGCTCAGTGGCATGACAAACAACCAAGAAGAGCCATAGCCTCTACCCCTCTGCTCTGGATGCTGAGACTAAAAGTTTTAGTTTGTCACCACCTGCCCCAGGACTGCTGGCATAATTTCTTGCATATGTTTACTCTAGCACTTGTCTACCTTGGGTACAAACCCAGAGGACAGTCCCACAGCCCACAGAGGAGGCTCCACTACTAGCCACTCACTCTATCATGACCAGGATCTTAGAATCCCAGGATCCCAGAATCCCAGGAGTTAGTCACACAAGAATCTAAGAGTCTCACAGGCAACTTGACTCCCAGGAACTGCAACACACCCAGAATCTCGGGGTCACAGGATCCTGGAATTTTACACCTGTATCCTTAGAGCTTTAATGATCAATGACAAAGATGCAGCTGAGACTGAGGGTGTGAAGAAGATACAGGACATGTTCAACGCTGAGATCCTGTTGTCTAGACATTATTAAGCTCTGCAGATGTGGGCTCACAGATGCATCTTTGCACTCAAATGACATATACTGTTTTTAAAATTAAAATTACCTTTAATCTTGCTGTTTCCTTAGAGAAGTGAGGTAGGATTTCTTCCTTGGGGAAACAATTTTTCCATGCTTTCTTAAGCACTTCACTTTTACTGTGAAATCTTTTGAAATGACTTCCTGAAGATGCACAACTGTGATTCACTAGGCTCATGGTGAATCTCCTTCAAAGTCTTGTCAGCAGACTGATCTAAGAGTAGGGACCAGATGTCATTGTCATAATTCTGTTCAGGTTTGTACTTTAAACATTTGCTGAATATATGCTTGTGGAATTTTTTTTTCAGAGGTCTTGTTTTCAAAATAACTCTGTCTTTACATATTACAATGTATGGATGAGGAAAAAGGGGCAACTACTTACTAATTCTCAGTTAAATATCTTCATATGTGTTCCTCTACTCACACAATCACTAGCAATTGTTAATCAGTCAAAATCATTTATTTTAGTAGAGCAGAATATAACCATGAACCAATATACTTAGTTTACTATTAACTACTGTGTTGATTACAATATACATGAATGATAGGACTGTACAGAGCATGGGCTTAATTTTCTGGGTTCAGGGCAAATAGCTGGAAGAGTTCAAACTAAAATTAATAGAAACAGCTGGAATACTAACAAATCCAAAGATTTAATGTTCTCCTCAAGTCTAAGTGTTTGTGCTCACCTTTACCAGAACTCTGGAGACCTCTGTTCATCCAGGTCTCAGGTCTCACCCAAAATACAGACCTGAACCAGCTGTGGCCAAGTTTTCCTGTGTTATTGGCTGACCTCTGCCTCAGGCTTCAGAGACCCTGGAGGGGCAGCCTTGGCCTTCAGGTGGCAGCCTTTCCAGGTTCTCTGTCAGCTAATGTAGTCTTCCACGGAGTCCTGTCATCTCAAAAATAGAGCTTGGGTATTCCAAAGATTGGGATGCCACTCTACAGTCATGATGAGTTCCTTACATGAAACCATACAATTTAACTAATGTCTGTATGATGTTTTCCTTATTTGAAAGTGAGTAATGAGATCATCTGAGGCATGGGTGTTAAGAATAAAATCACTGATTATCATGAATGATAGGACTGTACAGACCATGGGCTTAATTTTCCGCCTCCAGTGCAAAGAGCTGGGAGAGTTCAATACAAAACCAATAGAAACATCAGGAATACTAACTACAACAATTTTTTAAAAAACCTTCTGAGTGCTGGAATTACAGCCATGTACAAACTCTACCTTATAATAAACAAACAAACAAACATCCCTATTCCAGTTCTTGCAGTTGCCTCAGAGAGAGCTGTGTGACACTGCATGCTGCTTCCTTTCCCCAGATAGCTCAGGTCTTCAGTTCTCTACCAGATCAGCTGGACCTAAGACAGTGTAGTTGACCTTCTTACTGCCATGGCATGATTCTGCAACAATCCTTTTCTTGGTAAAACTGAGCCTGTATAGAGTAAGCCCCTTGTTGTTGGATCCAGGATACTTTAGGCTAGCAAACACACAAGCCACCCTTAGTGAAAGAGAAAATGAAAAATCACATTGCAAAAATATGTGCCATCATTGGAAGAAAAAGCCCTCATCTTTGAAGCCATCACCTATCTCCCCCTGATTTTTGAGCTCTGCATATTGATATTGTGTGGCTCAAGAAGGTAGTGAAATTCAGATGTTTTCTGAAAGAAGAAATACATGATTTTTCACTCTTTATCTGTGAAGTTAGGGGGTATTATAGCACAGGTTCAGCAAAGCCAGCATAAGCACACAGAAGCCAGAGATGATAATGCCAAAGGGACAGCATCCTGAACTTATAGACACATTAAAATTGAGGTTTCATCTTATCTCAGGTCATTGCACTCCCAGCCCTACCCCATGAGTCTTTTTTTTTAATTTTTTTATTACATATTTTCCTCAATTACATTTCCAATGCTATCCCAAAAGCCTCCCACACCCCCACCTCTCCTACCCACCCATTCCCATTTTTTTGGCCCTGGCGTTCCCCTGTACTGGGGCATATAAAGTTTGCCTGTCCATGGGCCTTTCTTTCCAGTGATGGCCGACTAGGCCATCTTTTGATATGTATGCAGCTAGAGACAAGAGCTCCGGGGTACTGGTTAGTTCATAATGTTGTTCTACCTATAGGGTTGCAGATCCCTTTAGCTCCTTGGGTACATTCTCTAACTCCTCCATTGGGGGCCCTGTGATCCATCCAATAGTTGACTGTGAGCATCCACTTCTGTGTTTGTTAGGCCCCAGCCTAGTCTCACAAGAGACGGCTATATCACGGTCCTTGCACTAAATGCTTGCTAGTGTATGCAATGGTGTCATCATTTGGAGGCTAATTATGGGATGGATCCCTGGATATGGCAGTCTCTTGATGGTCCATCCTTTTGTCTCAGCTCCAAACTTTGTCTCTGTAACTCCTTTCATGGGTGATTGTTACCAATTCTAAGAAGGGGCAAAGTGTCTACACTTTATCTTCATTCTTCTTCAGTTTCATGTGTTTTGCAAATTGTACCTTATATCTCAATATATTAAGTTTCAGGGCTAATTTCCACTTATCAGTGAGTACATATTATTTGAGTTCTTTTGTGATTGTGTTACCTCACTCAGGATGACGCCCTCCAGGTCCAACCATTTGCCTAGGAATTTCATAAATTCATTCTTTTTAATAGCTGAGTAGTACTCCATTGTGTAGATGTACCACATTTTTTTGTATCCATTCCTCTGTTGAGGGGCATCTGGGTCCTTTCCAGCTTCTGGCTATTATAAATAAGGCTGCTATGAACATAGTGGAGCATGTGTCCTTCTTACCGGTTGGGACATCTTCTGGATATATGCCCAGGAGTGGTATTGCGGGATCTTCCGGTATTACTATGTCCAATTTTCTGAGGAACCACCAGACTGATTTCCAGAGTGGTTGTACAAGCTTGCAATCCCACCAGCAATGGAGGAGGGAGACATAACAACAGATCCTGATGAAATCGAAAACATCATCAGATCCTTCTACAAAAGGCTATACTCAACAAAACTGGAAAACCTGGACGAAATGGACATATTTCTGGACAGATACCAGGTACTAAAGTTAAATCAGGATCAAGTTAACGATCTAAACAGTTACATATCCCCTAAAGAAATAGAAGCAGTTATTAATAGTCTCCCAGCCAAAAAAAGCCCAGGACCAGACGGGTTTAGTGCAGAGTTCTATCAGACCTTCAAAGAAGATCTAATTCCAGTTCTGCACAAACTATTTCACAAAATAGAAGTAGAAGGTAGTCTACCCAACTCATTTTATGAAGCCACAATTACTCTGATACCTAAACCACAGAAAGATCCAACAAAGATAGAGAACTTCAGACCAATTTCTCTTACGAATATTGATGCAAAAATACTCAATAAAATTCTCTCTAACCGAATCCAAGAACACATTAAAGCAATCATCCATCCCCCTGAGTCTTATATTTGCTGTGAGTACAGTATCATGGTACAACCCGCAACATCCTTATTGCTCAACTTTGCAATTTAGGAAGACAGATATTGCAGAAGTCATGGCTATTAGGCTACAATGTAGTAATGTACAGTCCAGGATGACCTTTGCTGTCTGATGCCCACTTAAATTGTCTGGTTGTATTTGAGAACAGGACCATGGGCAAGATAATGTTTTGAAGATAGGACAGCAAGTTTACCATTTATATTTGCTCTGCAGTTGATCCCCTATGTTTGAAAGAATAGGGAGTTTTCCTTATAAAAGATAGCATTGTAAACCAGAGATTTTGTGAAACACATGGATATATATATACACATATATATATATGTATTTATGTATGGAAAGAATGACAAGAATGACCACTATCAAGGAATGCACCGTTAGAAAATATCATCCAGGTTTTATACAATTAAACGTATAGGAGAAAGATATTTGCCTCTGTGATACAGGAAATCCCTGGGAAATTGGAGTATATGTCATATGAATTGACTCAGGTGGCATATTTATTGTTGAGAAAAATCTACTACATCCACAGTCCCTAGAGATTTGGGGCTAACAAAATCTCTTAAGCATGTCAGAGTCCTAACCAACGTTCCCCCTCAGAAGCACATGACATCTAATGAAGCAGTTAGAATTCTCCAGCTTTGGAAGGAGAGGTTTCCAAAGAGGATCCCACTGGTCCATGAGAGGCTCCAGGAGAGGCACCCCAGAAAAGGACCAAGTTGGGGAGAACTAGTTAGCAGGTAGGTCATGGCAGTTGCTAGTGACATCATCAGTAATGCCTTCCTTGGAGAATCTCTTGTATCTAGGATAGAACTAGAATCTTCTGTGTTGTCACCTGTGTTGTGGTGACAGCAACTGCCTGTGGTTCATCCTTTCTGTTTGCTCTGGGATTACCAGCAGGAATGTTCTCCTGGCTGCTCAGGCTATGTCAGAAAGAGAATGGCGATGAAGGAGAGACCAGACCAATGGAGAAGGAAGAGGGAATCCTTTCTCATGAAAAAGGAAGAAGGAAATCATTCTGGAGAAGGCACAGTGAGTCCTGGGCAGAGTTGAAGATCTTCCTGGTAGAGTTGGGCCGTCCAGGAGTAGGTCTTACAAGCTGAAGCCTTGGACTTTGCCAATGTCAAAGAGTCAAGAATTTCTGATGATTAGTTTGACAGAGCCAGTAATTGACAAACCTGCAACTACTTTTCTGGGAGCTATTTAATTTCATTTTGAGTGGCAAAGAATGCCAGGAGTGGGCACTATGAGAATAACAGTGTGTCCTTTCATGGAAGGGAGTTGAAACACTTCATCTTCCAGATTACTGTAGGTAACTTGAGTCTCTGATGAAAAGAACAGAGAAGGATGCTCCCCTGGTCATGTCATGTGGTGAGGACTCAGACACTTTGGATTTGAAGACACACGATTAATTAGTGCTTGATAGTGCTAAGCACTATGAAATTCAGGATTTCCCTGCAACACATCTGATATGACCTGACAATGTTCCTCATATCTTTATGTCTGAGGCAGCTTATAGATTTCAGGGCAAGGGGTCCTGTAACAGGGAGTGTGGCATATGTCTGACATTGGTGGTTAGGAAGAGGACATAGCTTAGCAAACCAGCTGGAAGATAGCTTTTCTGCTCTTTTAGGGATTCACCCTGTCTTTACCTTTTCTCTCCCTCAGTCTTCTTCTTGGGACTCTGAATGGTCTCCCCTCCCCTGGGCCATCAAGTACGCAAACTCATTTGTGTTTATCTATCTGCAGGGTCTGCTAGAAATACTTCAACCCAAAATTACAACATCACTAATCAGATATTAAATATAAATAAAGTTAGAGAACTGAAATTGCATATGAGGAAGATCAGCAATGACATGGAGGAAATGTGTGGAATCCTGAACGTTTACATGTATGAGGATTTGAACTACAGGTAGGAATTATTCCCAGTACCCTGTTGCCTGTATTGTGCCATCTGTTAACCCAATTTCCTTCCATGAATGGAGTGTGTCATCTCCCATCATTCAATTAAGTAGCCCTGACAGGTGTTTAATTGTTGGATAAACAAAGTGCTCTGTGTTTATTATCATCTTCTTATGTACTTGACCTTGGGGTGCTTGCAATCTGATTGTTGCTGTCAACAGCTGGAAGGACCTGCTCATACTTACTGTCTCTCTGTGTGTATGCAATGCCTGCAGGCTAACACACGTTTACTCTGATATTGTTCATTATATTCTGAGAGATGGAACCTCCCTGGATTTATTTGGCATTCTAATTGTGTCTATGTGTGTGAACTTAGCTGTGTGTGTTTTGTTCAGGACTGAGACTCTGGGACCTTTGATGGGGTCTGAGGATTTGTGTGATGCACAGTTTGCATTTCCTGTTAGTGTGAGTCCATAGAGGTCCAAAGTGATCACCAGGGAAGTTTCTTCCTGGTGTTTCCTTGGTGTCACATGGGAATCTCCTGGGGGAGGAGGTGTGATAAAGCCATTCTCCTGTAAATACTAGTTGTGTCCTCTGGGAATTCACATAACAACAGGAACCAAGGAATGAGAATCCCTGCCTTAAAAATAAGAGGAAAGTCATTACAGATACCTATTGGACCCATGCCTGTGGCACAGTGTATTGGAAAATTGTCATAGAAGTAGTCTATTCCTACATGCTTGCCCAGGAAGCTCTTGAAGATCAGCTAGCTCCATTTGGTCCCCTGGCTCTGCTGATCTCTGCCCAGGATAGTAAGTTTAATTAGCACCAAGGGGACCCAGTTTTAAGGAACTAGGATTTGGCATGCAATTGGTTTGGGTAGTCCATGATACAGCCTGTTTGCACATGATTATTGAATCCTCAATTCAGCACATTATTTGCTTCTTGGGCCATGCCTTAACACAGGATGAACACTGAATTCAACATCATTAAATCACAACATGAGAAGATAATGTTGGATATGGATAAAATGACCCAGTCCATAATTGCTTCCATGAAGTTCTCTGAGGAACTGTTAAAAGATAACTATTCCTACAGGTGAGTCAGTGACACCACTGAGACCCCCATAACTAGGCAGGGAATGCTTCTGTCCTTTTAGGACTTTGAAAAAACGCAAGGGCTCTGGTTCTATGTTATCTTTTTTTTATTTAGGAACCCTGCCTGAGGCAAGGGTCTTGGATTTGTACCTCTTGGACTCAGTTGTCCTAAGTGTGAAGAGTGTCCAAGACCCTCCAATCTTTATTCTTCCAAATTCAAGGTCCTCTACATAGAAAACTTTTCCACCATGCTGGGAATATCCAGGAACCTTGAACCTCTAGGGTTCTGACCACAGATTAAAAGATCTAGGATTCCCGACAAAAATGGAAAGAGTGTACACTTGTTGGGTCAGCTGACCTCTCTCAGAGGAGATAAGCCCTCTCCCTGCTGAAGGTTTTATGGTACCACAGACCTATAATCAACCATGAAGAACATTTCCTCTTCTGTGATGTATAGGCTGCACTCTTGGTGTCAGGGCTTTCAGAAGTTTGTTGAGTCCTGTGGAATATGGCTGGTATCTTGATTTGACCTGCCTCTGTTTGGTGCTGCTATGTATACTGTAGACTCTTCTGGGACTGTCTGGTGTTCAGGGCCCTGTAGGACCATGGGACTTGTAGTAGTGGAAAGCCAATGGAATCTGGATGGGAATCACCAATTTTTCTTTGTGGATCAGCATCAAGCAGAAACACCGCCTCCGT
The DNA here is from genome assembly GCF_000001635.26 of Mus musculus. Classification (NCBI taxonomy): domain Eukaryota; kingdom Metazoa; phylum Chordata; class Mammalia; order Rodentia; family Muridae; genus Mus; species Mus musculus. The sequence goes on along the minus strand of NC_000080.6, from coordinate 7,329,536 downwards.
GAGTGCACTCAACTAAAGGAAAAAGTGAGGATATTACTGAATGAGAACAGAAAGGTGCTGGTGGAGCAGGCTGGAACGCAAGTGTCCCGTGGGGAAGAAAAGAGGTTCTGTGAGGAGGCCAGCAAGAACATCTGTGCCTCAAGTGCCAAGGAGCAGCAGGTAGGATGATGTGTATCAGAGGCAGTTTGCCCTCATGTCTAACCATAAACATAGACAATCCAATGCAACAGTCCACCAACTTCTCCAGGCACTCACCTATGTCTCCTCCAAGTGTTTGTTTATGTGATCATCTACAGGGCTCTCTGTGGAGGTAGCCTGGTTCAAAAAACTGCATGTTTGGTATGCAAATATTCCTGCTCTGCTAGAATCACTAAGGGAGATAGGTTGATTACACATCACAACACTACATGCCTTAAGTTTGAAGGATGCTGTGTTGGAGCCCTTGTTGAGAATAGCAAGAGCTTTGAAGGAAGAAGTAAAGGCCTGTAGCTCATTTGCTTTACAGGGATATTGTGAGATTCTAGTTAGGAAATAGTTTGCAGGGATGACAGCCTTGTGTAATTGACAAATAAGTGGATTTCATTGCTGTCTTTTGGTGGCTTCTCTATTCCCCCCTTTCCCCTCTATCTCAAAATGGTCTCTGCAGGCTTCATATATCTTGGTTCACACTGAGAGGTCCTGAGTAGTATATTGTCAGTCCCATTTTCTTTGAGTGCTGTTGGAGTGGTCATTCCTGGTCTGAGAGTCTGGAGTTATCTGGATGACCAGAGATGACAGAGAGGCTTCTCACAGGCTCAGGTTTGGTGTGTGATTTCTGAGGCTTCATGAAAAAATTTCTTAATATATGCCCCCAATTCTGACCAAGAAGAGTGTTCTCTAGTGATTTTTGTTAGTTTTTTTTTTTTTCTGTCCCCTGTGACAGGGATTCTCTGTGCAGCACCTGCTGTCCTGGAACTCACTCTGTAGACCAGGCTGTCCTTGAATTCAGAAATCTGCCTGCCTCTGCTTCCCAAGTGCTGGGATTAAAGTAGTTTGCCACTATGACCTGGCTTCTCTATGGCTTTTTATCCCTCTAAAGTAATCACAGAGTCATTGGGTCTCCCTTGAAATATCTCCTCTGCATAGTCTGAATTATCTTGGTCCTGAACCATAACAGATACCTCATTGTTTTGTGCTCAGTTATGATTTTATGTGAATCAGTCTGTGTGTGCTTCTGTGTGTGTCTTTGTCTGTGACAGTGTGTCTGTGTGTTTCTTTTTGTGTATGCATTGTTTTCGTGACCTGTGTCTCTCTCAGTATGTTGGGAGGCCATTCAGTGACATCTGAGTTGTGAAGTTATTCTCTATATTACTTCTTTGAGCATTGGTCTCTCAATAAAAGTGACATTTCCTGTTTTGTTCTGTCCAGTAGTCTTTGCATCTCCTGTTCACTATCAGGTAGCACCCCCTCTCTCATTTATTTCAACAAATTGATAAACAACACAGCTATTTTAAAAATAAGTGTTAGATTGCTTCACTTTCCCTGCATAGATTTATCTCCCTGGGAGATTTGGGTTTGTCTTATTGGCTCCACCATGAACATGCATAGAATCCTACCGTGCATCCCTCTGCTAACATGGCTTTTGCTAACTATATTGTGGGCATGGCTTTGTTTCAGGATAGATTCCTCTTCATTGTTGGCACAGTGCTGCATTTCATAAATGTCACAGCACGTTATTTCACCAGCTTTCTTCCTACTGATATTGAGGAAGATTTAATATCACATGAAGTGTAATAGGTTGAAAAGTTCCTGGGTAGTGACCAAAAGTCACTGTCTTCCTCTGATGCTACCAAGGAACCAGTGTAGTTGTAGGGAAGGCTACTGAGAGAGTCAACATGGGGCTTGCTGGAGGCTTTTCTTAGGAATCTCTTTCTTGGGAATTTGGTATTGTGTTGTCCAGGTTATCTGTGCAGAGCTTGTAACTTCCTGGTAGTATCAGAAAGCATCTGCATAAAAAAATTTTTGAAGAGGAGTTAATTACAGATGAGGGCCACAAAGACTGCCTGAGTCTAAGAACCTTATACTCATACACATCAGAGGTCCCAGTAGCTGCTCATGCAACAGGAAATGTGCTGGGCGACAGTAATATTTTCATTGATTTGAGTTTGTGTGTCTCTGTGTGTGTATTGTGTCCTGTATATGTTTTTGTTTCTTTTGTATGGTGTGTGTGTTTGTCTGTGTGTGTTTTGACCACCTTTGCCTGAGCTTGTTTATACTAAAGTTGTGTGTTTGTGTAATACCCTTGTATTTTGTGTTTGTGATATGGGTGCTTGTATATACAAATGTGTGTGTGTGTGTGTGAATGTGCATAAGTGCAGCTGTGTGTATCTCTAGAGGCCAAACTTAATGAGAAATGCACTCTGAGGTTTTAGTTTGCACCTATGAAATATCAAATACAGCAGTCCAATTATTCTGCATGCTCACCTAACACCCAAGAAAAAAAGACATAAAAAATGTTGTAGGGTCAAATTTTTAACTGACTAGAAACAAAACTATTAATTCTCATTGAAATCATTAGAGCAAATGTAAGGGATATGGTATATATAGGTAAGGAGGACATAGCTGTATAAAATCCATGTGTTTATGTCCCTTTTCTGCTCTTGGTGAATTGTGAAGGACCACTGGAAGGTCAGGTGGCTCACTGTGTCTTCTAAGCATTCCAGGTTGTTTTCCTCATTGCCTGCCACCATTACATTTCCTGCTACCTCTGCTCAGTAAAGCTTTGCCTTGTACTTTGTCTTGGATTTTACTCATTGAGAGATTGAGTTGCTTGGAGCTGAACTTGCATCCAGCAGAATTCCCATAGCTGTGGAGCAAACCAGGCCTGTTACAGGAGCCCATTGAGGGTCTTGATAATCTAAAGTACTCACACTATCTTATCTGTGTAGCATTCAGCAGGACTGTTCTTCAACATCATTTTCTCAGAGTTAAAATCAGCCTCAGTTGGGGTTGGGAGAAATGAGGACCTTCAGACGGTTCTGGTAGTATAAAATTGGTTATGTCTGTTAGAAGCCATGTTCTGAAAGTAGAAAAGAAGTCCTCATTGACCCAGTTCTTCCAGAACAAGTAGGAGGTATCCACAGATTCTAGGGTATTCAGGGCTGTAGTGGTCCTCAGAGCAGCCCTGAAGGAGAAGTTATCCTGATGTCCATTTGCTGAAGAATGAAACGGTACTGTGTGGTGCAGCCCTTCCATGAACTCAGTGTGAGATAATCCATGCAAGCTTTTGTCCTTCAACTAGTCAGCCTTTTCTTACTCAAAATAGCCCTGACACAATCACATTCTGGGGAGAAAATGGTTCCTTTGGATCCTGATATAGACAGTTCCTATTACTCTGGGCTCATACCTTTGGACACCAAGTCAGTGAGGTGATGGAAAATGGAGATCCTATTGAAAGAAATTGTTTACTTTGGGACAAGTCTGAAACAGTGAGCAAGAACAAGAGGCTGGTCCACCACCAACATGTGAGCATAGGCTGGGAAACAAACCTATTCTACACAGCCTTGGGAACTTGCTGAGCCAGATTGGATAATAGGACAAGAACCCTGATTCCCAGACTGGTTTATGAGTGGAAAGCATATCACTGACTGTGCTGCCTATATGCTTTGCCCACTAAGTACCTTTCCCATTCAAGATTTGGTTTTTTATGCCTCTAAAGTTTCCTGGGAGATTTTTATATTTGTATTAACCCGGAAACTAAATGGGGCACTGCAATACAATATGCTTGTATTGCATAAACACAAATAGGTGTGTTTGAGAGTGTGCCCTACAATAGTCATAGATGTACAGGGGTGTTCTGTTTTTTTCATGACCATCACTTTTAAGGTTCATTGCTCGGCCTTGGGAATATTTTTATTTAGCAAACTCTTACAGATTCTAGGACCTATGAAGTACCCATGGGGTTTTGTGTTGTATGTTGTCTCTGGTTATTTGGAGATAGAGGGATTGACAAGAGGAACCTTGTGAGGTTCCTGCACTGGAGAAATAATCATAGCCTTCACTTCAGTTCAGGGCATGCTGGCACCCCATAAGGAATCCACATGGTTTTCTAGGTTGCACACATCTCTCTTGGACTCACATTCAGACATTGTTCAATTGTTATTACTCAATATAATATACCCGCACAACTGGGGAAATGTGGTGTTTTTTTAAAACTCCAGTATAATGTGTCATTGACAGTACTGATTCTAGCAGTTTTTAAAAGGTGAGAAACAATTCCAAGCTCAGGTGTTCTATGACACTTGGGATGCACGGTATGATCTCAGCTCATAGGTCATGTTGGTTTGTCCAGCTGAATAGAGCTGTTCTGGGAGGGACAGCTGAATTGACAAATGCTTACCAGGCCTTTGTTTCTTCCTTCCCTAAGTCTGAAATAGTCCAGCAGAAAGCAGAACATGGCACAGACCACGACATGATCTCCCTCAAAGAGAAGTGCTGGAGGAGGAGCACTGTGTGTGCACAGGAAATACACCACTGTTGCCTCTCATCCCTAATAACCATGGCTGTAATGGGCTGTATGCTCCTCCTTTATTTTGGTTTCTTGGGTATGAACAGGCCTTAATTTCATCTAGCCTCTGGCCCAGGAAGAGTGCACATTTAAAGGGATTAAGAGAAATGCTGAGACACATCAAGAGCTGCTGGGCATCCAGGAAGAATCTGAGTGCAAATTTATCTTTTCCTGATGGGTCATCATGACTAATTACATGGAGATCAGTCAACAAAATTGTAAAACCTTGGGTCCAAGTCTACAACCTGTGTTCTGCTTTGACTTGGGAGGCCATATCCTTCAGACCCACACTCCAAAATGAGAGTGTTGCTTAAATTTCTCCTGCAAAGATTTTTACCTGCAGGAACTGCTTTTCTACTTAGTTGCCAAGGACAGCCACAGGCTATAAGTCTGTGCTACAAAATAAGCAGACTAAGAATTTTGCTTTGCACAATTTTTTGGTTTGATTTTGGTTTGAGTTTTGATTAGTTTAGTTATTTGGTTTTTCTTGTTTTCATTCAAAGTTTTGTTATTAATTGGTTGTTTATTTGTTCTTGTAATTAATTTGATATTTTGATAAGGCTATATACAGTACATATTGACTGTCAGCTTTTAGTTACAATTGAGTACATTGCATTTATTCTTATGACTAACACAGTGATCTCCAACTCTTCACTCTTAAAAACCTTGTTATTTCAGGAGTGATCATGAAATCCCACAGATATCAGACCCAGATGGATCTCTGCATTCTTCATGGGACTTGGGCTCCATAGTTTCTTCACAGCCAGACTGAACTACAAAGTCCATCATACATTCAGTGTGGAGAGTGTGTCCAACTCTCTGGATAGGAACTTAATGTTGGAAAACTTACCCATGCTGCATCCTTGCTGTCAAATATTTAGCTACTGTGAAAATTCTGTGGATGATGATGTTGAACACATTAATGGCAAATACATCAGTATTTCTGTAATAACTCTCATTAATTAAAAGCATAGTCTAAGGGAATAAAAAGCTCTCAGAAAACACAGCAGTATATGCTTCAGCTTTCCTTCAAATATAAAATCACTGGTAACTGCAAGTAGAGATAATAAATTCCACAATCTGTTTGGGGACAGGTTTCTCTACGGGTCTTTCAACATTCATTTTATTACTTTATGATTCACCTGTGTCTGCCAAAAGACATCATTCAAAAACAATGAAGACTGCAATTAGGTATCATCCTATAAAATCCTAACAAATGCTTTTTTATTTGATATTTTCTTTACATACATTTCAAATGTTAAACCCTTTCCTTGTTTCCTCTCTGAAGATCCCCTTTTTTCTACCCCCAACCCCTGCTTCCCAACCTACCCACTCCCTCTTCCTGGCCCTGGCATTCCCATTTACTGGGGCACAGAACCTTCACAGGACCAAGGATCTCCTCCCAGTGATGACCAACCAGGCCTTCCTCTACTACATATTTAGCTAGATCCATGAGTTTCACCATGTGTTTTCTTTGGCTGGTGGTTTAGTCCCAGGGATCTCTGGAGGTACTGGTTAGTTCATATTGTTGTTCCTTCTATGGGGCTGCAAACCCTTCAGCTCCATAGTTCCTTTCTCTAGCTCCTTCACTGGGGACCCTGTGCTTTGACCAATAGATGGCTGTGAACATCTACTGCTGTATTGGTCAGGCAGTGGCAGAGCCTCTCAGTAGACAGATATATCAGGCCCCTGTCAGCAATCTCTTGTTGGCATCCATTGTAGTGTCTGGTTTTTGTGGTTGTTTATGGGATGGATCCCCAGGTGAAGTCTCTGGATGGATATGAGGTGTCCTCCTGCCTCAGAACAAATTTGAACACAAATTTGTACACATGCATCCACACACAGGTATAAGGCACACCAAACAGGCACTGACACTGTAACCTAAGTACATTATGAATCCCTTTGACCTTTTCTGGTCTATGCATCTTTTATCTGTCTTTAAACACAGACAACATACCTGACATACCACTTTGTAACCTGTAGTCTCCCCTCCCCCAGCCTGAAACCTGCTTGCTCAGGGGTGGAGCTTCTCGCTCAATCATTCTGCCATGCCCACTGCTGGAACCTGCTTCTTTGCTGTTTGGAGCCCTGCACATTGTCACTCTGCTATTGGAACCCAAGATTAATTGGCGGGAATAGGGGCCCCCTTTCCCTGCTTTATAGTTGCATGTGGAACAGTAAAATTGAGCTTTGATCAGAATGACTGTCTTAGCTACATTTCTTTATCTCGCCACCTAGCCCCTCTTCTCTTCCAGGTTTCCAAAATGCCTTTCCAGGCTAGAACCCATGTTGTCATCTGCTGGCCGGACACAACAGTAACCTCATGTACTAAAGAGAAGTTCTTTAAGTCAGACATGATGGAACATTACTGATATCCCAAGACTCAGGAAAGGTGTGAAAAGTACAAGTCCAGGGCCACCATGAGCTACATCATGCTATTTCCAAACAAAACAAAACAAAACAAAACAAAACCAAAGTTTGTTTTATAAGCATTTGTTCAGTTGGTAGCGTACTTACCTAGCATGAACTCAGGGGGATGGAGACAGCTAAGTCAATGTTTTCCGCTTCATAACAAGTTTGGGAGTAGTCTGGCTACAGGGAAATGGGTAGGTGTGAGATCAACAATACAGTGTGTGTGTGTTCTCAGAGAGAGAGAGAGAGAGAGGGAGAGACAGAGAAAGAGAGTTTATTGTTAAGACACTTAGATGTGACTTTGATAACTTCTCTCTTGAGCAGTCCATGGGCACTGTGGCGGTCTGAATGCGAATAGCCCCCATATATTTGGGAAGGATTAAGAGGTGTAGCCTAATGGAGGAGTTTCAAAAGCCCATAGCATTCCCTGTCTCCTGCCTGTGGATCAGATGTAAACTCTCAGCTACCACTCCAGTATGATACCTGTCTCCTGCCATGCTCCCCACCATAAGAGTCATGGACTAGCACTCTGCACCCAGGAGCCCCTGTAGACGCCTTCTTCTATACGTTGCCTTGGTCATGCTTTCTCTCCATAGCAGTAGCAAAGTAACCAAGACGGCCCCGTGATATGTACAACTACCACCCCCCAACCCCCACAAAGTCGTTCTCAGTAAACTCCATTTATGGTTCATACAGACTTGTACTGAATTTCTCTTTTGTGGTGTAAGTTAAGAGTCTCATTTTTCAGTGAGTAGAAGTCCCCCTAAGGGACAGTTGCCAATGTTGAGCTGTGTCTTCCTTTTCAACTGCCATTACTATGCAGCCCAGGACTGCTTGGGGAACTTTCCTGAAGTGCCTTCCCCGCCCTTAAGTTTCAAAGGCCCTCTCTAGTCTCATGGATTCCTGCCTCCCTGCTAGATGTCATGCTGGCTACTGAGTCACCTACAGCTGCCTTCAGGCTCCTTATGTGATTAATCTCCAGAATTGATTCCGAGAGAATAATCACAGAATTATTGATCCCGAGAGCACCTGGGTTGATTCTTGGCAACTGCCTGTCTTGGCTTTGGAGCTCTAAGCTGGAATCTGAAGTGGCTGGGTCCTACCACTGTATAGAGGGGCTCTGCTAGAAGTATTCTCGGGGGATCATAAGAACTAGCTTCCCATGCTGCCCCTGGCTTTTCCCCTGCACATTTGGAGGGAACCTCATATTTTCTATTTCTTTAAAAGAAAACGTATTTATTTTCAAGTTTATTTTAGGTATATGAGCATTTTGCCCACAGTATATGTCTTTGTACCATGAATGTGCTGTATGCGTAGAGGCCAGGAGAGGGTGTCAGATCCTCTGAAATTGGAGTTGCAGATGAATGTTAGCCATTGTGTGAGTGCTAGGAACCCAACTTGGGTCCCCTGGAAGACAGCCAATGCTCTTAACCTATAGCTGACTCTCCTGCCCTGAACGTGCCATTTTTTGAACTACAACTAAATCTGTCACAATTTATATTTATTTTAGACTTAATTGTTTCATCCTCTCTCTGTGGAAAGAAGACCTCATGTTGGTTTGTTCTTTTCTCTGCATCGTTAACAACCTCACCCAGCAGTCATGGAATACTTTTTCATAGTTTTCTATACTGATCTCTTTGTTAGATGAATCATTTGTAATTATTAATCATTTTCTTCTCTTACAAGTAACAACAACTGTGTGGAGAAAAAAATACATGATCTTACCATACTTTAGCCAAAAGGAAGGAAAAAAATACATGCAATTATGGAATCCTGTTGCACATTAATAACCAGTAGCCATGTTGAGACATAACCTACCAATTCAAAAATTCTTATTTTATCATATGTACACTTTTTACACATTGGGATTTAGGTAGTTAAAATATTTAACAGTTTTTTATTTTTAATAATAACATTTTTTTTTACTATTAGTAATGTGTGTGTGTGTGCAGAAGAACATGCTATCCTGTACATGTGCGGGTCAGGGGATAACTTTGTAGCCTTAGTTCTCTCCTTCCACATTTATGTGCATTTAGTGATCTATTTAACTGACATCATTAGGCTTGTGTGGCCCATGCCTTTACCCACTGAGCCATCTCACCAGCCCTATATTGTGCTTTAAAAAAATCTGTCTTTCATTTTAAAATGACATTTAGTTTTTTTTTTCTCTCTTAATAATTAGGTGAGATGTGGACAACAGGAAAATAAGGTCATTTGTAGAATTTACACCTTGAGTTATGAGCTAGAAATAACACCAAACCCAGACACTGTTGCTGATGCCAGGGCTATGTAGAAAGATCCTGTTGTACATACATGCCCGCCCACCCATGCCCACATACAGGTTTAAAAGATAAATAAAAAACAAAGTATATTAAAAAAGACCTAACAGCTTTTTAAAAGAATGAGATGAAAGTTGTAAGGAGATTAACAAATGAGAAGACAGTGGTCATATTAAGAAATTAAGAAGCAGGCTAAACAGAGACAGGAAGATTACTACAAGTTTGAAGCCAGTCCCATCTCTGTAGAGACTGGTAGGCCAATCACCAGAACTACATAGCAAAACCTTACCTCAAAAGGACAAGAAATCAGCACTGGCAACTGAACATTGTTGCAAACAAAATTAGGGAATTGGATAATATTTCAGAGAAAAGTATCCAAGACTAGCAAAACACACACAGACACAAACAAAACAAAACAAATCATCGTCACCATCACCATCACCAGCAACAACAACAACACCACCACCAAAGAGGAGAACGGTGAAAGAAAGATCGAGATTTGGAGGATAGTATAAAATCTCTGTGTCAAATCTAGTTATAGAAACTCAAAATAGAGAAAATTGCATGGAACAGGAATGAAGATAAGTAACAGTTGAATTTAAAACATTTTCAGTCTTCTCTTGAGGGACATCTGGGTTGTTTCCAGCTCCTGGCTATTATAAATAAGGCTGCTATAAACATAGTGGAGCATGTGTCCTGGTTATATGTTGGCGTATGTTTTGGGTACATGTCAATTAGTGGTATAGCTGGGTCTTCAGGTAGATCTATTTACAAATTTCTGAGGAATCGCCAGATTGATTTCAGAAGTGGTTTGACCAGCTTTCAGTCCCACCAGCAATGGAGGAGTCTTCCTCTTTCTCTGTATCTTCGCCAGCATCTGCTGTCACCTGAATTTTTGATCTTAGCCATTCTGACTGGTGTGAGGTAGAATCTCAGGGTTGTGTGGTTTGCATTTCCCTGGTGACTAGGGATGTTGAACATTTCTTTAGGTGCTTCATGGTCATTCAGTATTCCTCAGTTGAGAATTCTCTGTTTAGCTCTGTTCCCCATTTTTAATAGGGTTATTTGGTTCTCTGGAGTTCTTCTTGAGTTCTTTGTATAGACTGGATATTAGCCTTTGATAGTATATAGGATTGGTAAAGATCTTTTCCCAATCTGTTGGTTGCCATTTTGTTTCATTGACAGGGTTCTTTGCCATACAAAATGTTTGCAATTTTTTGAGGTCCCATTTGCCGATTGTTGATATTAGTTATCTGGAGACACCAAACCCAGACACTATTGTTGATGCCAAGAAACACTTGCTGACAGGAATCTGGTATGAGTGTCCCTTGACCAATACAGATGCAGATACTCATAGGCAACCATCTAACTGAGCATGAGGATACCAGTGAAAGAGCTAGGGGAAGGAATGAAGGAGCTGAAGGGGGTTGCATCCCCATAGGAAGAGCAATATCAACTAACTGGACCACCCCATGCTCCAAGAGACTAAACCATCAACCAAAGAGTATACATGGAGGGATCCATGGCTCCAGATACATATGTAGCAGAGGATGACCTTGTTCGGCATTAGTGGGAGGAGAGGCCCTTGGTCCTGTGCAGGTTTGATGACCCAGTGTAGGGGGATGCTAAAGGAAGGGTGGGAGTAGGTGGGGGATTGGGGATCACCCTCATATAGGCAAAGAGGAGGCAGGAGAAAGAGGTTTGGGTGGGGGTGGTTGTGGACAGTTAAAGGGGGATATCATTTGAAATGTAAACAAATAAAATGATTAATTAAAAATACACCTCCCAAACCCAAAAAACATTTTCAGATTTAGAGAAGGATTTATATTTCAGGGTAAAATGAATATCAATTTCATAAGAAGAAACAAACAATCCTAAAACTAAAATCCACTTAGATTCAAACCATTAGTCCAAACACAAAATGAAAATATTAAAACTTGATGGACAGAAACATAGTGGACTGAGAGTAGACATCTCATTGCTGGCCCGAGGTGCCAAAAGGTTGTTATGAAGGGTTGGTGTTAATCACTTTCCATGTAGAATTCTGTAGACATTGAAATTTTGATGTAGGCATAGGAGGAAATAAAAATACAAGACTCAGAGGCCTTTGGTGAAAGAAATTGAAAAGCACATTCTCAGACACACACACAGACACACACACACACACAGATATACACACACACAGAGACACACACACACACACAGAGACACACACACACACAAACACCAGTGTCTAGAGTTCTGTGAAGCAATGCCCCTCCCTGCCTTTTTTGTCTCCCACAGGAGACGCTATATCACTTCCCTCCTCTGTAAAAAGCACATTCTCAGACACACACATACACACACACACAGAGACACACAGACACACACACAGAGACACACACACACAGAGAGACACACACACATGCAGACACACACACAGACACACACAGACACACACACAGACACAGACACACACACACACACACACACACACACACACACACACACACCACTGTCTGTAGAGGTCTGTGAAGCAATGCTGCTCCTTGCTTTTTTTTGTCTCCCACCCCAAACTCTGTATCACTTCCCTCCTCTGTATGAGGGCAAAGCCTCAGGAGGTGGATGGTAATGTGGAACAGAGGACACACCCCACAATCTCCTAAAGTGTACTGTTCCCTGAGAAGGAAATAAGGTGAGGGGGAGGGGCGGTGGCAGCAAGGCTTTCCTAGAGCCCTTTAGTCTGATTAATACACACAATGAATGAAAACAGTCATGCTAAAAGTAGTGCTCTTAGGATGGTCTGGTAGTAGTGAGATCAAACCGTATTTTTAGGACATCCTTAAAACACAATGACTTGGAAGAGTTGAAAAACAGAACTAGTTATACTGTGCATTCAGGAGCAAAGAGAACACTTTTATTATACAGGACAGAATTTAATGTTATAAGACAATGGAGATGGTATTCTGTTTCTTGCTTTATGTTTTGAATTGTTTTATGTGAGTGTGTGCCTGCCTGTCTATCTGGGCACCATGTTCATGCAGGTACCTGAGGCCAGAAGAGGGTATTGGATCTTTTGGAACTGGTGTTACAGGTAGCTGTGAGCTGCCCAAGGTGGGTACTGGACACTGAACGTGGGTCCTCAGGAAGAACACTGAGTGTTCTTAGTCACTGAGCCATCTCTCCAGCCCCTCCACCTACAAGACACCAGTTCCATTTATACAGAATCTGCTATCATAACCAGACCCCTTCCTTAGGTGCTCATGCAAGTTAGGACTTCAACGGGAACTGGGGAGATACCAACACTTAGAACATAGAAACAGCTGTATATGTAGTCACATTAATGAAGCAATCTGGATTATATCCCTGGCTCTGGGAGTTACACAGGTCCCTGGGCAAGCTGCATTCTTCTTTTCCAGTTTTAATGTCTTTTCTTTCTTTCCTTCTTTCTTCCTTTCTTTCTTTCTTTCTTTCTTTCTTTCTTTCTTTCTTTCTTTCTTTCTTTCTTTCTTTTTATAAAAAATAATGTATGAGGAAACACAACTTTTTGGAGTTGGGTTGCTCATTCTGCCAGATGGGTTTGGGAGTCTGAAAGCAGAGAGTTTGGTTTGGAGCACCCACACTGGGTGCCTCCTAACTCCAGCTCTAGGGGTACTGGATGCTTCTGGCCTCCATGAGAATTCACACTGCTGTGCACAAACCCACACACAGACACAGACACCCAAGTGAAAAAGAAAAGTCAAAAAATGTAACAACATGCTTGAAAAACAGCAGTTCGCTTCTGGTCTGGGATAGCTCAGTTGGCCTAGAGGAATGAAGGGCTGGGTTTGAGTGAGCCCCAGTGTTCATCTGTGATCCCAGTGCTGAGGTAAAGGCAGCATGGTCAGAATGATGGAGATCTGTGAGTTATCTGGCTGCTAACTAAAAGCAAGGGAGGAACTTGTAGACTGCTCACTCACCCCACTTAACCCTCATTCAAAGTAAATGAAGGACAGGCTACTTAGGCAGCAGGTAAGAGGCCACTGAACAAAGCATAGTCACAAACAAAGAAGACCCAACATTCCAAGGCCCCTTTAAAGGAGAGATTCAGGAATGCAAATCTAGTCAGTCAAGTCACAGAAAGTGAGGGCTGGAAACCATCCAGTGGCTTAGCTCTCTCCACAATCCTTAGTGACCTTTATAGGTGTAGCTCCAGTGGAATATTAGCCTTGGAAGTTAGTATGACGTGGGAGCATGCTGGATCAAGTACATGTTTTGAATTTTCGGTTTCAAAACGTGTGAATGCATCTGTCTACCAGACTAAGGGCCAGGAGATGCAGGAGTCTGAAGTCCATGAGAGAGGAAATGACCCATGCAAATGCAGTCACTCCTCTGTTTGCAACTAGATGGAAACTGTCTCCACTGCCAGTAAAGATGATTTCAGGAAAGATGATTGAAAAACTTGCTAGTTGCAATTTTCATTTTCTTTTTCCCAGAGAGCAGCAGGAGAGACAGTTGACATTTGAGCTGTGTCTCTGAACTGCCCCTGTCCCTAATTTGAGTTGAGAGCTCACAGGGAACCACAGACCTGCTCCTTAGCTGGTTTTCTTTTCACAAAATCTTTCAGCCATAGAAAATGAATAAAAGCAGGGCTCCCCAGCCAGCCCAGCCAGACATCCCAGCTGCCAGAATAGGTGCTTGGGAGCGGCTCAGGGGTGCAAAGCACAGCCTTGCTCTGTTGAAGCCAGGTACTGTCCTGGGCAATTGGCTCCAGGCTCAGCTCAGGAGGCGACCGCCTGGAGTTACAGGCACCTGAGGCAAGGAATGCCTGAAGGAAAGGGGCCAGGTCCTGCTCACCCCTCATGAGCTACTTGCCCCTGACATCCCCGATGCTCCTGTTGAGCCTGGGTCCTCGGTGAAGCTTCCTCTTTTAGCTGCACCACTGCCAGGTGCCTGTGACCGCCCGGTGGCTGCTTTCCTTTCTGCGCCATATATGGCCTGGCAGGGGTGTCACATGCATCCGGGGCCTCCGGCCGGGAGGGGTCGCTGGGGAAGGGGCAGATGGCGGGAGAAAAGGGAAGGGGGTCGGAGGCAGAGACAGGAGAGGGGTGGGGTGATTCTGGGGCCATGGGAGGCAGCAAAGGCTCTAGGAGCTGATCGCTCGCCACTGTGCCATGGAGCTGCACTCATGCGGCTGCGGAGGTGGTGGTGGAGGAAGGGACCCGCGCGGGGGGCGGGGGGGGGGTGGCGAAGGCGTCGGAAGCCAGAGAGCGCCGTGTCCCTGCGCTCCGTCGGTCAGCGGGCGCGGGCTGGCAGGATGGAGCCGCAGCAAGTGCGCCCCGTGCTTGGATCCCAGAGCCCAGCCTGGGAGGAACCGGTGAGTACTGCGCCCGCGCCCGCGCCCACCCCTCCCGCTTGTCCTTGCTCCCCGCCTCCCCCTCCCGGCCAGGTTCCGTTCCCGAAGCGGTCCGGGATGAGGTCCCCAGCTGCTTCCCAGCCGGGACAGCGCTTCCTCCCGCGCCCTGGCTCCTCCTTGCTCCCCGCCCGAAGCGCCTTTGTCTGGTCGGCCTCTGGATCCGGAGAGGACCATTTCCGCGCTTCATCCTTTTCTCAGCTTTGCACTTTATTTCCTAGAGTGGCATGGAGGCCAGGGAAGTGGAGGGGGCTGGGTTGCGCGGTCAGCGGGTGTGGCCAGGAGGAGATGGGGGTTCACCTCTTGACCACACGCTGGCAGTCACCTGGGCACGCAGGTTCCCGAGGACCGCCGCCTGGGAAGGCCCGCGGCTGCCAGAAGCCCAGAGCCACGCCTCCGACTCGGGTGGCCTAGGCTGCCCTGAACTGTTCCGAGGGTCAAGGACCTGGCCAGGGATCCAGCCCCAGCTAACTTCGCTTCTCCTGGATCTCATAGCACACGCCACGCGCAGATTGAGTCAGTCACTTTTGGGGCTCAGAGTGTTGCGTGTGAGAAGATGAGAGTCGGGGTCTTTGGATTTATTCCCTAAAATCCATTAACTTATTTCTTGCACCTCAAACTGAACCTTCTGTTATCCATCCATCCCTTCAGCGATTCCTCGCAGGAATCCCCGTCCTGCGTAGACCCTTGTAATTTTGAGTGGGCAATGAATTTTGGCTCTGCATACCCTATCTATGTATTTCTTACTCCTTTTTGAATGACGTTGTGAACCGTCTCAAAAGCCTGGTCCAAAATTTCTGGCTTCATCCTTGCTGAGGTGCTGTTCTGATGAAGTTTTCCCAGGGACTTCCGGAGTCTGCTCAGGTGCGCCCTCTGCCTGTTGAGAGCTTGTAGGTCAGGGGCCAGGCTTGCTTCTTTTCTTACCCTTAGACTTCCAGCCCTTTTGCCAGGGTACAATTCACTGCCTCCTGCTTCCTGACCTTTCACGAGTGTCCTTCGACTTTGATCCATCTGCCACTGCGTTTGTTTTTGTGAGTTTGCACGTTAGGTAGCCCATCTGCTCGTGTTCTATTGCGATCATTATTAGGGAGTAAGGTGTTCTTGGTTAAACATACAATTCAGTCTTGACATTTTAGATCATTGGGAATGAAATCCAGCGACCTGTTTTGAAATTTACTATATAAAATCTTATCAGCTTCCACCACGTACAGCGGGAAGCTCCAAGTTATGTGTAGTGCTTTTTGGGTGCTGAATGCTAGGACTTCACCGCAGTTAGAAAATTAGAGAACCTCAGGCTTTCTTCTCCAAAGTGCTAAGAAACAGAGTGCTTTCTTATTCTCCTAGAAAATCTTCAGTACTCGTCTCGCAACATGAACGTTTAAAGCTAAAACCTTCACAGAGATGTGAGATGGAGCAGGAGCAGTGGCTAAATGTTGAACTCTTCAAAACTTGGCGTATGTAAGTGGGTAAGGCATTTTATTAGTTCAGCACATATTCTTATCCAACACCTGTCGTGTTCTGAGATTGTTGGGCAAGCTGTTAACTCTCAGACAAGCGTTGTCCCCAAGAACCTTACTTTATAGCTGAAGGTTGACATCTATCCAAGTATGTGTCATAAAAAGTTCTCACGAGGGATTTTATTCAGAACTTTGTGTAATGACTACAATATTTAAGGATTTTTCAAATGCTTTATATAACTACATAAGAAAGTTGTGTTACCTGAACGACTAAAAGAGGAGTGTATTCAAGAGAAAGCAAGAATGTAGTAGAGGAAACAGCTTTAAATGTTAAATTTTCTGGCATGGGGTGCAATGGGGTTGACGATTTAATCTAAATATGTTTTGAAGGAACACTGGGTCCATCCGAATCTGTGTTGTTTATGTTTGGGACAGAGCATCACACTGTAGGACAGGCTGCTGTGGGATTTACCCGGTAGGCCAGGCAGGCCTGAAACTGCATGCCCTGCTCTTGCTTCAGCAGAGTACAAGGCATCATCAAATTCCCCAAAATCAGAGTCTTTAACTTTGATTCAGGGATCTCAAGAATCTGAATGAAGTGAGTTCTGGTTTCCTTCAGAATGAATCGATATGACCGTCATGCGGCATGCTATACTTAGAACATTAATTGCTAGTCTATATATAATTTTAAGAAGCCACACTGTCTGTCTGTCTGTCTAACACACACAGACACACCGACACACACAGAGAGAGGGGGGGGAGCGAGAGCGAGAGAGTAAGAGAGAGAGACAGAGAGAGAGAGATATCAGATCTAAGCAGTAGAATCACAGCTTTTTGAAGCCCCAACTCTGTGTGCTCAGAGACTCTCATTTTCAAGCTTTGTGTGTGTCCCCTCCCCCCATTGCTTCCTAGTAGGTGGCACAGGACAAGCAGCTGGTACATGCTCTGGCAACCACAACTAGAGACCCAGCTCCATGCCTTTCCCACCAAGATATATTTATCCTCTGAGCCAAAATAAATCCATACTCTCTTAAAACAAAATGAAAGAACAACAAAGAAAGCAAACCTGTTTTCACTGGGATTCCAGTTCTGAGTTGGTTTTTCAAAAAACTTTCTTAAAATTTAAATATAGGGAATTTAATATTTTACCATACAAACTTGACTAAATGGGATTACTGTGTTATCATGGCATGTGGCAACATGTATGCAAGAATTTGCTCTCTCTCTCTCTCTCTCTCTCTCTCTCTCTCTTCCCCTCTCTCCCATCTTTGATGTATTTTTCAGTGAACACAGTTTGAGTTTCAAGAAGATTGGATCTTGTAACAAAGGGTATATTTTAATGTTTGAAGCTATATGTGATCACATTGACTAACAGCACACATGTGGTCCAGGCTTCATAAGAGAATGACAGTAAAAGAGCCATTAGCTAGAATCCAAGTACCTTCTGCCCTGCTTTCTATTAGAGGTAGGGACCAAAGAAAATGTTGGGACACAAGTTGAAGTAGGGGAGAGAAAGGAGGTGATGGGAATGCCTGGCCTGGTTGTGCCTGCCTTTAATTTCAGCACTTGGGAGTACTCAGAGACAAGTAGATATCTGTGAGTTCAAGGCCTTGCAGGCTCTTCCTGGGTGTGCTTCCAAGCATCAGTACTTGAGGCAGGTGTTCCTTCTGCATCCATATTCATCCTAATCTGAATTTTCAGGAGTATTTTATTTCACATTTAGATGAATAGGGGAATTTTGAGAAAGAAATGAAACATTCCTGGGGAAATTTTTGAAAATAAACAATCAGTTCCCCATGGGGGAATTAGTAATGAGTTTCCAACCAATCTAATGGAGGTCTTTGGAAGGAGGAGGTACTGAAAGGATTCCCTTCAGTGTTAGGAGTGGCTCCTGGAAAGTGCAGCATGAATTGTGAGGAGAGCTAGTTAGCATGGTTGCAGTGTCAGCTCCCCATGACATCAGCAGTTCCTTCCCTAGACATTCTTTTGTATCCTGGAGAGGCCTGGCATGGTTTGAGATGTCACCTGTGTTGTGGCAACACCAACTGCACTTGGACCACTTTATGCACTGCCTTTCCTAATCATCCATAGATATGTTGGCTAGAGGAAGGATGCTACTTAGGAGAAAGAATGGACACAAGTGAGAGGAAGAAAGATGACCCTTGACCCTCAGACCAAAGCATCAAGAAAGAAATGGTCCTTGAAAATGCGCCACCATAAGTATTGGTCAGAAGATGGGAAAATTCCTGAAGGAGACCACAGTCTGTTTCTGGGTCTTCAGGAATTGGGACTCAGTAGTTAGTCTCTCTGGGAAGCTTCTGGCCTTCCCTGCTTGTCATGGATCCTGAATTTGTCAATGATTACAGGACATTAGTTTGTCCCAGATCAATGAAGTTTTAAGGCCAAACCTGTTGTCCTGGGAGTTTCAGGCTTCTGCTCTTACAGGGGAAATGGGTTTGAACAGGACAAAAGTGAAAGCAGCAGCAGGCAGAGGACTGTGAGTGAGATGTCAGCACCTCAGG
Organism: Mus musculus; assembly: GCF_000001635.26. NCBI lineage: Eukaryota > Metazoa > Chordata > Mammalia > Rodentia > Muridae > Mus > Mus musculus. The sequence continues at coordinate 7,310,949 of NC_000080.6, read as the reverse complement.
GCTGGGCATCACTGTCCTTTACCCCAGGGACTCCATTAGGTGAACTGTCTGTCCAGCTCTCCTAAGAAGGAAAGAAATTGGCTTCCCAGGGAAGACCTTTCATTTCTCAGATGTCACAGAAGAACGTCTCTGAACAGTGTTCCCTAAAAGTTGCCCACATAGGTAGCAGGTGTGGGTATCAGTTTGTTCTCTAGTCTAGCCACTGGACTGTCAAAATAGTGAGCCAGAGTAGAGACTGGTGCTTTCTTGCCAACTCTGGGCACACTGGGCTCTCACGCAGCTGACTTGGTGAGTCTGGGAACGCGTTGTGCTCTTGCACTGTTTTTCCATCCATAGTCTTGTTTCTAGAGTGACCTGACAGGAGATATGGGCATCTCCACACCATCTTGGTGCTTGTGGGCTATGATAATTTTCTGATGGTTTCTATACCACAAGCTTATGGACAGTACTGCCTAATTAAATCATACGCAGCTATGAATAAGCCTGAGGATCCTGTCCTTGGTCACATGATGCATGTGCAAAGTGAAGCGAAAGAGGAATGACTGGGTCACATGCATTCCTGTTTTGTCAGATGTCTGTATAGGACTCAGTGTTCTGTCAATGCTCTGTGCCTTGACAGTATGCATATTCACTTGTGTTCATCTACCCATAGGGGCTGCTGGTGTATCACCATCATCCCCAACACTCCAGTTCAGACGATGGGTGAGGAAAGTGGAAAGTCTAACCAGTCAGCCGATGACCAGTGGGAAAAATGAGCTACAAGATCACCTGATCTTCATCAGTGAGAAAGCTTTGCACAAGAGGTATTTTTCATTCTGTCAAACATCATGGTCAATTTCTTGGGTCTATGGTATGGCCTACAATTTATTCTTATTAAATTTTATGGTACTGGGAGACTGTAACTCCAGGGTGTCACTGTGCCCAACCTTTTCTCACTAAACATTCTCACAGGCTGAACTTGAAGTCAGAGCAGGAGTGAGCTGCGGACATAGGGTATTCTATTTTTTTTTATATGAAAATGAAAGCCTACAACTGAGGGATTGAAGAGGATGTGATGTCTCAGCATGTATTGATAGAGGCACTGACATGTGACCGTTTGAGTGAGATATTAGTTGCTGTGAGGTTTTGATTGATTGTTTGCTTGCTTGAGTTCGTTGTTTGTTTGTTTGCAAAGCTTTGCAATTGTCTGGCAGGTGTTGCTTGCTGAAGCTTGCTATATCACCAGGAAAGCTTGGTCCCATTTGGTCCATCCTGATACATGATGGAAGGTCTTGGTCTCATTAATACTCTTCTCAGATTTTGGGTCTTATAAACAGAATGTCCTCTGCATTTCCTCTGGATTCTATTTCAATTGTACTTTCTCATTCTCCCTGCAAACACACCCTGATTCTGTGTGCATGCATGTGTGTGTGTGTGTGTGACTCTCTCTATATTCTGGTCATAAGGGTATGTGGTAGGACCTGAGGAATTGCCTGCCTTACAGTCTGCTGACAATGCCAATGCTTAGGACTGGAAACCATACTTCAAGCAACAATGCACTTGCATTATGTGTTCAACTTGATGAAATATTTGAGTTCTGTGGTGAATTCACCATGACCTCCTCATTCTGGGTAATTCTCCCTGAAATGTGGATTATATAGTTTGGCCAAATTCATAGGACTAGGCCAAAGATCAAGAGTCCTTGTTCTGAAAGAAAAAAAAAAAAGGAGAAATGTCCTCATAGTTTCTGTATACCCACACCTGTGCCATAAACTACTGAGAGTTTAGAGACCTCGTCTGTCCCTCCAGGCCTATGCGGGAGCTCAAACAACCAGAACTCTAACCACCTGGACACCCAGCCTCTGGAGACCTTTGGACAAGATAGTAAGATTAATAAGCTTAGATGATCCTAGTACATAGGAGGTAGAAGTTAACATACTGTGAGCTTGGATAGTTCAGAATCCATCCTGGATTCAGGTGACCCTTGAAGCCTGTGTTCTTGGGACTCTTTGCTCTTGGGGCCAGGCCCAACCACAGATCAAATCCTTACTATGAAAAATTGAAAGTGGAGACTAAGCAGGTAATGTTGGACCTGCAGAGCTTACAGAATGTGTACACTGAGGCCTCAGAGACATTTGAATTCCTGGCAAAGAGAAAGGCTGCTATAGGTAACTGTCTGTCTTGCTTGGGAGCACATGAGCTGTAGAATTGCCATCTCTGCTTTTGATCCTGCACAGGAGACTCTCGAGCTCTGGTTCTTGCTTTCTGCCACTTCACACAGGAGCCTTTAGATTTTTCTGTTGTAAACCTGTGGGTTGAAACACTTTTTGGGGTAAAAAAAAAAGGTCAAAGGACCCTTTCACAGAGGTTGTGTATCAGACAATCCTTTATCTCAGACACTTCTATTATGGCTTATAACAGTACAAAAATTATAGTACCCAAGTAGCAATGAAAATAATCTTAAGTTTGGGAGGTCACTGCATTAAAGCATCCACAGCATTTGGTAAATTGAGAAACCCTGGTCTTGACAGAAGAACTATTTGTATCATGTGAGGTCTTCTTGACCCCCGGGGCTGAGTCAGGATCTGTAGAGAGCTAGTTACCAGCAGACCCATATATAGCAAGTGTTCCCCTTGTTTCTCCTTTCCAATTCATAGTGCCTTTGCCCATTCCTTCGTGATGTTTCTCCATTAGGATGGACAGGTAGGGACAACTGTAGTCCACTTCTTCTTTTTAGGAAACATGGATCCCTCTTAGTGTTGGGACTTTTGGAAGTAGCATGAGTGTTTCTGGAATTTGCTGTTCTCTAATTTTTGCTTTCTGAGTGCAGCTCACCTAGATGTCCTGAGTTCTTATCTAGGTCTTCCTGAGAACCAGGGTCTGGTGGGGTTGATGGTGTTTCTTATAAGTTAATAGGAAAAGGATAGCAGGGGCTTTGTATGCATTGGGTGTTTGCAGAAACCTGCAGAGCCACCTTCTGATGGAACTGAATCAGCTGAAGAAGAAGGTAGACATGCTGAGGAGGCACAGGAATAAGAAAGTGCTGGAAGATGAGGCACTGGTGCTGCAGTACTTGTGGGACTTAAAGGGGCTCCATAAGGACCAATAGGAAGAGGCCAGTGACTTCCAGAGTCAGGAACAACAGGTAGAGACAGGCAGCTTTGTCAGGCTAATGGTTAGCTCCATCTGCCCTTGTAACTTCTAGACGAGCTCATCCACCTACCTGCGCTTTCATCCATCATCTTACTCATCCACACAGCAATCTAAGTACATACCTCATGACAGCCAATTGTTCAGGTCTATGTCCAAGCACAAATATTTCTGGGGAATGAGCTTCTTGTGAGAAAGTGGATTATCAGCAAGCAAATCCACCTCTGCTTAATACTTCAGCCCAAAGATGAGTACAGTTCAATAATACACCACACGCCTACAGGGTTCAGTGCACAGAGCTTTAAGTGAGTGAAGTCAGGGCTTGTGGCTTATTTGCTTGGCATCAGTCATATAATTCACATGTGAGAAGCAGCTTGCAAGGGTGGGGGGAATCCCTTTGCAAATGCCAAATGAGCAGTTCTTGATGTCATCTTTTTTGGGGTGACATGTGGCATTTCTCATCTTTGCTGTCTACATTTCAAGACAATCTTTTTAATCTGCCCAGGACAGACTCACACTGACTGAACTCTGATTAGCAGAGTGTTAGCCATGTTTTTTGTCAATGAGGCTGGAGTATTCTCCTTTTCTGTAGATTGCATTCTCCTGTTGACTGGATGACTATGGATGTGGGTAGGGATTCTGACAAGCTAGGGACATGGTGTCAGAGATTTAAGATTGCAAGAGGAAATTTTATGCAACCACTTCAGCATAGTCTGGCCAAGCAAAGCATGCTCACCATAGCAATTGTATCTTCCACCTTTTGTTTAGCATAGTGTAAGATACCGCTCAAATTGCTGGTATGCTATAACTAAACGAATGTGTTCTTGCAGCACGAGGTGCTTTTTTTTTGGTATTTTGCTCTCATTTACATACTCTGTGTGTGGTGGATAGGCTGCGGATATGTGTGTTTTTGTGTGTGTGTATATTTTCTTTTTTGTATAGTATAGGCATGTGGTATTTTTTTTTCATGCACTTTTTCATGCATTTTCTTCATTTTCTAGAAGATCTCATTGGGTTTCATTCTCAGCCTCTGTCTTGAAATACTGTTTGCTCTTTCCCCCAGAAGCTGGCTGCTTTGCTTGCCTGGCTGATCATCAACCACTGGTATCCTTTGTAAACACTTGCATTTTTATTCCAGTGTGTGCATGCTTTTGGATACCCCTCCACTAAGAACACATACTCTAATTATCAGGAACAGGATAGTCTGGAGCAAAGGCTATAGTACTGCTGAGCAGAAGGACCTGGTCATGCAGAAGAAGAACAAGCAATAAAAAAAAATCTGGTCTTGCTTGGTTGTCTCTCAGATGAAGTAGGAACAAAGCCTGGGAGGATCCTGTGGAGTGACTTTTGTGGGCTTCTTTCTGCTCATGGACAACCTGATGGTCACAGCCAGAAAGAGAACACATCAGAGTTTACATGGATCTAGTCTTCAGGACCTTCAGTCCAGGAAACAATATGTTTGATACTCAGTGAGTGTCTTCCTCCATTCCAAACTCTCTGATATGTTATGAGCTTGCTGTTTTTGAACACACAGAGATCCTCCTGTTTATAACTTTTAAGTGATGGGATTTAAAGGAGTGCATAACCATGGCTGGAAGAAACTACACTTTTATTTAGAAATATTGCCTGTAGACCTGAGATTGCCACCCTTGAACCCGGCTCTCTGCAGTTTCTGCCTATTTCTAGTGAATAGTGTTCTCTGGATAGAGAAGATTTAGGAGGTAGCTGGATGAACCCAGGCAGAGCCTCTGCTGCAGGGATGCCTAGAGCACTTCAGAGGAGTGTTCTATAACAGAGTCCCATAAGAGCCAGCATCCAGCATCCCGAGCTAGTCCTAAGTCTAACACATCATAATGAAAGTCATTTTTAAACAAACAGGATCACTTTCCCTCCCAGGTCCTTCCCTCCCTCCCTAACATGGTAGGGGGCAGTTGGGGTGGGGAGAGGGAAACCTGAACTGGTATTGGTAGAGGGAAAATGACTGAAGTCCTGATGTCTGGCAGAAAGAATGTAAACAGGTAACCTCAGGAAACTGGACCCCCAGAATGCACCAGAGGCAGTGTCTTTTGCTTTGCAATTTTGTGAGGTCCCATTTGTCGATTCTCGATCTTACAGCACAAGCCATTGCTGTTCTATTCAGGAACTTTTTCCTTGTGCCCATATCTTTGAGGCTTTTCCCCACTTTCTCCTCTATAAGTTTCAGTGTCTCTGGTTTTATGTGGAGTACTTTGATCCACTTAGACTTGAGCTTTGTTTAAGGAGATAAGAATGGATCAATTTGCATTCTTCTACATAACTGCCAGTTGTGGCAGCACCATTTGGTGAAAATGCTGTCTTTTTCCCACTGGATGGTTTTAGCTCCCTTGTCAAAGATCAAGTGACCATAGGTGTATGGATTCATTACTGGGTCTTCAATTCTTTTCCATTGATCTACCTGTCTGTTGCTGTACCAGTACCATGCAGTTTTTAGCACAATTGCTCTGTACTACAGCTTGAGTTCAGGCATGGTGATTCCCCCAGAGGTTCTTTTATTGTTGGGAATAGTTTTTGCTATCTTAGGTTTTTTTTATTATTCCAGATGAATTTGCAAATTGCATTTGCTAACTCAGTGAAGAATTGAGTTAGAAGTTTGAATCTGTAGATTGCTTTCGTCAGGATAGCCATTTTGACTATATTAATCCTGCCAACCCACCAGCATGGGGGATCTTTCCATCTTCTGTGTTCTTCTTCAATTTCTTTCTTCACAGACTTGAAGTTCTTATCATACAGATCTTTCACTTCCTTAGTTAGAGTCACGCCAAGGTATTTTATATTGGTTGTGACTCTTGTGAATGGTGTTGTTTCCCTAATTTCTTTCTCAGCCCGTTTATCCTGTGTGTAGAGAAAGGGCATTCATTTGTTTGAGTTAATTTTCTATCCAGCTACTGCACTGAAGCTGTTTATCAGGATTAGGAGTTCTCTGGTGGAATTATTAGGGTCACTTATACATACTATCATATCATCTGCAAATAGTGATAGTTTGACTTCTTCCTTTCCAATTTGTATCCCCTGGATCTTCCTTTGTTGTCGAATTGTTCTGGCTAGGACTTCAAGTACTACATTGAATAGGTAGGGAGAAAGTGGGCATCCTTGTCTAGTCCCTGATTTTAGTGAGATTGCTTCCAGCTTCTCTGCATTTAGTTTGATGGTGATTTTCTGTAGATTGCTTTTGTCATGTTTAGGTATGGGCCTTGAATTCCTGATCTTTCCAAGACTTTTATCATGAATGGGTATTGGATTTTGTCAAATGCTTTATCAGCATCTAATGAGATAATCATGTGTTTTTTTCTTTGATTTGGTTTATATTGTGAATTACGCTGATGGATTTGCGTATATTAAACCATCCCTGCATCCCTGGGATCCAGCCTACTTGGTCATGATGGATGATTGTCTTGATGTGTTCTTGGATTCGGTTTCTGAGGATTTTATTAAGTATTTTTGCATCCATGGTCATAAGAGAAATTGGTCTGAAGTTCTCTTTCTTTCTTGGATCTTTGTGTGGTTTAGGTATCAGAGTAATTGTGGCTTCATAGAAAGAATTGGGTAGAGTGCCTTCTGTTTCTATTTTGTGGAATAGTTTGAGGAGAGTTGGATTCAGGTCTTCGAAAGTCTGCTAGAACTTTGCACTAAACCCGTCAGGTCCTGGACTTTTTGGGGCTGGGAGACTATTGATGACTGCTTCTATTTCTTTAGGGAAATGAGAATATTTACATCGTTAATCTGATTCTGATTTAACTTTGGTATCTGGTATCTGTCTAGGAAGTTGTTTATTTCATACAGGTTTTCAGTTTTCCTGAGTATAGCCTTTTTTAGTAGGATCTGATGATGTTTTGGATTTCCTCAGGTTCTGTTGTTATGTTATAAAGAACTCAAGTATATAATCTTCATAAGAGCTAAGAACACAATCTAAAAATGAGGTAGAGAACTAAACACAACATTCACAACAACGGATCTTGAATGGCTGAAAAGCACTGAAGAAGTGTGCAAAGTCCTTTGTTTTCAGGTAAATGAATATCAAAATGACCCTGAGGTGGTGTCCAGCGTTATACTTTCCAGTGAAGAATGCTAAGTTCAAAAAAACTCATGTGAAAGCATATGTTGGTGAGAATTTGAAGAAAGAGGAACATTCTTCCATTTCTGGTGGGACTGCAAAGTGCTATGGCAACTCTAAAATTATATATGGAGTTCCTCAGAAATTTTCAGATAGATCTACCTGAGAGCCAAGGACCAACCTTACTGGTGCATGGCCTGCTACTTTCAGTTTTCACTTGATGGCTTGTTATTCAGATTTTCTTATTGGGCTATGACTTTGCTCTTGTCTTTCTGATTCTCAAGCAGTTCTCTGTTCTTACACATTGTTTTGAGGTACCTCTAGACACTGGGACTTTTTTATACCTTCAAATCCCTCTAAATTGGGGGACTTCTAATACTTGGAGAAGCTGAGTGACAAAAGCAAAGTATGTTGAGCCCTTTGGTGTCCAGTGCACACGAATCTATGGGAGTTTAGATATAATAATCCTCTAGAACATTCTTTAGGAAAGCAGCAGTATGCTCTCAGGTCCCTGTGTGACCTCAGTTACCTTTGCCAGCTTTGTGGGCTTCTCTACTGCTGGTCTGAGAACAATTGGAAACTCCTGGAATAGATGTCTCATATCTCATTTCCTTTGTCCTTGTTAGTATACTGATGGGATTCGGTTTGATGGAAATATACTCTCAAGAATAATTAATAAAACCAGTGCTTCTTACGGACCATCAGGATGAAGTACCAAGTTCAAGGACAGTTCTGCAAGAACTGCTCAAACCCAGCCAATTGGAACAAGAAGAAAGCCAAGCAGAAGTCATTCATTCCCAGCACCCTCAGCACCTTTCTCCAGGACAGGGTCACTCAGCTTTGGTAGAAGAAGGGATGACCTGAGATAGCTGCCCCATATTCCCTCAGAAAAGAAGCAGCCAGCAATATTGGGGAAAGAATATAGGTGTCAGGGGGCAGAAAGCAGAGTGTAAAGTGAATAAATAAAATGATATCAAAAAATATTTAATTATTTAAAAAAATTGGACAGAATGTATTGTTCTAGTAACTCTAGTGTGTATACACAGGCAATAACTTTAACACCCAGAGAGAATAGATGTTGTAAAATAGGGTGCCTTTGGTATTGACATAAACTAGGAACATAGCAAAGATAAATAAAAAAGAAAGACGTTTGTCCCAAAGATCCATTATTCTCCTCAAGTCTAAGTGTTTGTGCTCACTTTTACCAGAACTCTGGAAACCTCTGTTAATCCAGGTCTCAGGGCTCATCCAAAGTACAGTCCTGAACTGGCTGTGGCCAAGTGTTCCTGTGTTGTTGGCTGACCTCTGCCTCAGGCTTCAGAGGCACTGGAGGGGGCAGTCTTGGCCTTCAGGTGGCAGCCATTCCAGGTCCCCTACCATACCAGATAGCGAGTCTTCCACAGATGCCTGACATCTCAAAAATAGAATCTTGGGTATTCCAAACATTGGGATGCCACTCTGCAGTCATGATGAGTTGGTTACATGAGATCATACCAGTTAACTAATGTCTGTATGACTGTTTTCTTTATTTGAAAGTGAGTAATGAGATCATCTCAGGAGTGGTTGCTAAGAATAAAATCATTGATTAACATAAATGATAGGACTGTACAGAGCATGGGCTTAATTTTCTGGGTCCAGTGCAAATAGCTGGGAGAGTTCAAAACAAAACCAATAAAAGCAACAGGAATACAAACAACAACAATTGTTTAAAACCCTTTTGAGTGCTGAGATTACTGGCATGTACCAACTGTGGCTAACTTTTCTTTGTTTTTATAATTAACAACCAAACATACAAACAAACAAACATCCCTATTCCAATTCCAGCAGTTTGCATCAGAGAGAGCTGTGTGACACTGCATGCTGCTTCCTTTCCTCAGATAGCTCAGGTCGTCAGTCCTATACCAGGTCAGCTGGACCTAAGACAGTGTAGTTGAACTACTTGCTGTCACGACATGATTCTACAACAATCCTTTTCTTGGTAAAATTGAGCCTCTATAGAGTAAGCCCCATGTTGTTGGAACCAGGACCCTTTAGGCCAGCAAACACACAAGCCACCCTTAGTGAAAGAGAAAAGGAAAAATCACATTGGAACAAAATATGCGCCCTAATTGTAAGAAAAAGCCCTCATCTTTGAAGCCATCACCTATCTCCCCCTGATTTTTGAGCTCTGCATATTGATATTGTGTGGCTCAAGAAGGTGGTGAAATTCAGATGTTTTCTGAAAGAAGATATACATGATTTTTCACTCTTAAATCTGTGAGGTTAGGGGGCACAGGTTCAGCAAAGCCAGCATAAGAACACAAAAGCCAGAGATGATAATGCCAAAGGGACAGCATCCTGACCTTATAGACACATTAAAATTGAGGTTTCATCTCAATTCTGGTCATTGCACTCCCAGCCCTACCTTCTGAGTATTATATTTGCTGTGAGTACAGTATGACGTTACAACCTGCAACACCCTCATTTCTCAATTTAGCAAATCTGGAAGAGAGATATTGGAGAAGTAATTGCTATGAGGCTACAATGCAGTAATGTACAGTCCAGGATGACCACTACTCTCTGTTGCCCACTTAAATTGTCTGGTTGTATTTGAGAATGGGAGCATGTGCAGGATAATGTTTTGAAGAAGGGACAGCAAGTTAACCATTTATATTTGCCCTGTAGATGATTCTGTATGTTCAAAAGAGTAGGGAGTTTTCTTTGTAAAAGACAGGGTTGTAAACCAGAGATTTTGTGAAACTCATGTATATTTACATATATATGTATGTATATATATATGTATATATATATATGTATATATATATATATATATACATATATATGAAAAAATGCCCTCTATCAAGGAATACACTGTTAGAAAATATTGTCCATGTTTTGTACAATTAAACCTATAGGAGAAAGATATTTGCCTCTGTGAGACAGGAAAACCCTGGGAAATTGGATTGTATGTCACATGAATTGACACAGCTGGTATATTTACTGTTGTGAAACATCTACTACATCCACAGTCCCTAGAGATTTGGGTGCTAACAAAATCTCTTAAGCATGTCAGAGTCCTAACCAAAGTTCCCCCTCAAAAGCACATGACATCTAATGAAGCAGTAGAATTCTCCAGCTTTGGAAGGAGAGGTTGCCAAAGGGGATCCCACGGGTCCATGAGAGGCTCCAGGAGAGGCACCCCAGAAAAGGACCAAGCAGGGCAGAACTAGTTAACAGGTAGGTCATGGCAGTTGCTAGTGACATCATCAGTAATGCCTTCCTTGGAGAATCTCTTGTATCTAGGATAGAACTAGAATCTTCTGTGTTGTCAACTGTGTTGTGGTGACAGCAACTGCCTGTGGTTCATCCCTTCTGTTTGCTCCGGGTTCACCAGCAGGAATGTTTTCCTGGCTGCTCAGGCTATTTCAGAAAGAGAATGGCGATGAAGGAGAGACCAGACCAAAAATGAAGGAAGAGGGAATCCTTTCTCATGAAAAAGGAAGAAGGAAATGGTTATGGAGAAGGCACAGTGAGTCCTGGGCAGAGTTGGGGAACTTCCTGGTAGAGGTAGGCTTGAGCTGGGCCTTCCAGGATTAGGTCTTACAAGCTGAAGCCTTGGACTTTGTCAATGTCAGAAAAAGAGTCAAGAATTTCTGATGATTAGTATGACAGAGCCAGGAATTGACAAACCTGCAGCTACTTTTCTGGGAGCTATTTAATTTCATTTTGAGTGGCAAAAAATGTCAGGAGTGGGCACTATGAGAATAACAGTGTGTCCTTTCATGGAAGGGAGTTGAAGCACTTCATCTTCCAGATTACTGTAGGTAACTTGAGTCTCTGATGAAAAGAACAGAGAAGGATGCTCCCCTGGTCATGTCATGTGGTGAGGACTCAGACACTTTGGATTTGAAGACACACGATTAATTAGAGCTTGATAGTGCTAAGCACTATGAACTTCAGGATATCCCTGCGTCCCATCTGATATGACCTGACAATGTTCCCCATATCTTTATGTCTGAGGCAGCTTATACATTTCAAGGCAACCGGGCCTGTAACAGGGAGTGTGGCATATGTCTGACAATGGTGGTTAGGAAGAGGAACATAGCTTAGCAAACCAGCTGGAAGATAGCTTTTCTGCTCTTTTAGGAATTCACTGTCTTTATCTTTTCTCTCCCTCCATCTTCTTCTTGGGACTCAGAATGGTCTCCCCTGCCCCTGGGCCATCAAGTATGCAAATTCTTTTGTGTTTACCTATCTGCAGGGTCTGCTAGAAATACTTCAACCAAAAATTCCAAAATGACTAAGCAGAGATCAAAAATAAATGAACTAGAAGAACTGAAATTGGATATGAGGAAGATCAGCAATGACATGGAGGAAATGTGTGGAATCCTGAACCTTTACATGTATGAGGATTTGAACTACAGGTAGGAATTATTCCCAGTACCCTGTTGACTGTATTGTGCCATCTGTTAACCCAATTTCCTTCCATGAATGGAGTGTGTCATCTCCCATCATTCAATTAAGTAGCCCTGACAGGTATTTAATTGTTGGATAAACAAGGTGCTGTGTGTTTATTATCATCTTCTTTTGTACTTGACCTTGGTGTTTTTGCATTCTGATTGTTGCTGTGAACAGCTAGAATGTCCTGCTCACACTTACTGTCTCTCAGTGTGTGAATGCAATGCCTGCAGGCTTCAAGGCTTTACTCTGATATTGTTCATTATATTCTGAGAGATGGCACCTGTCTGGATTTATTTGGCATTCTAATTGTGTCTGTGTGTGTGAACATAGTTGCGTGTGTTTTGTTCAGGACTGGGGCTCTGGGACCTTTGATGGGGTCTGAGGATTTGTGTGATGCACAGTTTGCAGGTCCTGTTAGTGTTGAGTCCATAGAGGTCCAAAGTGATCACCAGGGAAGTTTGCTCCTGGTGTTTCCTTGTTGTCACACAGGAATCTCCTGGAGGAGGAGATGTGATAAAGCCTTTCTCCTGTAAATACTAGTTGTGTCCTCTGGGAATTCACATAACAACAGAAACCAAGAAATGAGAATCCCTGCCTTAAAAATAAGAGGAAAGTCATTACAGATATCTACTGGACCCTTGCCTGTGGCACAGTGTAGTGTAAAATTGTCATAGAAGTACTCTATTCCTACATGCTTGCCCGGGAAGCCCTTGAAGGTCAGCTAGCTCCATTTGGTCTCCTGGCTCTGCTGTCCTCTGCCCAGGATAGTAAGTTTAATTAGCACCTAGGGGACCCAGTTTGAATGAGCCAGGATGTGGCATGCACTTGGCTTGGGTAGTACATGATATAGCCTGTTTGCACATGATTATTGATTCCTTAATTCAGCATATTATTTGCTTCTTGGGCCATGCCACAGGATGAACACTGAATTCAACATCATTAAATCACAACATGAGAAGACAATGTTGGATATGAATAAAATGATCCAGTCCATAATTGGTTCCATGCAGTACTCCAAGGAACTGATAGAAGATAACTATTCCTACAGGTGAGTCAGTGACACAAATGAGACCCCCAGAACTAGGCAGGGAATGCTTCTGTCCTTTTAGGACTTTGAACAAAAGCAAGGGTTCTGGTTTTATGCTATCTGTTTTTATCCAGGAACCCTGCCCTGAGGCAAGGGTCTTGGATTTGTACCTCTTGGACACAGGTGTCCTAAGTGTGAAGAGTGTCCAAGACCCTCCAATCTTTATTCTTCCAAATTCAAGATCCTCTACATAGAAAACTTTTCCACCACGCTGGGAATATCCAGGAACCCTGAACCTCTGGGTTTCTGACCACAGATTAAAAGATCTAGGATTCCCAACAAAAATGTAAAGATTGCACACCTGTTTGGTCGTCTCACCTCTCTCAGAGGGGCTAAGCCCTCTCCCTGCTGAAGGTTTTATGGTACCACAGACCTATAATCAACCATGAGGAACATTTCCTCTTCTGTCATGTATATGGTGTACTCTTGGTGTCAGGGTTTTTAGAAGTTTGTTGAGTCCTGTGGAATATGGCTGGTATCTTGATATGACCTGCCTCTGCTTGGTGCTGCTATGTAACTGTGGACTCTTCTGGGGGCTGTCTGGGAATCAGGGCCCTTGCAGGGATCATAGGACTTGTAGGAGTGGCAGGCCAATGGAATCTGGCTGGGAATCACCAATTTTTCTTTGTGGATCAGCATTAAGGAGGACCACCTCCTCCGTGAGTGCACTCAACTCAACGAAAACGTAAGGATATTACTGAATGAGAACAGAAGGCTGCTGGTGGAGCAGGCTGGCCATAAGTGTCCTGTGGGGAAGAAAAGAGGTTCTCTGAGGAGGCCAGCAAGAACATCTGTGTCCCAAGTGCCAAGGAACAGCAGGTAGGATGATGTGTATCAGAGGCAGATTGCCCTCATGTCTAACCATAAACATAGACAATCCAATGTCACAGTCCACCAACTTCTCCAGGCACTCACCTATGTCTCCTCCAAGTGTTTGTTTATGTGATCATCTACAGGGCTCTCTGTGGAGGTAGCCTGGTTCAAGAAACTGCATATTTGGCATGCAAATGTTCCTGCTCTGCTAGAATCACTAAGGGAGATAGGTTGATTAGACATCACAACACTATATGCCTTAAGTTTGAAGGATGCTGTGTTGGAGCCCTTCTTGAGAATAGCTAGAGCTTTGAGGGAAGAAGTAAAGGCCTGTAGCTCATTTGCTTTACAGGGAACTTGTGAGATTCTAGGTAGGAAATAGTTTGCAGGGATGACAGCCTGGTTTAATTGACAAATAAGTGGATTTCATTACTGTATTTTGTCGGCTTTTCTATTCCCCCCTTTTCCCCTCTATCTCAAAATGGTCTCTTCAGGCTTCATATATCTTGGTTCACACTGAGAGAGCCTGAGTCGGAGCTTGTCAGTTCAATTTTCTTTGAGTGCTGTTGGAGTGGTCATTCCTGGGCCTTAGAGTCTGGAGTTGGCTGGATGACCAGAGATGATAGAAAGGCTTCTCACAGGCTCAGGTTTGGTGTGTGATTTCTGAGGCTTCATGAAAAAATTTCTTAATATATGCCCCCAAATTGGACCATTGTTAGATGTTTCCCTCCCCCCCTCCCCCAGACAGGGTTTCACTGTTCACACTGGCTGTCCTGAAACTCACTCTGTATACCCGGCTGGCCTCAAACTCAGAAATCTGCCTGCCTCTGCCTCCCAAGTGCTGGGATTAAAGGAGTGTGCCGCTATGACCCCGCTTCTCTAGTGCTTTTTCTTCCTCTAAAATAATCGCAGAGTCCTTGGGTCTCCCTTGAAACATTACCTCTGCATAGTCTGAATTATCTTGGTCCTGAACCATAACAGATACCTCATTGTTTTCTACTCAGTTTTGATTTTATGTGAATAAGTCTGTGTGTGCTTGTGTGTGTGTCTGTGACTGTGTGTCTGTGTGTTTCTTTTTGTGTATGCATGGTTTTTCTGACCTGTGTCTCTATCAGGCTCAGTGGGGGCTGAGAGAAATGAGGACCTTCAGACAGTTCTGGTAGTATAAAACTCGTTATGTCTGTTAGAAGCCATGTTCAGAAAGTGGAAAAGAAGTCCAATTTGACCCAGTGCTTCCAGAACAAGGAGGAGTTATCCACAGAGTTGAGGGCGTTCAGGGTTGTAGTGGTCCTCAGAGCAGCCCTGAAGGAGAAGCTATCCTGATGTCCATCTGCTGAAGGATGAAAAGGCCCTGTGTGGTGCAGCCCATCCATGAACTCTGTGTGAGATAATCCATGCAAGCATTTGTCCTTCAACTAGTCAGCCTTATCCTACTCAAAATAGCCCTGACACAGTCACATTCTGGGGAGAAAACGTTTCTTTTGGATCCTGGTTGTAGACAGTTCCTATTACTCTGGGCTCATGCCTTTGGACACCAAGTCAGTTAGGTGATAGAAAAGGGAGATCCTATTGGAAGAAATTATTTACTTTAGGACAAGTCTGAAACAGGGAACAAGAAAAAGAGGCTGGTCCACCACCAACATGTGAGCCTAGGCTGGGAAACAAACCTATTCTACACAGCCTTGGGAACTTGCTGAGCCAGATTGGATAATAGGACAAGAACCCTGATTCCCAGACCGGTTTATGAGTGGAAAGCATATCACTGACTGCGCTGCCTATATACTATGCCCACTAAGTACCTTTCCCATTCAAGATTTGTTTTTTATTCCTGCAAAGTATCCTGGGAGATTTTTATATTTGTATTAACTGCGAAACTAAAAAGGTCACTGCAATACAATATGCTTGTATTGCATAAACCTAAATATTATGTGTGTTTGAGAGTATGCCCTGCAATAGTCATAGATGTACAGGGGTGTTGTTCTGTTTCTTCATGACCATCACTTTTAAGGTTCATTGCCCAGCCTTGGTAATATTTTTATTTAGCACACTCTTGCAGATTCTAGGAACCATGAATTACCCATGGGTATTGTGTTGTATGGTGTCTCTGGTTATTTGCAGATAGAAGATTGACAAGAGGAACCCTGTGAGGTTCCTGACTGGAGAAATAATCATAGCCTTCACTTCAGTTCAGGGCACACTCCTACCCCATAAGGAATCCACATGGTTTCTAGGTTGCACACATCTCTCTTGAACTCACATTCAAACATTGCTACAATGTTATTACTCAATATAATATACCCACACAACTGGGGAAATGTGGTGTTTTTTAGAACTCCATTATAATGTGTAGCTGACAGTTCCAATTCTAGCAGTTTTTAAAAGGTGAGAAACAATTCCAAGATCAGGTGCTCTATGACACTTGGGATGCACGGTATGATCTCAGCTGATAGGACATGTTGGTTTGTCCAGCTGAATAGAGCTGTTCTGGGAGAGACAGCTCAATTGACAAATGCTTAACCGGCCTTTGTTTCTTTCTTAGCTAAGTGTGAAATAGTCCAGCTGAAAGCAGAACATGGCACAGACCAGGACATGATCTCCCTCAAAGAGAAGTGCTGGAGGAAGAGCACTGAGTGTGCACAGGAAATACACCACTGTTGCCTCTCATCCCTAATAACCATGGCTGTAATGGGCTGTATGCTCCTCCTTTATTTTGTTTCTTTGGTATGAACAGGCCTTAATTTCATCTAGCCTCTGGCCCAGGAAGAGTGCACATTTAAAGGGACTCAGAGAAATGCTGAGACACATCAAGAGCTGCTGGGCATCCAGGAAGAATCTGAGTGCAAATTTATCTTTTCCTGATGGGTCGTCATCATCAATAATTACATGGAGATCAGTCAACAAAATTGTAAAAACTTGGATCCAAGTTTACAACATGTGTTCTGCTTTGACTTGGGAGGCCATATCCTTCAGACCCACACTCCAAAAGGAGAGTGTTGCTTAAATTTCTCCTGCAAAGATTGCTACCTCCAGGAACTGCTTTTCTACTAAGTTGCCAAGGACATCCTCAGGCTGTAAGGCTGTGCTACAAAATGAGCAGACTAAGAATTTTGCTGTGCACAATTTTTGTGGTTTGATTTTGGTTTGAGTTTTGATTAGTTTAGTTATTTGGTTTTTCTTGTTTTCATTCAAAGTTTTGTTATTTATTGGTTATTTATTGTTCTTTTAAGTAATTTGATATTTTGATAAGGTTATACACAGTACATATTGACTGTCAGCTTTTAGTTACAATTGAGTACATTGCATTTATTCTTATGACTAACACAGTGATTTCCAACTCTTCACTCTAAGAGCCTTGTTATTTCAGGTGTGATCATGAAAGCCCACAGATATCAGACCCAGATGGATCTCTGCACTCTTCATGGGACTTGGGCTCCATAGTTTCTTCTGAGCCAGACTGAACTACAAAGTCCTTCATACATTCAGTATGGAGAGTGTGTCCAACTCTCTGGATAGGAACTTAATGATGGAAAACTTACCCATGCTGCATCGTTGTTGTCAAATATTTAGCTACTGTGAAAATACTGTGGATGATGGTGTTGAACGCATTAATGGCAAATACATCAGTGTTTCTGTAATAGCTCTCATTAAATCAAAGCATAGTCTAAGGGAATAAAAAGCTGTCAGAAAACACAGCAGTGTATGCTTCTGCTTTCCTTCAAATATACATTCACTGGAAACTGCAAGTAGAGATAATAAATTCCACAATCTTTTGGGGGATAGGTTTCTGTGGGGGTCCTTCAATGTTCATTTTATTACTTTATGATTCACCTGTGTCTGCCAAAAAGCATCATTCAAAAACAATGAAGATTGTAATTAGGTATAATCCTATAAAATCCTAACAAATGCCTTTTTTATTTGATATTTTCTTTACTTACATTTCAAATGCTAAACCCTTTCCTAGTTTACCCTCTGAAGATCCCCTGTTTACTACACCAACCCCTGCTCCCCAACCCACCCACTCCCTTCCTCCTGGCCTTGGCATGCCCCTCTACTTGGGCATAGAACATTCATAGGACCAAGGACTCTCCTCCCAGTGATGACCAACCAGGCCATCCTCCTCTACACATTTACCTAGAGCAATGAGTTCCATCATGTGTTTTCTTTGTTTGGTGGTTTAGTCCAAGTGATCTCTGGAGGTACTGGTTAGTTCATATTGTTGTTCCTCTTATGGGGCTCTAAACCCTTCAGCTCCATAGGTCCTCTCTCTAGCTCCTTCACTGGGGACCCTGTGCTCTGACCATTTGATGGCTGTGAGCATGTACTTCTGTATTTGTCAGGCACTGGCAGAACCTCTCAGTTGGCAGCTATATCAGGCTCCTGTCAGCAATCTCTTGTTGGCATCCTTAGTAGTGTCTGGTTTTTCTGGTTGTTTATGAGATGGATCCCCAGGTGAAGCAGTCTCTGGATGGTCATTCCTTCAGTCTCTGCTTCACATTATGTTGCTGTCACTCCTTCCATGGGTATTTTGTTCCTCATTCTAATAATGATTAAAGTATCCTCACTTTGGTCTTCCTTTTTCTTGAGTTTTGTATTCTTTGCGTTTTGTATCTTGGGTATTCCAAGGTTCTGTGCTAATATCCCCTTATGAGCAAGTACATGTCATATGTGTTCTTTTGTGATTGGATTACCTTACTCAGGATGATATCCTACAGATCCATCCATTTGTCTAAAAATTTCATGAATTCATTCTTTTTAATAGCTGACTAGTTCTTCATTGTACAAATGTACCGTATTTTCGGTATCCATTCCTCTGTTGATGGAAATCTTGGTTCTTTCCAGCTACTGGCTATCATAATTAAGGCTGCTATGAACATAATGGAGCTAGTGCAGATTCAAGGCAATTTATATACTACATAGCCTATAAATCATCGTTGTTACCCGACTTGAAAGGGACACAGCAAGTCAGACTCATCTGTCATTTGGGGACAATAAGTCTTGAGAGTAACTTTTAGGAGTTTTCAATTTAAGACAAGCTTAAGTAGAGGACCAAAAGGGGAACGTGGCTGTTATCAGTCTGCAATCAGTTGACCCCTAGAAAGGTTGTTATAGTTAAGTGCTATATGACTCTACAAATCCTCTTGTAAGGGGTCAGATTAACCCTGCAATTGAAAACATTACCAAACCAGGAATGTGCTATGCTGAGCACTCACAGAGAGTTATGAGGAGCTGCCTTAGTCCCCTTTTACAGCAAGTAAAAATAGACAAAGAGATCAAATATCCTAATACCACAAGATGATAAAGCTGACAACTGTAGATTGCACTGAGTATCGGCGAGTTTAGTTTCTTGTGCATCTACAGATTGTCATGCAACATCTGCATCAGGGACAATACATAAGGAGATGGCTGCTCAGTGGCATGACAAACAACCAAGAAGAGCCATAGCCTCTACCCCTCTGCTCTGGATGCTGAGACTAAAAAGTTTTAGTTTTTCACCACCTGTCCCAGGACTGCTGGCATCATTTCTTGCATATGTTTACTCTAGCACTTGTCTAACTTGGGTACAAACCCAGAGGAGAGTCCCACAGCCCACAGAGGAGGCTCCACTACAAGGCACTCACTCTATCATGACCAGGATCTTAGAATCCCAGGATCCCAGAATCCCAGGAGTTAGTCACACAAGAATCTTAGATTCTCACAGGCAACTTTTCTCCCAGGAACTGCGACACACCCAAATCTCAGGATCACAGGATCCCGGAATTTTACACCTGTATCCTTATAGCTTTAATGGTCAAGGACAAGGATGCAGCTGGGACTGAGGGTGTGAAGAAGATACAGGACATGTTCAACGCTGAGATCCTGTTGTCTAGACATTCTTAAGCTCTGCAGATGTGGGCTCACAGATGCATCTTTGCACTCAAATGACATATACTGTTTTTAAAATTAGAATTACCTTTAATCTTGCTTCTTCCTTAGAGAAGTGAGGTAGGATTTCTTCCTTGGGGAAACAATATTTTCATGCTTTCTTAAGCACTTCACTTTTACTTTGAAATCTTTTGAATGACTTCCTGAAGATACACAAACTGTGGTTCACTAGGCTCATGTTGAATCTCCTTCAAAGTCTTGTCAGCAGACTGATCTAAGAGTAGGGACCAGATGTCATTGTAATAATTCTGTTCAGGTTTGTACTTTAAACTTTTGCTGAATATGTGCTCGCGGAAAGTTTTTTTTTTTCCAGGGGTCTTGTTTTCAAAATAACTCTGTCTTTATATATTACAATGTATGGATTAAGAAAAAGGGGCAACTACTTACTGATTCTCAGTTAAATATCTTCTTATGTGTTCCTGTACTCACACAATCACTAGAAATTGTTAATCAGTCCAAATCATTTATTTTAGTAGACTATAACCATGAACCAATATACTTAGTTTACTATTGATGACTGTGTTGATTACAATAAATACATGAATGATAGGACTGTACAGAGTATGGGCTTAATTTTCTGGGTCCAGTGCAAATAGCTGGGAGAGTTCAAACTAAAATTAGTAGAAATAGCAGAATACTATAGAATAATAATAATAATAATAATAATAATAATAATAATAATAATAGAATAGAATACTAACAAATCCCAAAGATCCAATATTCTCCTCAAGTCTAAGTGTTTGTTCTCCCCTTTACCAGAACTCAGGAGAACTCTGTTCATCCAGGTCTCAGGTCTCACCCAAAATACAGACCTGAACCAGCTGTGGGCAAGTGTTCCTGTGTTGTTGGCTGACCTCTGCCTCAGGCTTCAGAGACACTGGAGGGGCAGCCTTGGCCTTCAGGTGGCAGCCATTCCAGGTCCTCTGTCAGCTAATGGAGTCTTCCACAGAGGCCTGTCATCTCAAATATAGAAGCTTGGGTATTCCAAACATTGTGATGCCACTCTACAGTCATGATGAGTTGGATACATGAAACCATACAATTTAACTAATGTCTGTATGTTGTTTTCCTTATTTGAAAGTGAGTAATGACATCATCTAAGGAGTGGTTGCTAAGAATAAAATCACTGATTAACGTGAATGATAGGTCTGTACAGAGCATGGGCTTAGTTTTCTGGGTCCAGTGCAAAGAGCTGGGAGAGTTCAAAACAAAACCAATAGAAACAACAGCAATACTAACTACAACAATTTTTTAAAAACCTTCTGAGTGCTGGAATTACAGGCATGTACAAACTCTACCTTATAATAAACAAACAAACAAACAAACAAACATCCCTATTCCAGTTCTAGCAGTTGCCTCAGAGAGAGCTGTGTGACATTTCATGCTGCTTCCTTTCCCCAGATAGCTCAGGTCTGCAATTCTCTACCAGGTTAGCTGGACCTAAGATACTGTAGTTGACCTTCTTGGTGCCATGGTATAATTCTGCAACAATCCTTTTCTTGGTAAAATTGTGCCTGTATAGAGTAAGCCCCTTGTTGGTGGTACCAGGACCATTTAGGCAAGCAAACACAGGCAGAAATGTGGAGATAAGGTGTGGAGTAGAGAATGAAGCAAAAGCCATCCTGAGCCTTCCCCACCTGGAGATCCATCCCACATACAGACACCAAGGCCAGACACTATGGAAGATGCCAATAAGTGCTTTCTGACAGGAGCCTGCTACAGTTGTCTACTCAGAGGCTCCACCTGAGAGTGACAAATACAGAGGCACATTTTTGCAGCCCCCCTTTGGTATGCGCATAGAGTCCCCAGTAAAAGAGTTGGAGAAAGGACTGAATGAGCTATAGGGGGTTACAAGCATAGGAAGAACAACAATGTCAACCAACCATATCCCCTAGAACTCCCAGGGAATAAACCATAAATCACACGTGGAGTGACCCATGGCTCTAGGCAGATGTGTGCCAGATGACAGCCTTGTTGGACATCAATGGGAGAAAAGGCCCTTGGTTCTTTAAAGGCTCGATGCCCCAGTGTAGGGGAATGCTAGGCTAGCAAGAGAGCACTGTGTGGGTGCCTAGAGGAGCACCCCCATAGAAGCAGTTTGAAGGGGCATGAGGTAAGTGGGTTTTAGGCAGAAAACCGGAAAAATAGCTAGCATTTGAAATGTAAGATTAAAGTGTTTTAAAATAGAAAAAGAAATGATTTGAAGACCGAGAAATTAAACTAGACTCATGGACACTTGATCATGGACAAAGTCATGAATATGCAATGCAAAAAGAAACATCTTCAATAAATGTCGCTGGTCTAACTTGGAGTAAGTATGTAGAAAAATGAAAATAGATGCATATTTGTCACCTGGCCCAATACTCAAGGCCAGGTGGATTAAAGACCTCAACATAAAACCAGATTCACTGAATCTAACTGAAGAGAAAGCAGGAAAGAGCCTCAAACTCATGGGAATGGGGATAAATGTCATAAACAGAAGTCCAATAGCTCAGACTCTAACATCAAAATTTATAAATGGGCCACAAGAAACTGAAAAGCTTCTATAAGACAAAGGGCATAGCCAATAGGACAAATTGGCAAACTTCACATTAGGAAAAAAACGTTCACCAACAATGTCAAGGTCTGCCTGATCCACAGTCAGGACTATGAAGCTCAACCCTATCTCAGAAAAGCAAAGCGAAACAAAAATAAAAATAAATGTTTGTCAAGAAAGCACTAGGTAGAAAATTACTCTCATCTGTCTGAAATGCCCAAACGTGGTGGTGTGTGCTGTAGATTCAGCTACTCAGGAAACTGAGGCAGGAGGATGGTTTGAGGTCAGGGGTTAGGTGGGAAGAACATAACAGACCCTGTCTCCTTATAAAAATAACCCAAGTAACCCAAAAAACACCCACATCTGTAAAACAAAAAGCCCCAGAGTGAGAAATAAGTGCATAGGTATGTGTGTGTGTGTGTGTGTGTGTGTGTGTGTCTGTGTGTGTGTGAGAGAGAGACAGAAACAGACAGACAGACAGACAGAGAGAGACAGAGAGAGAGACAGAGACAGAGAGACAGAGACAGACAGAGACAGAGAGGTGGTGCTAGCCCAGGGGAGCTTAGAAATAGTGACCATCTTTATTTCAGCTTCTAGAATGGTGGTTTTACCCGCACGGCCATCACATTCATTTGAGAACATTTTCTGTACCACACATCACCACTTTTAAAATCTTTTTTAAACAGGAGGATCTTATAATGCTTTTGTAAGCATGGAGTTTCTGCTGCTTCCCAATTTTAATGTTTCGCATATCACGTGTTTATAATGCACTGAAAGTCTCAGCTTTGTCAACCACGATGTCAGTGGTTCTTTCTCAACCTGTGGGTCACAACCCCTGTACAGGATATCCTGCATATCAGATATTTACATTAAGACTCATAACGATAGCAAAATTATTGTTAAGAAGTAGCAATGGAAATAAATTTATGGTTCAGGTCATGAGGAACTGTATTAAAGAGTGACAATTACAAAGGAGGAGAACCACTGCTCTGGCCAATCATATCTGACTCTGTCTGTTCCCAGAGCAAGGCAGGTGCTTTGTAAATGTGTGCCTGTGTCATTCTGCCCACTTTCTCCATTTCTCTCCCGTGTTTAATTCTGTGTACTGTTTTTTTTTTTTTTTTTTGTTCTAAGCACTCTGTCTCAGGCTTTGTTTTGGTCAAGTATGGACAGGCGACTGTGATCTAAGAAGGTTATGTTGATCAGGCAAGATGTTCAGATAGGGCACACCATGTGATCTCCCGGACATTCTCACAGCACTGCTGAGGGAGGAAGTAGATGTTCTCTTCACATCCACCATAACAACCCCAGAGGGTACCATGATGACACTCTCTCCTGTAAGGCCCATAGAGAAACTCAGATTTCAACTGAGTGACAGCTGCCACTCAGGGATCCAAGTGAGACACTACTAGTTCTGGGTAACATAGGCACAAAGGTGCAAGTAGGTTTTATTCCTTTGGCTTTGTGAGGCAATGTCTCTCAAAGGCCTTGAACCCCTGATCCTTCCCACCCTTTCAAATGATTTCTAAAGACTGAATAAGTATCAGGAATTTTGAATTACCTTTTCTTTAAACTGGGTTCTCTTGCAGACTTGGGCTATGTTGTGTTTTATTTTGCTTTTCGTTTTCACTTCCACAGAGTTGAAATGTTTTGGGTTGAACAGTATGTTAGAATGCAAGGGAAGTCTGTCAGTTCTTGGTGGCTTTAAAGATGGGAGGGAAATGATGAGACCCTTGTATAACAATGCTTGAAAACATTAGATGGTTTCACAATGAATACATTATTGTGAGAACAGTGTTGATACCATGAGCCTCTGAATAATTCTATTTTTATTATAGTGTATGTGGGTTTCCTCTTTCCCTTCCCTCCTTCCCTTTACCTCCATCTCTCCCTCCATCCATCCCTCCACCCCTCTCTCCCCCCTTTCTTTTCCTCCCTGCCTCCCTGCTTTCTTCCTTCCTTCCCTTCCTTACTTCTATGAGCTTGCATAAAGGAGGAACAGAGCCAGGAGAAAGAGTGGAGGATGCAAAGATAGGCGGTGATGTCACACCTCACATTTTCACTTCTGTTTATAAACTAGTATGTACATTATTCATGATGTTCTCTAGTAATATTTTTTATATTTTAATGTTCACAATTGTATTACAAACATCCTTAAAAAGGAGATACTAGTAGTATGAATGCCTATGAAATTGGCCCTGTTACCACATGCAAGACATTAAAGAAACTACTAAGTATTTATGAACACTCAACATCAAAACTTTAAAAATCTAAGTATATAGTAGCCTCCAAAAAACCTCCAGCTATCAGATGGTGGTGGAGTAACCATTACTGCATCACCAAGGAGGCAGGAGCAGGGGGAATCTGTGTGAGTGTAAGCCTAGCTTGATGACAGAGAAACTGCTTCAAACAAACAAATGAACACATAAACAAACCCTGGGGGGAGGGGGAGCTACAGACTGTATTGAAAATTTCTTTCTCTACCACAGTACTAGGGATTGAACTCAGAACCTTGTGAATATTAAGTTAGCACTGCAAGCACCCACTACTGAGCTACATCCTGATAACCTACAATAAAATCCATTCATACGTGTATACAATGTATCTTAGTTGTAGTCATTCCTTGTTCACTCCCTCTAGCATTACCACTATCACCTCCTGCCCCCAACAGGTCTCCCATACACTTGGACCTCCACACTTCCCTCAACAAGTCTCCTGTATTCCTCCCAAATTCATGTTGTTTCATAAAATCACCCACTAAGTCCAACTGGTGCTGCCTGTATATATGCATGCCTGCTGGGTCATACACAGGGGTGTGGGAAACCTGCCAATGGCCACCTTTCTCAAAGAAAAGTGGCTCTCTGTCCTTTAGCAGTTATCAGTTGCCATTAGCAACTCAGCAAGGGAAGGGGATGGGGTATTGAGAATCCCTCCCCCTGCACAGTGGAAAGTTTAACTCTCTGGATCTTGTGAAGGGCTTGCATGGGTAAACACAGCTGCTGTGAATGTCTGTGTGTAACAGCCATGGTGTGTTCAGAGGCCAGCCTCTCACAGTATTCTTCTCCATTCATCAGGTTTTTACACTCACTCTTTTCGTAGCTTCTTCAATACTGTTTCCTGAGCCTTGAAGTAGGTAGGGATCCTGTACAAAACAAAAAACTGTATGATATTTATAGAGAAGCCAGTGTCAAGCTGTACTTAAGTTTCACATTTCTAATGAAATAAGTAACTGGGCCTCCACAAATTCCATGGGAATCGCAGACTAACCATTTGGTTTTCCTCTGCCTCATTTTCTCCTCCTCCTCATCCTCCTCATCCTCCTCATCTTCGTCCTCCTCATCCTTCCCCCGTCCCTCCTCCCTCTTCTTTTTCTCCTCCTTCCTCTCCTCCTTCCTCCTCCTCCTCTTTCTTCTTCTTCTCCTCCTCCTTCTCCTCTTCCTCCTCTTCTTCATCTATTCATTCTTCCTTGAGCCTCCTGGCCCACCAGGGCCCTTCTATCTTGCATCACCTCTGCCCTCTCAAGGCATGCAATATCCTGTAGCTCATACTTCCTTTAGTTCAGCTGCCTTCTCTTCACATGGTGGTCTATCTTGGGCTGTCTGTTCAGAGCACATCTTACCCAATTTCCTTGCTACATTCCCAGTGGACA
Source organism: Mus musculus (assembly GCF_000001635.26). NCBI lineage: Eukaryota > Metazoa > Chordata > Mammalia > Rodentia > Muridae > Mus > Mus musculus. The sequence continues at coordinate 7,285,283 of NC_000080.6, read as the reverse complement.
AGCCCCGGGATCCACTCATGATCTTTGGACAATATTCAGAATGAAGCAGGAAGATAGCAAGCGGTAGTCTTTTGTGAGTATCTGAGTCTTCATTCTTCTTCCGTTCCTTTCTTATTTCCTTAAGAGGAACATAATTCTTCATCAGCTATCATAGCCTCAGAGCAAGCCTTGTCACTTGGAGCTGTATCTTCAGGTTTCACCTTTTCCTTTGCAGGCATGAAGGTCCTCTCCAAAAACTCAGCAAAGCTGGACTATAATCCAGGTATTTCTTTCTGTTCTCCTGGAAGTCTGCAGGAAGACATCTCCTGGGCCTTTTCTTCCTCCAGGCACCCAAGTCTCCTTTACCCAAGGAGACCCAGGGCAGGCAGGGGCAGTGGGGACTCTACCTGAGTGGGCTTTTTCCTGAGTCCAAACCAGATGCTTCCTTTCCCGACTATTGTCAGCTGGCTTCACTTTTCATACTATTTTAAGCTTTAATTATCTTTCTCTCCTTTGGAGCAAGAATTTTGGTAATAAAACAAGATACCAACTCTTATCTCAAGTTAGTAATAAAGTTGTTGCCTACTATCTAGAAATGTACCTGCCTTTTCTTTTTTCTTTCCTTTTCTCTTTTCTTTTCTTTTCTTTTCTTTCCTTTTCCCTTTCCTTTCCTTTCCTTTCCTTTCCTTTCCTTTCCTTTCCTTTCCTTTCCTTTCCTTTCCTTTCCTTTTCTTTTCTTTTCTTTTCTTTTCTGTAAAATGTGGCATTTTACAGGTTGGGATGTAGCACCGTTGGTGGAGTGTTTACCTAGCTAGTATATACAAAGCCCTTGTTTCAATCCCTAGCACTGTGTAAGGTAGGTATGGTGTCTCATGTCTGCAATCTCAGAACTCTACAGGTAGACGTGTGGGAAGCAGAAATTCATCCTCAACATACAGTGAGTTTCAAGTTGGCCTGACCCAGAAGAACACAGGGGAAAAAAAAGCTGACGTCTTCTCTCTCTCTCTCTCTCTCTCTCTCTCTCTCTCTCTCTCTCTCTCTCTCTCTTGCTCTCTCTTTCTCTGTCTCTCTCTGTCATAATTTTTTTGTAGAGAGAAGGAAAGAGATGAACATGTATTAAGTTCCCTGGTATCTACCAAATTTGTATATTACTTGTCTGTTAATATTATAACAAACATTAAATTGTATTCAGAACCATATTTTAATTATTATCTTTGTGTGCTTGGATCTCACGACAGTGATAGTTAGGTGCTTAACTACCGTCTGTGACGATAAATTATTTAAGTTTACTCTCTCCCTCTACAGCACAACAGTGTGTAGTTTGTATGGTTCATTTGTTGTTGGCTTGTTGTTATTGATGTTGTTTGTGTTGCTGAGGCTAGAGTCTGGGGCCTTGTACATGTTGGGCAGGCAAATGCTCCACCACTGAGCCTCCAGCCACTTTGCTGGAGGTTTTTGTAGCTGTAGATTGCACTGAAGAAGTCTTTCAGCTTTTATATTTGAAAAAGATACCACGGCACGATACACAGCTACAACCAATGCACTAAGATAAATAACCAACCCAACAGAGTGACATTATGATGCAGTAGTTGTAAGACTCAATTTAAAAGATATATCACCTCATTCTTGGGTTTGCCTATGTTCTCATCTGTGAGATTAAAAATCTTTTGAAACATTGAATGAAGCCTCTCATCTATCATCTACTGCCATTAAATATCAAATCTTCACAGCTGAAGAAATGGACTAGCCGATATCTGGAATTTTCCTCCAGTCATTCGAGAAAGAGTTCCTGACAAAGGACAAATTGTTTCTACTGGTTTCTTTCCTGGGATTTGATTTTGGATTGCATGTTCACTTTTAAAGATGCTTGTTGATCTCTTCGTGGACCAGAGATGGAGGAAACACTCCACTCTATTTATTTTTTCACCACAAGATTAATTCAGGTCAATCTCAGCTCTCAGGTTTGTTCTTGTAGTGTTTTTGAAGGTTTCAAAGGAAAGGTTGCTGCATGGATTGCTATGAAGCTGTGGATGTTTGCAAGTGAGTTAGAGAGTGACTTCTACAAGCAGATCAGATTGGTGGCCCTGGTCTTCTGGCTGTCAGGGGAACACCACTTTGGCCACTGATTCAAAGAATGTTCTGTTGAGAGAATTTGCTAAGGGGGTTCTGATGATGGCAACCTGTTGATGTCAGGGAATTCCAGGGACATAAGCTCACTGAATCACTGCTTTCATTGGAAAAGTAAATTTTGGCCAGAACAATTCTGTGCTGGCTAACTTTATGTCAACTAGGCACCAGCTGAAAGCATCTGAGAGGAGGGAAGCTCAATGGAGAAAATTCCTCCACAAGATCAGGCTGTTGCTATACCTATAGGACATTTTCTTAATTAGATTGGTGGATGCGGTCCCAGCCCATTGTGGGTGGGACCGTCACTTGCCTGGTGGTCCTAGGTTCTATAAGAAATTAGGTTGAGCAAGCCATAAGGAACAAGCCAGTAAGCAGCATTCCCCAGTGGCCTCTGCATCAGCTCCTGTCTCCAGATTTCTATACTGTTTGAGTTCCTGTCCAGATTCCTTCCATGATGAGTTGTGATGTGGAAGTATAAGCCAAATAAACTTTTCTTCCCAAGTTACTTTGGTTATGATATTGCAGCAATAGAAGATTAATATAACAAATTTCAATTAAAATTTCATTTAACATACCAACTATTAAATCTATTAGGATGTATGTTGGCACATGATAGCAAGTAGGACTCTAAATGTTAATTTCTATGATAAGGGTTTGTTATCCCCAAGCACCAAGGA